>NC_043975.1:30069741-30390991 GCF_902148855.1 Sphaeramia orbicularis | reverse complement strand
GGGCAAGAAAATAAGATCTTTCTGACCACACTTTCATATACCCCGCGGGTGGAGAATTCCGCACTTTCTGGAACAATTGCTTTGGCAAACTTTCCTGGAGGATGATATCTATGTCAGGGGATAAAATAAATAGCTTGTGACAGACAATGGCAGACCTGCATAGCGTAACCATTTCACTTGTTCACCCCTATCTTGATTTTTGCCTGGTTTTATGCCACTTGTGAAAGTCTGGGATAAACACAACACAGTGTGGATTTATTTCAAGGGGAGACAAAATGTAGAAGCTTGAAAATAAAAAAAAAAAATAGCAGAGAAATCTATCAGTATGTTGCCGATCAACAGCGTAACAACCAGTAAGCCAAACCTATGCATTCAGAGCAGCATTAATCCTCCTCGGCTTACTATCAAATTACAGGTCCTGAACTGTGCATAATGGGATATTTGACCATTTTCTGAGAAGGACATTGGACAAACAGCATAAGTCACACCACCAGAACTAGTTTACTACTGCTGCAAATTAAGCAAATGCAGCAAGTCTCAGGGGTAAAGCATGAATACTGAACACCAGAGTCAGCTGTAGCCTATTGGTGCCCTAGGCGAGCTCTGGAACCTCAGCTAAAAGTACTTATATTTATATACAGTATTGACAACATGGAACCAATTTGCATGCATTTTTAAGTTTTTCTGTTTCTCTCTCTATATAGTTCGGTCCTCCTTGCCTGCAGCCTTTGTGCCTCCTTAAGTATGTTAGTCTCAACGTGTTTTTTTTCCCATAATGCTTGTGCCTGCAGCCAGCTTCACTAATAGCAACCAGAGCTCTGTGGAACAATACCCACCTAATATCAAAATGAAAGTCAGTTGATTAAGAATCACGAACCAACATGTACATTAGCATAACATTTGTAACTGTTGACAGCGTCTTTAATTTTCGAGCTGCACCGACTTACCCTTTATTAATCATTGAAATACAGGATCTTTAATTTCACCCACACTCATGTCACAACATTTCCCAAACAAGTGCCTCACATTCTCCATTTCCTGTTCTTTCTGGCACCCTGGTTGAGTCTCTGATGGCATTGTGCCTTCTGTGTGTGTGTGTGTGTGTGTGTGTGTGTTTTTAAAAGCTATAATTAAACCATAACTTCAAAAGACACACTTTCAACCACTTGGACTTCAGTCTTTTAGACCTACTTCCAGCTGTCATTGAATAAGAATATGTACTTATGAGCAGAACAGGCAACCAGTTCACAGAATACACATCTAGTATCTGTTATATAAACTGTCCTCTTGATCATCATTACTGATATAATTTCAATAAAACTGCAAATGTTAATTAGGTTTATTCGTCCTTTTTCTACTTGGGCCTTTTGTGTGTATAATAGCATAAACTAAAATAATATTGCTTTGGTATTAGAGGACATTTGATGTCTTTGCCTTCAAACTGGAACTGCTGTGGCTTTGAAAACATGGCGTCCAAGTTTTCCAAATTGACTTCTGGACTTCTTTCATGTTGCACACTAGGGCTTTCATTACAATATTCTGACATCATACTTTGGTCGACTTTGGCACATCGGGTTCTTTTACAGGGTTCCTTTAGTGTTCTCAGCCTACATGAAGTATTTATACAGTATGCTCACTCTCAGCTTTTCATCATTCCTGAGGGTGACTCAGTCTTCTCGGAGTTAGACTAGTTAGTTACCTCAACTTCAGCTTCTTGCTAATGGGAATTGAGGTTTTTTTTTGTCTTCTCTGCCAAGCCTGTGTGCCCCTATTCCTTCATGTTGGCACACATCTAATCCAGTGGAGTGTGTTTCATGGGTGTATCCTCCCTCTATTTTTTATTTCAGGCACAATTGCATTGCCACAGAGATGTTAATTCAGTTCTCAGAAGAGGTGGGAAGTATTTATCTATGCAATTTGCACTTCTTTTGGTTTCTTTTCCTTTGAAAGTGTCTTTAAATAATATATAATATGCACATTTCTATCAAATGTTCATGTCTGGCCACTTACAGGTAAGTGCATACGCTACATGTGCAATTCAAAGGAGCAGATACAGAGTGAACACATTCACAGAAATATGTTCCAAATAGGTCACAATCAAAAGTAAAACTTGCATATAGATTTATGAGAGATTGATTGATGCATGTGCTGGGGTAGGCATATGCAGGAGTCATGAATAATTATGTATGGAAGCAGTGCAGGTGCCTATTTTAAAGCGGCACAAGTTGCTGGGTTTTATTAGCCTCATACTCTGTTACAGGCAAAGAGCATTGCTGCAAAATGTCTGTGAAACAATGATGTCAGCATATAGAGGATAAAGCCTCACATTGCTACTCAGCACACCTTGAGGGAAAATGTCTCAGTCTATTATGCCAGGGGTCCCGGGAGTTGACATATTGTTAGGGAGGTTAATAACACTTGGATTGTGCATCAGTTTATCATGAAGACAGCATGGAAGACAAAGACCAAAATGGACTTTTGTTTGGTACTCATCCCCCCCTTCTGCACCTGTCTTTGACAGAGCCAGCCTTTTGTTTCCAGCTCACTGCACTCATCCTCCACCTTACCGCTTCAAAAGCACACCGAGTGTCCTGATGCTGAGAAGTCATGTTGCATACGCCAAATGTTTTGAGCCTCCTTAGGAACATTCTTCTAGCTCTGGTCTGTCTTTAAAATTCTGTCTTTTTTAAATCCTTTCTTAAAACCCATCTTTTCTCCTTGGCTTTTGAAACCATGTGAGATGTTTGAAGGTGCTATCTTTATTCTATTGTTTTTATTTTGGTAGTGGCTTATCGTTCTTATTTATCTGTTTTATTTATTTATTTATTTTGTTGTTTTTAATTGTATGGCTTTTTAATCTATCTTGTATTTTATTCTTTTATTTGGGTTTTATTTATTCTTCTGTATAGCACTTTTTTCCTTTTTGTACAGTTTCTATGTCTTTAAATCTATTCTGCATTTTATTCTTCTATTTTGGTTTTAATTATTTCTTCTGTACAGCACTTGGGTCCACTGCAGTTGTTTTAAAGTGCTTTATAAATAAAGTTGGATTGGATTTAAAGGAGTGATATTTTGCTTTTTTAAATGGAATTATGAATTTTAAATCAATTCCCTGTGGTCTACATAAACTGTAAATGCTATGCTTGGGTCTGAATT
Source organism: Sphaeramia orbicularis (assembly GCF_902148855.1). NCBI lineage: Eukaryota > Metazoa > Chordata > Actinopteri > Kurtiformes > Apogonidae > Sphaeramia > Sphaeramia orbicularis. The sequence continues at coordinate 30,387,835 of NC_043975.1, read as the reverse complement.
CTTCATTAATTCAACTCCACAGGTCTATCTTCAATCCTATTTCTGAGTAATGACACAAAAAAGGTCGTTTTGAGCGCTGGCCCTTTAAATGCACATGACCCCACCCCCTCCAGGTTGTTAACTTTTCAGCCACTTGTGTTTGTTAATACAACCAACAACTGAACATGTTAGGTAATCGGCTCAAAGTTTGGACATATTTTCAGTTTTTACTACAACCGCTGCAGCTGACAAACAGTTATGTCGTACTCTGAGAAATGTTAATTGGAAATCTTGACTACGGTGGCTGACAAGGGCCAAACACATTGCAACGGCCCAATGCGTCTCAGTTAGAGAAAACAGCTGCAAATATAGAAACGATGCAAATTCACAAACACATCTAAAGGAGGTACAAAAAGAGGAAATGGTGCAAATGAAAAAGTGCACCGCAAGAAACAAAAACCCATGTATAATCATCAAATGTTCTGCAAATAAAGAAACGATGCAAATCAAAAAAACATTTGCAAACAAAAAACGCTGCATAACCAGTCACTACAATGGAAGTGTTCCAAACCTGCAGCCAGTCAGTGTTTACTGACAACAGACTAGTGTCAAATAGAATCAAATAAAAGTCACATTACCGCGCTACGCTGTAACTTCATTTGTTCCCACTGTAGTTTGAAACCCTGTCAGTCAGCGGTTCTCTATCTCTCTCTACATCCTGTGTTTCTCTGCATCGAACTGTTCTGCTGACAGCGCCCCCTACAGGTTAGGAGCACTTCCTTTGTAGTGACTGGTGATGCAGCGTTTCTCGTTTGAAGTAGTTTTCTTGATTTGCATCGTTTCTTAATTTGCAGAGTATTTGATGATTATGATTGTTTTTGTTTCTTGTGGTGCATTTTTTCATTTGCACCATGTTCCTCTTTTTGTACCTCACTTAGACTTGTGTTTGAGTTTGTGAATTTGCATCGTTTCTATATTTGCAGCTGTTTTCTCTAACTGGGACGCATTGGGCCGTTACAATGTTTTTGGCACTTGTCAGCCACCGTAGTCAAGACTTCCTATGAACATTTCTCAGTAATTGTTTGTCAGCTGCAGCGGTTGTAGTAAAAACTGAAAATATGTCCAAACTTCGAGCTGATTACCTAACATGTTCAGCTGTTGGTTGTATTAATGAACACAAGTGGTTGAACGAGACCGAGTGCACAGTCAACAAACTGGAGGGGGTGGGGTCATGTGCATTTAAAGGGCCAGCGCTCAAAACAACCTTATCGATTGATGATTATGCATGTGTTTTTGTGTCTTGCGGCACATTTTTTCATTTGCACCATGTTCCTCTTTTTGTACCTCATTTAGACTTGTGTTTGAGTTTGTGAATTTGCATCGTTTCTGTACTTGCAGCTGTTTTCTCTTGTTGGCCACCGTAGTCAAGACTTCCAATGAACATTTCTCAGTAATTGTTTGTCAGCTGCAGCGTTTGTAGTAAAAACTGAAAATATGTCCAAACTTCGAGCTGATTACCTAACATGTTCAGTTGTTGGCTGTATTAACGAACACGAGTGGTTGAACGAGACAGAGTGCACAGTCAACAACCTGGAGGGGGTGGGGTCATGTGCATTTAAAGGGCCAGCGCTCAAAACAACCTCACTGACTGATGATTATGCATGTGTTTTTGTTTCTTGCGGTGCATTTTTTCATTTGCACAATGTTCCTCTTTTTGTACCTCATTACCTCCGCCAAGGAGGTTATGTTTTTGCCAGGGTTTGTTTGTTTGTTTGTTTGTTTGTTTGTTTGTCTGTCCGTTAGTGTGCAACATAACTCAAAAAGTTATGGACAGATTTGGATGAAATTTTCAGGGTTTGTTGGAAATGGGATAAGGAAGAAATGATTAAATTTTGGTGGTGATCGGGGGTGGGGGGGCCCACGGGGGGTGCCACTGATCAGCCTTGGCGGAGGTCTGCGCTCTCCGAGTGCTTCTAGTTTAGACTTGTGTTTGAGTTTGTGAATTTGTATCGTTTCTATATTTGCAGCTGTTTTCTCAAACTGAGACACACTGGGCCATTGCAATGTTTTTGGCACTTGTCGGCCACCGTAGTCAAGACTTCCAATGAACATTTCTCTGAGTAATTGTTTATCAGCAGCAGCAGTTGTAGTAAAAACTGAAAATATGTCCAAACTTCGAGCCGATTAGCTAACATGTTCAGTTGTTGGCTGTATTAACGAACACGAGTGGTTGAACAGGTCAGAGTGCACAGTCAACAGCCTAGAAGGGGGTGGGGTCATGTGCATTTAAAGGGCCAGCGCTCAAAACAACCTCACTGACTGATGATTATGCATGTGTTTTTGTTTCTTGCGGCGCATTTTTTCATTTGCACCATGTTCCTCTTTTTGTACCTCCTTTAGATTTGTGTTTGAGTTTGTGAATTTGCATCTGAGACACATTGGGCCTTTACAATGTTTTTAGCACTTGTCAGCCACCGTAGTCAAGACTTCTACTGAACATTTCTCTGTAATTGTTTATCAGCAGAAGTGGTTGTAATAAAAACTGAAAATATGTCCAAACTTCGAGCCGATTAGCTAACATGTTCAGTTGTTGGCTGTATTAACAAACTCAAGTGGCTGAACAGGACAGAGTGCACAGTCAACAAACTGGAGGGGGTGGGGTCATGTGCATTTAAAGGGCCAGCGCTCAAAACAACCTCATTGATTGATAATTATGCATTGTTTCTATATTTGCAGCTGTTTGCTCTAACTGAGACGCACTGGGTCGTTGCAATGTGTTTGGCCCTTGTCAGCCACCGTACTTCACCTTATATATGCAAATATCGTGATGTAACTAGTCGCAAACATAACAAATTAAGAAGGAATTGAAACTGGTTGTAGAAATCTACTCAATTTTTGCCGGAATGAATATAAAGATAGCTTTGCAGCACCTAGAGGGTTCAAATTCAAACTTTAGGAACTATTACGGTCCCCAAATACAGAAATAAATGTACCAAAGACTAATAAAAGTGGGTTTAGCAAAATATGACCGCTTTAAGAGTATTTTCATTCTGTGTTAAGTTCTCCTTGATAAAAGAAAAGACAGAGAAACTGAAGGTCTGCACCGACCACAGCGCATGTCCTCTCCCTAGGCGTCTGTAAGCTATGGGAGTGGGTGGAGAACAGCAGTGGTCTGGGGTCGCTATGTCAAATCTTTGGAAAACTAGAAAAATAGCTTTCACTTGTTAATCTCTCCTTGGTCTGTTCTGCTCATGCCCCCCCTCCTGGGCGCTTATAGCCAGTGATCTTTCACATCCCACCTTAAGCTTCCTTCACACTGTTCTATTATAGCTTGTGTTTCTGTGTTGTTGTGTTATTACTGTCTTTTATTTTTTTGTTTTTCCTCCCTTTTTGCCTTCCTCTCTGTGCCCGGGCACTGAGAAAACTGTGGCTGGATGCAGTGTTTCGCTACATGCTGAGTCTTCATACATTATTGTCACTACATTCTCACAGTCATGGTGTTAATAAAATAGCCTGCTGTTATACTATTGGACAATAAGCTTTCATCCGTATGAAATGCACCGGCTCTGATGCACTGAAGACAGGTTTGGTGGATTCTTTACAACTCCATGCACAGAAGATCTGAAGCTTTTTGTGCAGAGTGTTTAAGTCCATGAAGTAGTTTTGCATTTGAATGTCGTAAATTAGAATTTGTTCTCACTTGATTTCAAATTCTTTTTTTTGTCTTTTCACTAACAGCGACAACATTTACATCATATTTTGTGCCACTTCTTAACCGTCAACTGCTCAGAGCCATTATTTTAAATAACGCCCTCAGAAAGCTTTCAGATTGTGCCAGATGCAGTTCTGTGGGTGGGGCTAGCTTCAGGGGTGTTTGTTTCAGTGGGTGACACTAGTCAGACTGTTGAATTATTAAAGAGCTTTCAATGGAGGCAAAGCACAAACACTGACACCAAATAACAAGGCTGACCCCGAAGAAGGATTTTTTGATAGTAAACAATCACTGCAACTAATCCATGTGTGTTGCTTTTCCTGCTAGTCCGGATATTAATTTTCATGTAATCGACGGTGCAGATTGTTTGTAATCAGTAAAGTATGTTCTCTGTCTTAAGTGACAATCATGCCACAGATGTAAACAACTGTGATTGTGTTTGACCGACACTATATCAGCTTTTTCCTGCTCTGTGTGAAGGCCAGTACTCGCTGGAACTTTCTGCATCTCTAAAGCTTTGTAGAAGCATAATAAGACATGTATAGGATATAAAAAGAATGATGACACCGTGAAATAAAGACAAAATAATATGTTATTAACAGAGGGATGTACAGTCGTGGAAAAAATTCATAGACCATCATAGGGCTGGGCGATATGGCCAAAAAATAAAATCTCGATTTTTTTGGTCATCTTGGACGATTATGATTTTAATCGATTTTAATCCATCGTGCCCCTGACTTATCATATGGCACGGCACAAGAAAATGATGCGGCTAAAGTTTGTTGTTTTTTTGCGGCGTGTTTGCCATGGCTAGTGCTAGCTACGCCGCACTCCCGCAGCTGCGAGCACTCTTCCCATTCTTTAGGGTGTCTCTGCCGGAGGTGCTGAAAGAGGTTAGTTGTGCTGCTACTTTTCGTTTTCACCTTACTTCTGCAAACCTTGCACACGACTGTAGTTTGCTCCGCGTCGGTTTTGTCAAATCTGAACCATTTCCATATAATCGACGTAACATGAGTCCCTTTTCTAGCTACTAACTCTTCGGCTTGTGTTGTGTCCGCAATGGCGGGGGGGTGATTGTTTTGGCGGAAAGGCGTAAGAGGCGGAACCAAACGCCAGTGCTCAAGTCATGAAAAGCAGGAGACGAATCTGTATAGTTATTTATTTAAGCTCGCCTCGATTTTGCGATTTTGCATTTTTTCAAATCGTCTATTTTTAAAAAGGCGAATTAATCGAATTAATTCGATTTATCGCCCAGCCCTAGACCATCATAAGTAGGGATGCACCAATGCCGATAGAGGCTATGCACATACGTCACTTCCGCCCCAAGCCACGCCCCTCTAAGTCAGACTGAGTGGCAAAAAACAACCTGCTCACCATGACGGAGTACAGCAGTAAACACAGCGAGACCGTGAAATGTGAAATATGAAATTAAATGAAGGACAATTAGACTGGACATGAATCCGTACGAGCTACCAAAGAACAAGTGGTCCATGAACATTGACATGTGACCCGAAATCGCGTATCCTGACATCCAGGGTGTAGGGGATCATCGCTATTTTTACCTGAAACAAATATACATGGTTTCATCATTACTGACAACCAGGGTCCAAAACTAGGGCCCAGAACCAGCTGATCCAAAGTGTATTTACAGTAGACCGTGGACTGACCCCAGTGAATATATGCATGATCTACTGGTACTGAGGAGATTTACTGAGTCTAGTTCAGATCAAGTACTTTATACAACACACATACTACTGCTGTGGACCAGCAGGGGACCACTGGATTCTGGGAAATTAGGAGATTTTTCCCACCTGTTTTCAAATTACGACATTATTCTTGTAATATGATGGCTTTATTGTTGGAATATGATGACTTTAATCTCATAAACGAAAGACATTTTTGTTAAATTATGAGGTTTTTTTTATAACTACGACTTTATTCTCATAACATTGTGATTCTTTTTGTATTCGACTTTATTCTCATAAAATTACGGGTTTTATATTGATATTTTATGACTTTATACTCGTAGTGGCAAGTGTTTTTATTTTCTCATGTGGCCCTAATACTCCGTCGTAGCTTTATTCTCCAGTTCTCCTGTATTTGAAAAACTGGGTTAGCCTCAGTTTAAGTTACTTTACTAATCATGTAGGAGCACAAGGTTCAGAATCACAAAATGAAGACAAAAGCCATGAAAGATCTGATCGTGAAACCAAGAGCTTTACTAAGAAGTAACGTTAGCCAAAACAACACGTAATTTAAGGTCTGATTTGACTCAAAAATACAGCATAAATGAATGTTACCTGACACCAAACGGGATCCACAGATCTAGGTTTGGTTTCCTGGATTTGTGGATCCATCTACTTCTCTTTTCTTTGTCTTTCGGTCTCTGTAAAACGATAGCTCCGACTGCTTTTCAAACCTGTTCATACAATCAATCGCACAACAGCTCTTCCCCATTTTTATTAAATATTGTTCTTAAGTTTTGACGGTATTGAAGCCAACGCTGTCACTCATCTCCCTCTTTCTGCCACTCAGTGGGCGGAACTGCGGTGACTTCCACAAGTGGTGACGTCACATGCATACTCTCTATACCAGTATCAGGTATTGGTCCGATACTGAGTGTGTGTACTTCGTAAAAGTACTCCGATAAAACTGCACCGATACCACTTCCTGCAGTGTGACGTTCACTCTTCAGTGCAGCAGGTACGTGGCGGAGGAGTACTGTCAGCAGTGTGGAGATTTTTCAAAATAAATGACGGTGACAAAAGTAGCGCTGACTGGAAGTAACGTTAAAGACACAGACGGATACGGACGGAGCATTCTTTCGGTCCTCTGCATACATTCCGTACACAATTCTGTCCGTTTTCAAGGTGCTTGCAGATGTGTACCCAGACGGAGAATACCACTGGGAACCATAGTGGATCTTTTCAAAGAGCAACTGTGTGAGTTAGTGAAAAACTACTGACATATTTATGACAGCTACCCTTATCAATATCAACATTAGCATCCACATTAGTGTTACCTCTGTCGTCTCCATGTTTGTTATCACTGACTTTCTTCTTCCTCTCAAAAACTTTACTCTTCTTCGTGGTATTTGTCCAGTATGTTAATTAAGAGTGGCGCCCTCTGGTGAATTAATTGAGAAATGCTCATTCCAATGCATTTAATGTCAGTAAACAGCACTTTGGTATAGTTAGACTAATGACAACGACAATAAAGCACATTTTCAAAAGGAACTAAGAACTGGAATGGGATTATTAAGTACTCATATCAGTACTCTGTATCGGCAAGTACTCAAATGTAAGTACTTGTCTGGAAAGAAGTGGTATCAGTGCATCCCTAATCATAAGTCATCAAAAACAATGGCTATGCAAGCAAGTACTAACTCCTGTGTGTATTGTGACTAAAACAAACAGAAAATAAAACATGGAATGCCTAAAAGCACTGTTTTTGTCAGTACAATGCCATAGATATTGATGTAAGAACTGAAGTGATTTTGGTTATTATCAAGAAAACATGGAAAATGGTTAGATATCAGCTCTGAAATTAAACTGTTATGAGCTATTTTTGTTGTTATTATTTATATTTGTCCAAATAAATGTACCTTTAGGTGTAAAAAAAAAAAATCTGCATTAACATGCAAGACTTCAAAAAAATATTCCAAGGCACACTGTAGGATTTGTGTAAAATAAAATGCCCTTATTACTCCATGGCAATCATTACCTCCGCCAAGTGTAACGGCGAAGGTTACAGTTTCATCTGGGTTTGTCTGTCTCTTAGCAAGATAACTCAAATAATTATCAACGGATTTTCATGAAATTTTCAGGAAATGCTGATACTGGCACAAGGAACAAATGATAAAATTTTGGTAGTGATCAGGGGGGTAGTTTGTTCGTCTGTCTGTTAGCAAGATAAGTCAAAACGTTATGGATGGATTTCGATGAAATTTTCAGGAAATGTTGATACTGGCACAAGGAACAAATGATTAAACTGATCTGCCTTGGCGGAGGTCTGCACTCTAAATGCTTTACTCGTTTAAAATACAGCCAACCTGTTGTGACCTCTGGCCTTCATCGGGGCTTTTTTCACCAGTGAGTTACATACCTTGATACAATCACTTTAATGAACTGAAGGAGGGAGGTGTGAGGGGAAAGAAAAAAATATATATACAGTATATATGATAATATGATATAAAAAACATGAAAATAAACAATAAGAAATATTATATATATATATATATATATATATATATATATATATATATATATATATATATATATATATATATATAATAAGAATAATAATGAAGAAAAAAATCCCACACTTCTTTAGTTGTACCAGGTATTAAAATTAACAAGAAATTGAAGAAAACAAGGGGTGGTCTAATAATTTTTTCCACGACTGTATATGAAAAACACTAATAAATGAACACAATAAAAATGCGACCAAACAAATAGAGCACATTCAGGGACGTGCTAATGTGTGATGGGGATTGCAGTCTCTTCCTGGGAACTTTACAAGTATGCATTAGGCTGCAATTACCTCAGGATTCCTCAGAGACATCAGCTGTATCAGTCCCATCTACATTCTCCACCTGTTCTGCTACGGATGTCTGGGTCGCTCCTATCTCCCACAGTCAGCCATTGACTGTGACTTGTAATTCATTTTGAGCTGCTTTTTTCTTTAGTCTACTCCCTATCTTCTCTTTTTTACTTTACTGGGAATTTGTTTTGGACTTCTTCTACTTTTTAGTGCAGTCGCCCAAATTACTTTTTTTTTTCTTTACTGTGTGTTTTTCTCTGCCACAAAATGTCTCTGTACCTCGTTTCTTCATTAATCAATAATTCAATCATCTTTCTTTTTTTATTCTTAGATGGTTATGGGTTTCAGTTTTTGTCAATTTTTATTTCACACTCTTGCTGCGAACACACAAAAACAGGGAGTGGACCCATTTGTAGGACCAGGTTTTTGCTACAGTTACTGAGGTGTATTTACAATTACACTGTAAGTCACACATGCAATATTTCACTGCACAACAATTCAGTTAACCTGGTAAATACAATTATCTGATTGGGAAAAACTTTTATTTTCAAAAGTCAGATTAGGGAAGATGTTTGTTTGCCATACTGGAATTTTCTGTCAATGATTTAATGGTTCAGGCTTTACATAGTTAACTGTACTATAAATAATCAAGTAACAAGTAACTATGCATTGTTTCAGTACATGAAGTACTTATTAAAAAAAAAAAAAAAAGAATAACAACATAAATGTTCTTCTTAACGTGGCTTTTTGAAAATTACCAAAGACCTTCCTGCAAAAAGTGTATGGATAATTTAATGACAGCTGCTATATTGAAAAACAGGACCAATGGCCCTGTAGCTTACCGGCCAAATTAAAAGCTTTGGAAAATGTATCCAGATGCCATTTATTATCACCTAGTTCTGTGTATTTATTATATTACAGAAATAGCCCATGTTTTGGTCATATTCCAATCAGATCTGTAAAAAATTCAAATTCCAACTTGATATCATTTATACTGATTTATTGGATCAATCCACTTCCTATCTGTTATAATGGGAAAATTTGTCAAAGTCGCACCAAATCCAGAATCAGATCCGGATAATTTCAATACTTTGTGTTGACATCATCATAAAGAAGCTGTATACCAAGTTTGAAGTCAATCAGAACTGTAGTTTCAGAGAAAAAGACGATTGAAATTTTTTCCCCATAAGAGCCCATGTTAAATTTTCTGTAAGTTCCCGGATCCGGAAGAAGATCCTGATCAGCATGTGGACATTATGTTTTGCTCATCTCCCCATCAGGGCTGGACTGTAGAAATTTATACTGGATATCATTTATATTTACTGAGTTATTGCATCGATCCACTTTCTATCGCTTATAATGGGGAAATTTTTCAAAGTCACACCAAATCCAGAATCAGGTCCGGATCCAAATAATTTCACTAACTTTTGTTGACATCATCATAAAGAAGCTGTATACCAAGTTTGAAGTCAATCGGAATTGTAGTTTTGGAGAAGATGATTGAAAGTTTTGTAATGGACGACAGACGACAACAGACAACAATAGCTTACAGCCTCTCTGTAAGCTAAAAAGAAAAAAAAAAAAAAGAAGAAAAAAAGCCCTTCCACTGGCTGCAGTGGGATAATAATCCACCAGGGCTAGAAAATACGTATCGGGTCACATACAAAAGTTTTTAAGGCAAGTATCGGTCTTGTTGATAAGACAGAGGTCTCAGAACCCGGTGTATCAAATATGATACAAATGGCTTTATAGGGTTAATGTCAAAAAGACTGGATTGATCAGGGTCATCAGGTTGGGACAAAATGGTTCAGGGAGACTGAGACAAAAAAATTAGCCCCCATAAAGTCTCTAATTTGGGATGTGATGCAGCGGTCCGATTCTCCAGCATCAGTAATCAAAAAATAATGCAACTATGGATAGAAAAAATATTCGGAACCTTATTGTGACACTACATAAGCGTTATGCGACAAAAAAGCTGTGACAGTGAATGTCTCCTGTAATCAGAACCAAAGGTGGTGCAGTCAAATATTGAATGTGCAACTTTTTTTTTTTTTTTTTTTGTCTGCTATATACGCTGTTGTTGCAGTGCTGGTGTGGTGAATTCAGCTTTCCTGACACTGCACAGATTAAAATGTCCAGTTCTCAGTTTTTCAAACGAAATCTGTCATTCTGTCCACGACAAGTAGATTTTTCCTCCGTAACATATGGTGCATTAATTTTAAACCATAATCCCCTACTGTCTCTCAATTCATGTCAGAAATGAGTGTGAACAAAAGGCTTCAGCCAGTAGAGAGATTATTAAGACACAAATCATACATCATCCTGTCAAGTATTCCATAAACTCTGTTTTTAGAATAGTCCAGATACACAGTCGAGTGATGTGAATGATGAACAGATGGCAGTGGAGTGAAATCAATAGCACCAAGTATCTTACTTTTTGGAGTTGAAGGCTGTACTGAGGCCTGGGTGTAGATTTGGACATGAGGCCCGAGGCGTTGACGCTACAGTCCCTCAGGCTGCGGCTATCGGAGAAATGAGCTTGGAGTTTTTCTCTGTGTTTCCTGTTGGAAGAAAGATGACAATAATACAACACAAGGAACCAGTTAACCCTTTATTGGGCAAGTGACTGTTTTTGGTAATTACCGAACACATGACAAAACAGTGGCAGCAAGAGTTCCAGTGAGGACAGTGAGTCAGCAATCTCTGGTCCAATGTGGTCTACAGGGTCTGTAAGGTCCACCTCTGCATGAACAGTGAGTGGACCTGCTTTGTTAGGTACCATGAAGTAATGGTACTAATGTAAGGAATGATGTTCAAAGGGAGAATGTGGATGTGGACAGGGGTCTGGATCAGCACTAATGTTGGTCTAATGTTCTAAAAGTGATGTTGTAATCTTCTAAAATATATGTTCCTTTCAACTTACATGTGTTTTTCTTCAGTGTTTTATACTTGATTCTTGGATTTTTAAAATTTATTTATTTATTTATTTATTTTTTGCCACTTACGGCTATGGAACCAAATATGGTAACTTTTTTTTTTACCTTAATTTTCTACATAATAATAACAACAATTTTTTGAATCATTTCACAATAGTAATAAAGTCTAGTTATGTCCCCCAATAACACACTAACGCTGAAATACAGAATTTCACAGTATTTCTAAATGCCCGGTAGCACTGCATTATGTAATAATGGTGCAGTTAGTAATAATGTAGTAACACCACATTTTATAATAAAATTCTTGAATGCATTTTGTAATAACTCATTACATATTGCAACAGTTCTTACAAAATGTGTGTGTAGCACTTTTTTTTTTTTTTAAAGAAAGTGAAATAATTTGGTGCATTATGTAATAAACCATCAAAAAAACATTGAAATTGATGCCTTAATTGGAAAAACCATCATACCAGGAGAAGAACATTAAGCTTTCCAGTTTAATTAGAATTAATTTTAAAAACTAGTAGGATGTTTCATTGGTCAAACCTAAATCAAATGTAACTGTATTCATCATATTGGAGAATGTGTTTGCAAACTAGTGACAAAAGCTGCACTAATTAAACCTTTCATGCATAATGATTACTCCAGTGGACAGTTATTCTACAGCTGTTCTCTTGTATACTTTATTACCTCCGCCAAGGAGGTTATGTTTTTGCCAGGGTTTGTTTGTTTGTTTGTCTGTCTGTTTGTTTGTTTGTCTGTCCATTAGTGTGCAACATAACTCAAAAAGTTATGGACAGATTTGGATGAAATTTTCAGGGTTTGTTGGAAATGGGATAAGGAAGAAATGATTAAATTTTGGTGGTGATCGGGGGTGGGGGGGCCCACGGGGGGGGGGCACTGATCAGCCTTGGCGGAGGTCTGCGCTCTCCGAGTGCTTCTAGTTTTATGTATATTTTATATGTATATTATATTTTTATATTTTGTTGTTTTAGTTTCATATCAGTCAACACTGTGGACACTTATGCATCATACCTAACACTGACATTCATACCATTACTGTAACTTTGCTGTTCTTGATAAACCTGATCTGCACTAACATGTTTGAGTGCCAATCAATTAATTGCTAGACTGTAATTAACAGGTTTTTTTTTTTTGGACAGTTTTTTTTTTTTTTTGCATATTATCTCCATGAAGTGAGTAATAACTAGTATTAGAATATGTTAAAATGTGAGAAAGCATCAGATTAGCGGCATTAAACATGTCTATTTCACTGTTTTCATATCATTTTTGGATATTGGGTTTTAAATACTTGTTTCTTTGCTTCAAGAATATAATGCATGGTGTAGCATGGACATTTTTGTAAATCCTTAAAAAAACCACACAACTCAGTTGTATTGTTTTTTTCATGCCTAAGGAGGAATAAAAACACTCAAAAAAACCCCAAAAAGTCAACTAAGGTTCTCATAATTCATACATGAAAGGGTTAAGTATTACTGACAAAATGCAGCTAAGTTTATTACAAAATGCATTCAAGAATTTTATTATGAAATGCAGCGTTATTACATAATGAGGTGAAAAATTATTACATAGTGCACTATTATTACATAATGAGGTGAAAAATTATTGCATTATTACATATTGCACTGTTATTACATAATGCGTTGCTAATGCCTTATAAAGGGTTAAGTAGAGCAGGAGATGCTTCATTGACAGACTGTAATTAAAGACTAGTGTTTTTTTTTCATGACAGAGAAAGATGCTACCAACTTCAAGATGTGAAAAAGAAAAGATGACCATATTGGTGCAGCATCTGGCAATATTATCTATCCCCTTTTCTCTCTGTTGAAGCTGTTTTAAGTCATGTCATCGATTTCTATATGATTCCCTAAGCAAGCATGTTACACACATGTAGCAGTATAGATTATAGATGATCACCCGTATTGACCTGTTAGCCTTTATTCCTGACACGTACACTTCTGTATTTGTGTATAAGCAGGCACATATATCAAACACATTGCAGATATTCACTGTAGAACACAAGGTGCTGTGTACTGGGAAAAGCACAAGACGCCTTTCATGGGACTTTTGATTTAGAGTGAGAGGTGAAAGTATCTAGTGCCATTTGTCAAATGGCACAAGTGCTTTAAAAGGTCAGAATCAGCTCCAGTCAATTTGCAACTCTCAAACGTGTATTTTTTTACTGCTGTAACTGAAGGGTTGATGGTGTTGAGAAGCGCTCAAAATGGCTATGAAAATAGCATTAGAAGGGAAGATGTCTTGTACAAGTGAAAATTTAATCAAGGCAATGTACCGTGAAACGCCCATTACATGTCCTTGTGATAATATTCAGTGAAAATAAAGAAATAAAAGCGCAAAAGATTTACTAGAAATAACACCATAGTAACAGAAAAATATGAAGGAACACCTGCCCCAATAACAGATAAAAGATTTGAGTTATTTTAATGTATGGATAATATGCGTATGTGTGAGATCAGCTCTAACACTGAACTCTTACTCCACAGTCTAATAATGTGCATCTCATGACTCATACTTTTCCCGCATCATAAATTGCTTCACTTTATTTCACCTACACACAATAACTGCTTTCATCATTTTTTATGGTCAACATGAGAAAGGCTTTTTTTCCCCGCCTTTTTCGGACAATCAAAGTGTGAGATGGAAAAGTAAAACGGCATCTTTTAGCTATGCTAAATATAAAATATGAAAGTGTTCTTTCATTTTGGATTAAAGTTTGATTGGATTAAATATTAATTGATGCTTAAGACTTCGGGATTAAATGTTAATTCACCATAAAATGTTCATTTTTAAATTCTAGGTTGCTACAGTCTCTACAGTCTCAAACTTTGTCTCGATTCCGGGAAAACGGACATGGTAAGCAGAGAAAAAAAAAACAAAAAAACAAACTAAACAACAGACGGGACTGACTGATGGTTTAGAGTCTAACATCTGTTGCTGTCAAAATGATGCTTAAAATACAGTATGTAATGGTTGAAGCAGAAAAAAACCTCAATTATCTGTATCTGTTATTAAAATCCGATCAATTAGCCGACTATATCATAATGTAAGATACAGTTACAGTTCAGTATTATGTTACATTTTCATAGAGGAAAAAACAGCGCTTGACAGTGGATTATAGCAAGCATCAGCATTGTTATCATCCGTTTTCCTTTCCCTTCTTATTGTGTGAAATTGTGACTAAAATTAACTTTGGATTCCATTGCTTTCAGTCTCTTAAAGTCCCACAGTGACTCTTTCATCGCCACTATTAGGTACGCAGCTTTTATTTTTTCAATACTTTTGTGTAAACCCGTGATTTTTTTTTTTTTTTTGTGTAGATCTTCACTGATGAGGAGAAGAAATATATCAGCAAGAGAAAAAAAAAACAGTCTATCTGAGCAATACTGTCAAACAACATTTGGGGAAAAGAGAATCAATTTAACAAGGTTCTACGTGCAGGCACAGAAGGAGTCTGGGATTGGAACATTTCCGGTACATTAATTCAACTGAGCTCTCCAGTCACGCTGAACAATAGGTGCAGCACTACAGTACTGAAAATAAAACCGATTTTTGTTTATCAAGACCCATTAAATTACCACAACACACATTTACCTTGCCATTACTTTAGTCAGTCTCCATTCCTTTTTCTTTTTTTCCTTCCGTGCTGTGAATTATTGACTTTGGCAGAGCGCTGTTATACTGCCTGGTTCTTCTTTACAGTCACACACACATGTTAAAACACACACTGGGTCAAATACCTTTGCCCTTTTTTTTGTCTTGTCAGTATCTGTGTGATTTTGGAGTGTTTTGTGACACACCTGCTTACTAAAACCACTTTACAAATAAATTTTACATGAGTATCTGTCCCAAATGCATCCTACACAATTTAGATTTGATGCCTTACTAAAACATCCTCTAGCTGACTCACACTTAGAATTTCATTGGGCTCTGTGCCATGATAGTAAAGTGCTCTTTCTGCACAGCCAGGGGCATACTCTACTAATGTGGTGCTGGCTGGCATCACTCACTTGTTGCGGCGGTAGAGAGCCATACATGCCACTCCGAGAAGACAGATCCCTGAGGCAATGCTGAAGATGGACAGCACCTGCCTCTGGTAGGTGTCACCGCTCTCTGTGGAGGAAAGAATACAGTTAAGGCCATTGAATTTTCTCTCTGACACAAAGATTATGGAGTGAAGCATGTGATTGAGCACTCGGGAGAAAATGTATCGCGAATTAACATACTGGACACACAGCCGCACACACACTTCCACCCACTATGTGCATTAGCATAAAGCAACCGATGCTTCTGTCAGTAAATGTCAGTGTTTGAGCATTGAATGGGGACATGGCAGACACAGGCAGGGCTCAGTGACATGTGCTAACTGAAGTGTGATAATCATTTCGTTCAGACAAACCCAGCAGGCAACACCAATGGACTATCCGCACAGCAGGGGCCCCACTCAATGTGTGTGTACGTATACGTGCATGCAACTACTGTATATGTGTCAGTATTCCGAGACTGATGGCGACAGGGAATTAGCGGCAAATGAATGCTCCCGGAGCTTCTTGTCAGACCCCTGCACATCAGCAACAGAGGCTTAAGGTCACAAGCAGCTGGGACAAGTAGCAGTTGATCCCAGCAGATCTGTTTGACTGAGCAGCTGGATTGAGAAGCTGCACTGCTCGTCTTAGTGCAAAGGCCTGAGTGTAAAGGCGATGCATTCACATGACTTGAGAGATGAAAGAAAAAAAAAAACAAAACTTGGTAGCAAATCATTTCAAGGTTAAAATTAGCACAGGGAAAGCATTTTGTTAACTCCGCACCTTATGCGTGGAATCAGAAAGACTGGAGTTAGTTTCATTGAGCGCTTTTAAGGGTGAAGACACAACAACCCGACTGCCGATTGTCACCAGAAAAGGTAGCCCGACTGTTCAGTTATCTCCTCGACATGGTCAAAGAAGTGTGAAGAACACACCAAATCGACTCCTGACTTGAGAGTACGTTCTGCGATTGCGCGAGACATAAAACCGGAAAATGACGGAACATCTCTCTAGACCACAGGTGTCAAACATGCAGCCCGGGGGCCTAATCCGGCCCACCAAAGAGTCCAATCCGGCCCACGGGATGAATTTGTGAAATGCAAAAATGACACTGAAGATATTAACAAAATCATTTTAATTCAGGTTCCACGTACAGACACATACAGTCCAATTAGATTTCAAGTGGGTCAGAACCAGCAAAATATTATCATAATAACCTATAAATAAGGACAACACCAAATTTTCTTTGTTTTGTTTTGGGGTTTTTTTTGGTGTAAAAAGTAAAATTACATGAAAATGTTTACATTACCAAACTATACTTGTACAAAAAATGTGAATAACTTGAACAAATACAAACAAATGGAAATGTCTTAAGAAAAGTAAATGCAATTTTCCCAATATTCCGCCTCTTACTAAATGTTATGTGCGGTTGTAATGCACATGTGTAAACGATAAACTGATAAAAACGAGGCAGAATATTGGTAAAATGTTAAAACTGCACTTGTTTTTCTTATGACAATTCAAGTTGTTCATGTTATTTAGATTTTTAAGGAAACTTTGTAGATGTAAACCTGATCATAATAGAATTTGACTTTTTTTTACTGTTATTATTTTACTGGTCTGGCCTGCTGGAGATCAAATTGGGTTGAATGTGGCCCCTGAACTAAAATGAGTTTGACACCCCTGCTCTAGACCAAAGGTCACCAGCCCTGGTCCTCGAGATTTACTATCTTGCGTATTTTAGATGTATCCCTCTTCCAACACACCTGATTCAAATGATAACCCTATCATTAAGCTCTGCAGAAGCCTGATTACAATCATGAGATGTGTTGGAAGAGGGAAACATCTAAAACGTGCAGGATAGTAGATCTCGAGGACCAAGGTTGGTGACCCCTGGTCTAGCCCAAAACACAGAGCTTGCTGTCGTCAGTCATTGTTGTCAGCAGAGAGTGTTGAGTAGTCAAGAGGCGTTGTTGTTGTTGTGGTTGTTGAACAGATGGCTAGTAATAAGAAGATACTGGCATTGTCAGCTTTTGGGCTTCTTCTTGTGGAAGAAGAACGATGTTGCAGGCAAAAACGAAGGAGAAATCGCACTATGCTAACAATGCTAACAGTGTTCACTTCATGGAATGAATGAAGTCCATAGACAACACTGACTGGCGCTCATTCAGATACAATATGAGCAGTGAATTATTCTATAACTATTATAGAAGACAATAATAGTATGAAGTATCTTGGCATAGCTGTATTCACATGGAAACTTCTCCTTCACTGATTCTCTAGTTAAGGGCTGTCCCTCCACCAATCTGATTGGTCCGACTGAACGACTTGGTAGTGGCTGATTACACATGTTGAATCGGCTGAAAAGACTGGCGATGGCATTAACGACGGTCGATTGCACGGAACACAACAAACAGACTCATGTCACCAAACTTGTCAGACTGTCTGACAACGTCCGACCGTTGAAAATCGGGTTGGTGTGTCTTTGCCTTGAGTCCAAGCTACGAGTTCATGAAGCCGACTCCATAACTTGCAGTTGTTTTTCTTAACCTGCTTGTAAATGTTATTTTTACTGTGTGTCTGTTATGTCTGTATTAACCGTGTAATCTTGCTTATCGTGTCCAGGACTCCTTTGTAAAAGAGGTTCTTAACCCTTTCATGCATAGTGGTCACTACAGTGGACAGCTATTCTACAATGTAATTTAACCTGAACTTCTGTAACAGTACCTGCATAATATCTACATGAGTGAATATAAAGGTCAGGAAATAATACAATTTTATTAATATTTAACCCATAAAGACCCAGCACTTCTTTGATGGCAGTTCCCAAATGATTTTTTTCTCTCTATTTAACCTTTCTTAAGTATTTATCACCATTTTTTATTATATTATCCTCTGTATTTAGCGCTTTTTCAATGTAAAGTAGGAATTTTATTATATTTAATCATGTTGTTGTTCATTAGAACTCAGAGTAAATTCAAAGGTTATTAAATCAGAAACAGGGAAAACAAAAAAAAAAGTGACTTTTTCAGCAAATCTATCATTAATTAAGTGGCTCCATCCACTGTCATTGATCCAACTTCATGAGTTTTACTGGTGAATCAATGTTGTAGAAGATAACAGTGTTTCCATGGTAACTATGGAGCCTCTGAACATCCAAATGGGTCATATCTGATGACCGTGAAAAGATGACAAACTGTATTTTACACTAGTTATTTACATTTTCATGGAGTTAAAAAATGTCTAGCTGAGTGGACATTTTTTAACTATGAAAAATAGGCTCATAAAAACAAATTGAATTTCATTGTTTTTTATCAAGCCTAAAGAGGAATAAAATCACTCAAGAAAAAAAATACTAAGGTTCTCATAAGTCATGCATGAAAGGGTTAACATCAATGAGATTTTTCCTGTTTAGATAAAAGTTAAATAAAATAAAATTTAAAAAATCCTCTTGCAATCTGAATGAGACTGAAAGGCTTCCACTGTTTGTTTATGACCTTGAACAAATCAACACAGCCTGCTGTGCTATTTCTCAATGACTCAAAAACTATAAGTCCCTCATGTCTAATCTTACCACCTTGGCAGTTCTGAAACAGTACAGGAAACATCACAGCAACCTATTCATGACCTTTGAAAGCTTGTCTAAGGCTTCACATACTGTCAGCGGAGAACTGTCCTGGGAGGTCGTCTTTTTCCGTGCTTGTCTGCACAGGTTTATCAACTTCCTGTTGCTCTTGTTCTGAGAGCTGAGTGACTTCAGCAGAGCAGGAATAAAAATAAGACCTCCAGAGCTCCAGTGTTCAAAAGCTAAGCTAACCCAGAAGGTGGCTTTCACCAGTTTTTTTTTTTTTTTTCATATGTTTTCTACTTCTGCATTACATCATTGCTGCATCAACACATTTATGGAATAGTGGAGTGTAGCAGAGTTCAAACAGGGAGGAAACCTTTTAAATATTAGGACGCCTCTGGCAACAGATATAGTAGATATAAAGAGATATTTTTTCTATATACTGTAGTGTATGCTACTTTTAGTCAATAATATAAGCCCTGTGATATGTATCTGTCTGTGTGCACATTTGGCATCTCACCACACATTTGACACCAGTATTGCAGTGTTTCCGAGTGACTGACCGGTTCGAAAACTATTGATTCATATATTTCTGACCCATTATCAGACTTGCCAGGAACACAGCAGTGTATGTCTGAAAGCAACACTTTACAAATGCACATAAGGAGTTGCTTCTGTTTGATGTTTAATTTGTCAGTTGCATATCTGTGTCCCCATATACCCTTCCAGCCTTTATCATCAATAAAAATGACCTCTCTACAACTGCATCTTTGAAATATATGGGAAATCGCTCTTCCTTTTGCAATATCATCAGCACTCATGTGGAGCACCACCTGGGACAATTCTCTGCCTTTTTTGGATAGATGAAATGGGTTGTTTCAAAATCTGAACATAAAAACAGCTGTCTACAAAGCCCTGCTGAATAGCTGCAAGGAGAAACCAACATGCACTCTGTACATAAAACCATTACAGGCTTTTCATGCCCGATGCCTACGAGGCATTCTCGAAATTAGATGCAAGACCATGTTGGAAAATGGAACAAAATGAGCAGCCTCAGCTATACTGGGTAAGCCCTGTCATATTGACACAAGGACAAGGCAATCCTATACAGCCTACTGTGGTATAGCAGCTGCACCCCACATGAATAGAAAAAGAAACCCTATAAAAACCATGGTAAAGTATTTATGACAAAATGGGATATTCCACCTCAAATACATCAGAGGAAGCTAGTGAGATACACAGAGCTGCAGATACTGGGCTAAAGAACACAGGAAACACAAAAACGATTGCTTTCAGAGCACTCGATCTTACATCAAACATTGCTGTATCCTCATAGTTTACACTCAGACTGTCATATGTTCGACTTACATAACAGCTATCAAAAGAGTCAGTGCTAAGGCAGAAGGGGAAGTCATAATTCAAGGCAGCAAAAAAACCAGTGCATTTTGTTTAACCCTATAATGCCAAACATATCATATTTGATACATAGTTCTGAAGCCCTTTATATGATAAGTGTGATGTTTTTTTTCTTGAAAAAACCTGATGTATACAATTAGATACATGCAATACACAGATAATCCACCAGGGGGGAGGAATTTGTTCACCAGAGGCCTTTCCAGTGACACTACAACAGGAAAAGTTCAAAGTTATGCCTCCTTCCTCATTAATGACAATATTGTAGTGCAGGGGTGGCCAACGCTGGTCCTGGACAGCCACTATCCTGCATGTTTTTGATGTATCCCTCTTCCAACACACCTGATTCAAATGATAAGCCAATCATCCAGCTCTGCAGAAGCCTGATAATGACCGTCAGGTGTGCTGAAAGAGGGATACATCTAAAACAGGGGTGTCAAACTCATTTTAGTTCAGGGGCCACATTCAGCCTAATATGATATAAAGTGGGCCAGACCAGTAAAATAATATAAATAAAAGGATAAGAACTTTTGAGTGAAAAAAGTAAATTCCATAATGAAAACGTTTACATCTACGAATTGTACTTGAACATAACATAAACAAATATGAACCTGAAAATTTTTTAATTCTTCAATGTTAACAATATTACGCCTCAGTTTATCATTTATACATGTGAATCACAACTTAGAGATCACAGTGGATCTACAAATACACAAAACATTAAATAACAGGACAAATATTATTAAAATTCCACATACTTCTCCTAAGACATTTCAGATATTCACATTTTTTGTTAGAGGCTAGACTGGAAATGTAAACATTTTTGTGTAATTTTACTTTTTTTACACTAAAACAAAGAGACAAATTTACAGTTTTCATTATTTATAGGTTATTCTGATAGTATTTTACTGGTCGGATCCACTTTAGATTGAATTGACCTTAAATGATTTTAACATCCTTGATTGTTAATATCTTCAGTGTAATTTTTGCATTTTACAAATTCATCCCAGGGGCCGGATTGGACCCTTTGGCGGGCCAAATTTGGCCCCCGGGCTGCATGTTTGACACCTGTGATCTAAAACATGCAGGATAGTGGGTCTCCAGGAACCAGGGTTGACCACCCCTGCACTACAATATTGTCATTAATGAGGAAGGAGGCAGAACTTTGCCAATTTTGAAAAGAAATTACCAATTTGTTGGACATGTTTTTGTTATATTATGTTTTTGTTTGTTTGAAAATGATAATATTTGAGCATTGAGACCTGATGTATCAAATATGATACAAAATTTTAAAAATCATATATGGAAATTGATATTTGAAAACAAAAATCTGGTTCTTCAGAAGAACCAATAAAGGCTCCAGTATCAAAGAAATGGAATTTTCTATCAATGATTTAATGGTTCAGACTTTACAGGGTTAAATTTGATTATTCTCTGATTTTTTTTTCCTCCTCTATGACCATAAACTTAATATATTTGGATTTTAAGACCAAACAAGGCATTTGAGGAGGTCATCTTTAATTTTGGATTCATTTCACTATTATAATATGAAATATGATCCGAAATTGAAACTCATACATGGAAACTGATATTTGAAAACTTCCTTTTTTGAGGGTTGTTCAGAAGGACCAACAAAGGCACCAGTTTCAAAGAAATGGAAATTTTCGGTCATTGATTTAACGGTTCAGGCTTTACAGGGTTAACTCAGAGCCGTAACAATCGGCGTTTGTGTCAGTCATCCATCCACCTATCAATCGATCAATCCTGTTCTCATTTTCTCTAATGCATCCGCCCACCTGCTGTAGCACTGTGAACTAATTTAGTCCACAGATTAAAATCACTGAACTGAGGAATGCTGTGTGCAGCCTTTCCTTCTCTTTTAGAGCATCTTCTCCTTCCTCCTATTTCCTTGAGCAAGACTGTGACATGACAATAGTGTATGAAGCCACGTTAATGGAAAACTTCACAGCATGCAATGTTGGTTTTTATGTATGCACAAAGTGAGTCACACAGCAAGAGAATATTTCTGCTGCTCACAAAGGGAAAATGAAAAACAGTATGAGTGTAGCCGAGTGGGTATGTAGGGTGTGAGATATGGATATTCCCTCCGGTCAAAGAACAATGTGTCATTATTAAAGAAAGTAAGTCTCTGTTTTTCTTTTTTTGATCATACATTAACTGTGTAGAAGGTGGAAAGTTATTTAAGTCATGTCAGATAGGTGTGAATTATTCCTCCTCATGTTTATTTCTATTTCTTCAGATTAATTATCTTGCAAAATGACAAAACAACAGGAGAAAAATTGATTGTAAGTTTTATTTGTTTTTTGCTTACTTGACGCATATGTCATTTTTCACAGCACACATGAAACATTTTGGCAAAAAAAAAAAAAAAAAAAAGATGAATTTCCATGTGTGTGTGACAGGCAAGCAGTCAGGAAATTATACATGAACTGCCGCTATCTGTCTTTATTGCTCCATCGTCCTAACCTCACTTCTCCCTAACAGTACTCTTCTTCATGCAGACAGAATACACCTAATTCACGACCACAGTGTTTCCATGGCGACTGGCCCACATTAATTTTCCAAGGTGAGCAGCCTTGTTGTGCTGGATTGTGTGTTTTGTATGTAGCATTTCATAGGCGTACAAAACATGAAAGATCACACACTCTAAACTGTCAATGAAAAGTTGTCTTACCCATGAACTCGATCCCTAGTTCATCCGCTGTTCCATTCAAGGCCAGATAGCATGAGAAAGGAGGGAAGAGATAAACAGAGACGGGGAAAGAGAGGGAGAGAGAAAGAGACAAGCACAAAATCGTTACAACATGATGTGCCTCTATCTTACTCAGAACTCACCTTAGGGAAAGACACATGCTGCAACCAGAGCAAAAGTTGGTTTGACGGCTTTTTTTTTTTTTTTTCTGACATGACACTCCCTTGTGCACCAGGTAATGAGTGAACCAGCCCAAAATGCTTGGTATGCTTTTCCGTGATAAACTCCAAATTCGCACAGTCTGTTGCGGCTTTGAACAAGGAAAGAAAACAACAAAAAGATATGGGGGCTGAGAGGATTAGAGGAAGGATCATGAAAATAAAAGTTCAAAATGACATATCATATAGCTTTGTGTCACTGATGTTGCTTTGCGCAGGCCTTTTATATTGATTTGAGCCTGAGGCATTGCAGTAATTGTTCTCCTCTGTCTCCAAGCATAGCTCTTCAATATTCACAAGCTGGTCGCTTTAAGATGCGCCACACACACAAACGCACACATGCATGCACACCCACAGGCATACAGTACATTACACTCTTGTCTGTATTTCTTTCTCTCTCAGATACACACTGTGACATACACTTTCTCTCTCTCTCTCTCTCTCTCACAGTCTTTTTTCATGCATTTTAGTCTTTCCCTCAATCCCAGTACTGGGGAAACAGATAAAAAGGAGCACTCGTGTTCTTTCCATCCTGACAGTGCCCCTTTTTCATGTCACTGTAATGTAATCTCATTTAAATTAAAATGAAACCCTCACTAGTAATTGCTTTTCTGACAGAGGTGGTCTGAGTTTTAAATAGAATGTGGCTTGCCAAGCCTTTTACAGATTATGTGGTGGGCACTCTCAAAACAAAAAAAAAAAAAGGGAAAAAAAAGTGGCTAACGTTGAACAAAAAATAAAAAAATATATATATATATAAAAAAAAAACATCTCCTCAGATGCATTTTGATTGTACCATGGGAAAATCTGTCAACACTGTGAGTATAGAAGTAGATAAGCTCTTGATGTACTGAAGTGAAACCAGTCAGCCGGAAGACAAATGAATGCTTAGATGAATAGAGTATTATAATTGCATAGGGTTTTCCCATTCTATTTAAGAGGGTTATTTGAAGAAATAAGATTTTTAATGTCCATGAGCAAATTCAATATATAATGTTAACTTTTTGACATTAAGAGAAAAATGTAGGTTCATAAATGTTAAAACACCTCCTTCCATGTAAAGTCAGAGGTTGCATTTACACTGCATAACAGATTTTTAATGGGCAAGGGAGTTTCTATGATTATGCCGATAACAACGGGGTGAAAAGCCTGCAAAGCAAGTTTGAAATCTCTAATTTAATCAGCCAATAAACTAATTAATTTACGCTTATGTTTAGACAAAAGCAGGTGCTATCTTGTTTATACTGAAGAAAATATAAGTTCATTGTTTCCAGATTTATCTACTGCAGCTGGAAGGATTATCTAACAAATGTCAGCCTTTTTTATGGGCTCTTAACTTGTTCACAGCCAGTCTCATAGCAAGTAAAATACTAATAATTAAAAGAAACACTTAATGGTCAATCAGTTCTGCCTGGTGAACATTCTGAAGAGTTTTGAGATTTTACAAAATAGCTGACACTGTTCTAAGCGGCGCTACTGTCACTGTGGCGCAAACACTCGGCAAGGCCAAACAAGTAAATGCAGCATCCTACTGATGATGTCTGATGTGTATTATCCATTCAAGCCTTTTCCTGTGATTGCCCATGGCAACAGCCGACACTTCTCCACTCTATATCTCCCTGACTGTTGCAGCCTGTGCAGATGATGTCATTACAACACTGATACACATCCATTCCTCTGGCATTGCCTTGTCTAGAGACATTCACCAATCATAATATGTGCAGCCTCCCAATCCTTTGCACTGGCAACTCAAAGCACTCAGGGGAATCATTTACAGTGTCTTGTGGGAACCTTGAGCAAGCTTGCAGAATACCTGTGCATCATGTCAGATGCTTTTGGCCCGATTAAGAGGCAGAAATCTGGCAGGTGGGAGAGACAATGGCAGGAGTGAATCAAATCCTTAATCCCCTCCTTCACTTGGGTGAGCAGGGAACTGGGGAGCCAAGGTGTGTGTGTGTGTGTGTGTGTTTGTGTGTGTGTATGTTACTGTGCCAATATCCTGTGGAGCTATTTACTCCAGGCCTAATATCAACTGCAGATAAATAGTTCATTTCCAGATTTCCTCCCTTCCTCTTTCTAAATCAGATGGGTAAATCCAAATACTGGCTCTCCATGCTCTGCCCCCTCTTCATCCTCACCTCGTCTGTATCCAAGATACAGCTGAACATCATTACTGTCATGTCCTTAACTGACGCTCTCCACCTTTACCACATATACACCAAATTGCAGCCTTACACTCCCATGCCTCCAATTATAAACCCCTCCATTTCCCCGACCGTGCACCAATATGAACCATCTCAGCATCCTGTCCCTATCTCATTTCCTAACCTCTGTTCACAGCGGGATAGCTGGAGTACCTGGCAGGACGCCTTTATTCCTTTTGTCCCTGGGCTTTTGAGAGGTTCACGGCAGTCTGTGCTCTCTCCGTCTTGCTCCAAAAGAATGTGTGTACGATGGAGTGTCACTGTGCACAAGTCCGTTCAGACTGCTCTCTTGAGTGGCTTCTTTGTGGCCGGTCAATACCAAGACAAAGGATGGGAGCCGATTGGATGATTCGTGATTGCAAGGTGCACAAAAATTGATTTGAGAGAAAATAAAGGCTACAATGAGAAAACACCTACTCCAGGGTGCCACATAAGAGAAGGAAGCTGTAGAGTTAAACTTTGCACGCTAGCATACGTGCAAACACATACATAAGCCTCACTCATACGCACAACGACGTGGATGTCATTGGTCCTGAATTTTTGCCATTTATGTGCATGTTTCTCTGCATGTTATTATATGATTTGGCTTCTGAAAACAGGATAATCCCCAAAACCCTTGGTAATCTGGGTAAATTTTAGATTACTTTGTATCAACAGAGATCAAAATAGGCTTCATTCCACTGTCAAATCTTCTACTGTACACTTATCGCCAATGGTGACAGCATGATTGTGGCAAAAAAATAGATAAACAGTCTGCTACGATGAACAGAGGACAATTGGTTAACAGTTTTGTAACCTAGTTATATATGTCGGCTAATATTTACTTAGGGGGTCAAATGAGTGGCCATTTTTGACGTGACAGTTGACGGACGTGACATTACCCATGATGATCTGGTCAGTACCAGTACTTTATTAGTAATAAACTTATAGACTTACTATTGCTAATTCTCCTCTTATTCATAAATGTTAGTATTGTGGATCTAAAACAATAACAGCTGACACAAAAACACAAAATGTGACAGTGGACGGATGTGACATGGTTGTTACAGATCCCATCATACTGATGTTCGGCAGCCATGTCACCGTTTCCACAAATGATCACTGTGCAAAAACTAGCATCAGAATTATTTATTGTATAGTTTATCATCATACTAAAGAGTAAATACCAATATAGAATTGTTATTTCTTTATAAAAATGCTTATTATTACAAAACTGTTGATTTAAAAAGTGACGTGTGACATTCTTAATGTATGTATTGGCGTAACATAAGCAGGATGGATCAGCACCATACTCCATATTGTAACCTGTAAAAATAAAACATGTGATATGTAGGATAGAATCTGGTAAGAAAAACTGGGGAATCTAAAAGAATAGAATATTTGTTTTTCAGGTAAATTCAGTTCAAATATAACTTGGCCATTTGTGACATGAAAATATAGCATTAATTGTGATGAAATTGGACATTTTTGAGCTGAAAACATAGTTCATATGACCATCAACATGTTGCAACAGAACTGAAATCCTGTAAATTTGCAGAACTTACATTTACCAACACAAAGTTCCTTTGGGGATTCACTTATATTGATTTTTTATGCACAAAGACATA
Organism: Sphaeramia orbicularis; assembly: GCF_902148855.1. Classification (NCBI taxonomy): domain Eukaryota; kingdom Metazoa; phylum Chordata; class Actinopteri; order Kurtiformes; family Apogonidae; genus Sphaeramia; species Sphaeramia orbicularis. The sequence goes on along the minus strand of NC_043975.1, from coordinate 30,360,879 downwards.
AATAAGACCTCTAAGCAAATTTTAGCCAATATATATATTTAACCCTGAAAGTGATAAACCTTAAAATTCTAGACATTCAGTCAATAATTTGTAATTATTCCCCATCAATTCCCTCATTCAGTACATGTATACGCTCTATAACTCTATATTTCCTATTAATGTAAACTTATTCCAATGCAATCAAACAAAAAATGGAAAATATAATAACTAAGTAAACCTTTATACAACAAAAAAAGGGGTCATGTATACAAAATCAAAACCAAATCCAATTTATATAATACTGGAAATTATTGATTTTCCCAATAGCATATTCGCATGTTCCTTGTACACTGTAGGTCACATATGATTGATGCTCAGTGTGTATAGAATGAAGGGGTGATGGGGATTTTTCCTCATCAATGAACCCCTCTCAAGCCTAATACAAGAATCTGAAATGAAAGTAGTTTTTATTCCAACAACATATTTCAGTGTCTTTCAAATTTTCCAATTTTGCACTTCATTTACTTTCATAATTGGTATATTGATATAAATAGTGTAGCATTAAAAGGAAGGTTCTATTCACATGCAAGCACACGGCGCCTTCCTACTTCCCTTTGCCTTATTATATGTCGTACACTTGCCACAAAACCCCAGCAGTAGCAGGAGCAGTCACAGTGCAGATATAACTCTGTATGACTTGGGAGTGGATTATGTTGTCAGTGCGATTCATACTCTGAGGTGTTTTATCTCATCATAGTTTTACACAGGTTGCGCTTCTCTGGCCACACAGAATATTGTTTGTTTCATCCACAGAGTAAATAACTTCATCAGAATGTTTGGCTTAAAGGGGTCATATTTTGCTAAACCCACTTTTATTAATCTGTGGTACATTTATTTGTGTATTTGGACCCTAATAGTTCATAAAGTTTGAATTTGAACCCTCCAGGTGCTGCAAAGCTATCTTTATAGTAATTCTGGCAAAAATCGAGTGGATTTCTACAACACGTTTTAATTCCTGCTTAATTTGTTACGTTTTATAGCTAGTTATGTCACGACATTTGCACAAATAAGGTCAAGACTTCCGATGAACATTTCTCTGAGTATGACATAATTGTTTGTCAGCAGCAGCGGTTGTAGTCCATACTGAAATATGTCCAAACTTCGAGCCGATTACCTAAAATATTCAGTTGTTGGTTGAACTGGACAGAGCAGCACAGCCAACAACCTGGAGGGGGTGGGGTCATGTGTATTTAAAGGGCCAGCGCTCAAAATGACCTTTCTGGTGTCATTACTCAGAAATAGGGTTGAAGATGGGCCTGTGGAGTTGAATTATCATTCCTTTAACCTTCTGAGACCCAGGAAATGTCAGCAAAGTACAAGCTTTTTTTTTTATTTTTTTTATTTTTTTTATTATTATTTTAATTAAATAAGTGCCTATATTGGAAACATCATGATGCAACAGTTTTTTCAGATGCAGTTTTTAAAATTTTTATGGAATGTCCTTTGTGGTGGACAGTTTTCTTTTCTTTTTGTTTGTATAAAGTTGTGAAACTCTTGTCCATAAATGTGGACAGAAAACCCATAGCTGGGTCTTAGGAGGTTAAAGGAGTGATATTTTGCTTTTTTTTAAAAAATGGAATTATGCATTTTAAAACATTTCCCTGTGGTCTACATAAACTGTAAATGCTATGCTTGGGTCTGAATTCTTCATTAATTCAACTTCACTGGTCCATCTTCAACCCTATTTCTGAGTAATGACACCAGATGCAAATGAGACACTTCACACCCCACCCCCTCCAGGTTGTTGGCTGTGCTGCTCTGTCCCGTTCAGCCAACAATTGAACATTTTAGGTAATCGGCTCGACAAACTGCTGACAAACAAACAAATTATGACGTACCCAGAGAAATGTTTGTCGGAAGTCTTGACCTTATATGTGCAAATGTTGTGATGTAACTAGTTATAGATGTAACAAATTAAGCAGGGATTAAAACAGGTTGTAGAAATCTACTCGATTTTTACCAAAATGAATGTAAATATAGCTTTGCAGCACCTGGAGGGTTCAAATTCAAATTTTTGGAACTATCAAGGTCCAAATACACAAATAAATGTACCAAAGGCTAATAAAAGTGGGTTTGTTAGTTAAATCCAGAAGGGACTGTTTCAACTAAACTGTAGAAGTTTGAAGTTTATTTCAAACATTAAGTAGAAACAAAATACAAAGGTGAACAAAAGGCAAAGAGAAACCACAAATTTAAACAGAACATTCCAGAGTATCGAAAGCAAAAAGCCAAACCAAAAAAAAAAAGACACAATGTTCGTCTACCTCATTGTGTCTCCTCAACAATGGTTTATGTCCAAAGTGGAGTAGGAAGAAGCCGAGCTTATATTGGCCCACTTCAAATTTACATAACTAATAAAAGAACAGGTCAGCACGAAGTTACTGGAAAAGAGCTCAAGTTATAACATGCCACAGAAAACATAAGAGCACAAAACAATACAGCTGTATTTCCTTCTTTAACACTTCCATTACCATCCTGGGTTAAACTGTTGTTCCTCATCCTTATGGTTCTTTAAAAATTGTCTTAGTTTCTAAAATCAATTAAAGGAAAAAAACATTCTCTAGATTTCACCTCTAAGTCTTTATAAATTACATAAAAAACCCTGACTGTATAAAATGTAAGCACATGTCCTTTTTGATTTCACTGTTGTCTAACATTTAAATAAATGCTATTAATGTGTCTGACTCACCGTTTATTGCAGGAAATAGTCAGACCACATTCACACTGGAAGCCTTAGTGAACACTGTGGGTTCACTGCTCAGTGATCTGATTTTTTGTTTTCATTGTTTACATCTTTACGTTATTTTCTTGAATGGGTCTATTGCCGCGTTTCCACTGCGTGGTACTGGCTCGACTCGACCTAACTCGACTCGGCCTTTTTGCATTTCCATTACAAAAAAGGACCTGGAATCTGGTACCCGGTACTAGTTTTTTGGTATCACCTCCGCCGAGGTTCCAAGCGATACTAAATGATGACATGTACACACTGCAGACCACAGACTGGTCAGACAGTTTTCTCTGTGACCCACCGTTTTACAAAAAACAGATGCGGAAGTTGACAGTAAATATAGCGGAACATTAATCCACATGATAACAGCCCAAAACTACACCATGGTCGGTCGAGGAGATTCAGTCTTTGGTAGGGATGGGAATCGTTAAGAATTTAACGATTCCGATTCCATTATCGATATTGCTTATCGATCCGATTCCTTATCGATTCTCTTATCAATTCTCATTGGGTGAGGGAATAAAAGAGTACAAACAGGTGTGTTTGCATTAACTGTCTTTTATATTTCCATCTGCACAGAAAATATAACATATACAGTATGTACAAATAATAATAACAGACGACGCGGGGGGGGGCGGCTACAGTGAAAGTGGAACTAAAGACGCTTTACTAATTCCACTATTGCTGCATTTCTACTACGAGGAACCGGTTTGACTCGGCTTGGCTTGTCTCCCGTTGTTGTGCACCTCATTTCCTTCCCCCTACCTTCGGAAACTTATATTTGAGAAGTTACAACGTTTGTTGCCCGCACCGGAACCAGCCCGGCGTTCCCTTTGCCGCTACATTCTTAAGCACCGCTGTGTATCAAATACGTGACATTCCTGTAAATGATTCACATGCGGTGGACAAATGTTTGAGGATATTGGAGGGATTCCACCCTTTTGAAGACATGGAAGCTTTGACAGTGTTCCAAGTAAGTGGACCTGGTGTCATCTGTTTAGACAGTTTCTGCCTCAACGCCATGTTGGCTACGTTCTGACCAAAACAATGCAGCGTACGTGTGACGTCATCACGCATGCACAACGAACGCAGAATCGTTAAGCAGGCAGGCGAACGATTCCAAGGAATCAAGCTACTGGGAACCGGTTCTCAAAAAAGAACCGGTTCTCGATTCCCATCCCTAGTCTTTGGTGGCCGACGTAAAAATTCAGACGAGACAACATGCAATGAGCGAGTTTTCAGCAACTCTCTGAGCAGACGACACAGAAATAATGCGCCTCATCGCTATGACATCCAGGTACTGTAAAGTCGGTAGTATCCTGTAATGGAAACGGTCTCCAGGAATACTGAGTTGAGCCGAGCCGAGCCGAGTTGAGCTGGTTCCATGTAGTGGAAACGCGGCATAAGATTAGATTCCAATCTGAGCCTGTTACTGTCCTGAATGTACCGACATGTGGAAAAGTGTGGACATCACACAGCTAAGTGTCATTGTCAATTTTTTCTGTATGTTTTCAGTCACAGATCATACCTTATGTTCTTGCACAGAAGTGTTAACCCAAAGACTTCAGGTGTCCCTCCACTCATACCTGCACTGTAGCAGTACTCAATGTTTGCATTCAATGAGCGTTTCCTTCTAGGGCACAAATGTGACACGAATTTTGATCTGTACTGAAAAAAAAAAATCATATACATTACAATATGACTTTCCAGGCTGCATTGCAGAAAATCAGACTAGTGTCTCTTTAGGGCCACATCTTGATTTGGTGGAACTCAGAACTGGCAAGATCAGATTCTATCTAATTTGTGCTGTTTACACCTTTAGTGAAACAAACAGATCTGAGTCACATAACAGCAAAACATCAGATACAAACCACTTTTGCCCGCAGTTTGAAAGATACAGCCTTGATACAGGTTATCAAGATAACAATACAATTGACCAAGCTGGACACCCAGGAAAATTGATGTCTGCCTGTTGAAGATTAAATAAATCCTACAGTGAAAACTGGACGCCATGAGGGAGGATGAAACATTCTTGTGACACTGGCTTGTGACCCCATTAAAAGACTGATGGCATCAAACAGAAGGCAACGGGAGTTAAGTTTGCGCTCATACTCATGGTGCAGAGGAGCCAAGTCACTCCATAAAACAGTGTGAATTTGTGAAGCCGCAGTCTCATGGGAAAGGCTTGAGGCCTCCAATTTCTCTTCCTTGTACCTCTGACTTTTGCTTTATTTTTTAACCACACCACAGAGCTATCATGGGGATTCAAAGGCTTGGGGGGAAGTGTTTTTGGGAACAATAGGAAGATGAAGATTTTCCTTTCCTTTTAGCTGGACTAAAGTACAGAATGATTAAAGAGCACAATGTTTATTTATTTATTTTTTATTCCCATAGCATATTGTAGGTGCATGATGTTACCTATGTAGACCAAAAAAGACCTCTCCCTCACATCTTCATCAAGGGGTAAATATATATTGTATATTTTTCTCAGTTAATTAACCCATAAAGACCTAAACACCCATCACCGATCAAAAGCATCTATTGATCTAAACTGTTTCATAACTATTGATCCACTAATCCTATTAGTCCATGCAAATAATTGGTGTAAAATACAGTTTGTTGTCTTTTCATGGTCATCAGATATGACCCATTTGGACGTTCAGAGGCTCTGTAGTGAACGTGGAAACACCATCATCTTCTACAACATTGATTCACCAGTAAAACCCATGGAGTTCGATAAATAACAGCGGTTGTAGACACTTGGTTTATGCTCAGTTAATGATAGATTTTACAGAAAAAGTCACTTTTTCTGTAGTTTTCTCTGTTTTTGATACAATAACCCTCAACTTTAACCCTTTCATGCACACTGGTCACTACGGTGGACACCTGTTCAAAAGTGTTCTCTTGTATATTCATGGATTTTGTTGTTTTAGTTCCATATCAGCCAACACAATGGACGCTTATGCATCATCCCATACACTGCAATTCATACCATTACTGTAACTTTGCTGGTCTAGATAAACCTGATCTGCAGTAACATGTTTGAGAGTAAAAAAACTGCTAATAGTTATTACACTGTATTTAACAGTTTTGGGGTTTTTTTGCATATTATCTCCATGCAGGTATATTAAAATGTGAGAAAACATCAGATTAGCAGCATTAAAAATGTTTTTATTTCATAGTTTTCACACAGTATATCAGTAAATACATGTTTCTTTGGTTCGAAAATTAAATGCATGGTGTCCAGCTGAGTGGCCATTTTTGTAACTCCATAAAAACAGGCTAACAAAAATCAATAGAATTATTATTTTCATGCCTAAAGAGGGATAAAAACACTCAGGAAAAAAATCGTGATTAAGGTTCTCATAATTCATGCATGAAAGGGTTAATCTGAGGTTTTATGAACATCTACACGATCAGTAAATTAAATACAGGAAAATATCTGATTTATATTGATAAAATGCAAAATACAGAGGGTAATATTATAATAAATGGTGATAAATCACATAAGAAAGGTCAAATATAGAGGAAATTTAATATAAGTAGCGCTGGGTCTTTATGGGTTAATTATTAACTTTGTATAGAAGTGCATAATAATGAGTCTAATTCTGTAACTTTTTCTAGATGAAGAAAATATAATGGAATCTATTGTTATCTAACGGCCCACACACCTTTATCAGCATTTACATTGAAGGGTTATTTCAGTTCATTTTCACTACTGACTGACAAAGCAAAGTCAAAGATTTGCCCAAGGGCTTGCTATTAATTTGTTTTTATCTTTCCACATTGCCACATCAATACTGTAGGTTTAAAAATAGAAAAGAGAGAGCGTACTTGGATCTGACAAGATAGCATCTGTCTTGGGAACAAACTGGTCACATCGTAGCCCATGGTAGCCCTCCTTACACCTGCAAGACACACAGAGAGAGAGAGACACACATTTAAGATTACAAGCAAGATGAACCAAGCAAAAAAAAAAAAAAGTACCAAGCTACACCATGAACTATCAGCTGAAAAAGACTTTAAGATAAGGAAAGTTGAGAACAAGAAACCTAGAAGGAGAAGAAGACTGAATGGTTGGTAAAAAGTAGAGTGCTCACTGAGGACTGAGGTGGTGGAGGGAGATACACAGAAACTGTCGAGAGGGTGGGGCGAGAAGAAAAAGAGAGGAATGGGAAGATAGTTGGGCAGGCCTGAGTAGCGCCTGCAGCCTCACTGATAGCACATGACTGACAGGAATGCCAGGTCCCAGTGGAAGAAAACGGGGTACTGGGATGGAGAGTACTTGGCGTGATGCAGACAACGCCAAATCTACAGTGAAGAGGAAGCTGCCATAGTTGGAACACTCATATAAACAAAGTCCTGGCACAGTCCAGATATTTGCCTTCATCATCAAACAAATATCCCTGTGCTGTTGATGCCCGCAGATCCCACTGCAACTGTCATAAATATCTCCACAGAAATTATGACATTTGAAGTCTGGCTACGGTTGCGGAAATATTTTAGTCACATCCTTTATGCTGCAAACGCAACCATATGGTCACGTAACATGTGTACAATATGTATTAAAGATCGGACATGTGTTTCCTATCTGTTTTAGAAATCATTGAAGTGTTCAGTGTGTGATATTTAGTGGTATCTTAAAGTGAAGTTGTAGATTGCAGCCAACCAAATAATCCCCCCACCATCACATAGGGGACTGCAAAAAACACAGAGGTACTCATTGCAGATATTGCTTGTTTTATTTGTTTTGGGGTTTTTAGTTAAGGGATGCACCGATCAGCCATAACATTATAAGCACTGACAGGACAAGTGGTAATAATATTGATGATTTCATTACAATGGTGCCTTTCTCTGGGTTGGATATATCAGGCAGCTAGTGAACACTGGCCGTTTCTCAATACCAAGAACGCAGAGTACGGTCTTGTGAACTCGCCGAGTACGGTCTTGGTAGGAACGGTCTCAGAGAATGGACTTCCTAAGAACGCAAGTCTATCTGTAGTTGGAACAACATCTGGGTATTCCATGTGTTCTTGGTTTATGTGAACTTGCAATTGGGACAGTGAGTGATGACGTTTCAAGAGAACGCGAGAACAGACAAGAACACGTATTCAGAAACAACCATTTAGTCCTTGAAGCTGACGTGTTGGAAGCAGCAAAGTGACAAACATTAGGAACTGAGTGACTTCGACCAGGTCTATACAGGGTGAGTCAGAAAAAACACTCTTTTCATTTAAAGAAATTGTACCACTGAAATGGAAATGCTTATTTTTCTTTTGATTATACAGTCATATTGATGTGGTTATGGAGCATGTCTGGCGATTGAATCATTGATTTATGGCATAGCATAACAGAGGGAATGTCCATTGTTTATTGTGCACCGGAATATCTGCCAACACAGTTTATGCCACCGTGAATGAAATTAAAATTGTCAACCATCACAGCATGTTTACTCGCCATCAAAATGTTTTGTCTCAACGAAGTCGTCCGGCACGACCTTCAACCTGGCTACCAGTCAGATCGATGCAAATCTGTGCTCGTTGTCGCATCTCTAACACAGCTCTTCTCGCCATTCGTGTTCGTTGTAGGGCTTGGATTTCAGCCGTGATGCGATTTCGGAGTTCCTGAAGAGTTTGTGGAACAGTCTGATACACACGGTTTTTAAGATACCCCCACAAGGTCTTGGAACTGCCGGATGGTTTCTTGGACGCTACCAGTTTCGCAGACTTTTGTCACCATGAAAGCTCTATGCACATCTGTAAACTGTGGTCTTGCCATGATGAAAACTCCCTGGGCACTGTCATGTAGGCCTATGTCCTGAGTGTGAAAGCAAAGCCCCGACTCCTGTAATTGTTGTCAATTTCAAGTTTGTTCACTGTGGCATACATTGTGTTGGCAGGTATTTCAGTGCCCAATAAACAATGGACCTTCTCTCTCTTATGCAATGCAATAAATCTATGACTACATCATCAGACATGCTCAATAACCACATCAATATGACTGTATGGTCAAAAGAAAAATCAGTGTTTCCGTTTTAGCAGTACAATTTCTTTAAATGGAAAGAGCGTTTTTTTCTGACTCACCCTGTATTGTATCAGTGATGACTGGGTCAGAGCATCTTCACAACTTTTGGGTGTCCCTGGTCTGCAGTGGTTCGTACTGACCACAAATAGACTAAGGAAAGACATCCCAATCTCAGAACCATTGATGTTCTGTGGGAGGTGTTGGACAAATAAGGGTTCATTTATGCTCTATGTAAAAAAGTCAGACAGATATGGACGGAGCAGTCTGCGTACATGTGTAACGCTGGTGATCCACTAGCACAAGTCACGAACTCCGCACCGCAGTACCCAACCGCACCACTACCTTCCTTCAGGATGTTTGTTGTAGGGGTTTCCGTTTGTAGATAGGCGTGACTGAAGCGGCACAGTGCCTCGGACAGATGTATTTGCATAAAATTGGGTATTGCTCAACTTTTTGAAGCGACAAAACCATCAGTTTGGTCGCACCACATACCCAGAATGCTTCGTGGAAGTGTTGGACATGCCCCATAGAAATGAATAGGGGTACTGCTGGGCGAAGTTCGTGACACTTGCTAGTGGATCACCACCGTGATTCTGTCCATTCTCCGGGAGACTGCAGATGCAAACCCCAACGGAGAATACGGAGCAGTACCACCGGGAACCATGGAGGCAGTGTTGAGATTTGAGGAGAATAATTTCCACATATAGCAGTACTTTTCAAAGAACGACAGTATGAGTTAGGGAAAAACGACCAACATATTTACAACTACCCTTTTTGATATCAACATTGGTAAAACCTCCTCTGTCGTCACCATGTTCGTTTTGTTATTGACTTTCTTTTAAAATCTTCACTCTTCTTTGTGGTATTCCGCAAGTATGTTAATTAAGAGCACTGCCCTCTGGTGGACTGATTGAGAAACACACATTCGAACGCAATGGAAGTGTGACAGCAGTGACGCTTGACAACCTTAGAAACGGACGTACCTGTTTACGTACATATGGCAAACATAAATGAACCTTAAATCTGATCCATGAAGGTCCACCTCTATTTCCAGGACTTCAGGAATCTACTGCTAAGGTCTTGGTCCAGATACCACAGTACACCTTCAGAGGTCTGGTGGAGTCTAGGCCTCATGTCAGAGCTGTTTGCATGGAAAAACCGTAACCTACACAATATTAGACAGGTGGTGATAATGTTATACTTGGTTGTTGTTCTTTAGTTACTTTTGGTCGGTTCTAACCACTTTACCCTGGGAATGAACAAGATCTGGAGATGCTCTGACCCAGTGATTTGACCATAGTTATTTCTCCATCAGATCCCTACTCTTGCCCATTTTGCTGTTTCCAACACATCTACTTCAAGGACTGTACGTTCACTTGCTGTCTATCTAATACACTCCACCCACTGACGGATCCCATTGAAATGAAATAATCAACATTATCATGAATTTTTACCAGTATGGCTGTGAAATAGGCTGTGAAATGAGCATTAAATTCTGTTTTAGTAGTCTTAAAAAAGTCTTAAAAAGTAACTGGAAGGATGTCGATCACCTGACAGAGGGACTTTGGCTTCATACATTTCTGGAGATGATCTCTATGGAGGGAGTTGCGTCGAATCTTTCAGAAATGCGTAATAAGGAACAACAACTGTGGAAGGACATAATGGACAGTATTCGTAAAATCTCTGCACTCCCCAGAGACTTGAGACAAACTGGAGCAACATGAATGGTCTGTGATTTTGTTAATTTTATCCTTTGCACCCTCACCTCACCTCCCTCTTCCGTTGTAATTTTTATTTATTCATTTATTTATTTTATTTTATTTCTACGCACTTTCTGCAGGTATCTATATTGATATGTAAGTCAAAGTATTGGCCTCTTTTTGTTTGTTTGTTGAAAAACCAATAAAAGGTTAAGTAAAAAAAAAAAAAGTCTTAAATTTATCTTGTAAAAACCTGTAGAAACCCTGACACTTAAATATAGTAATAAATGGAAATACACCTTGGTGCTAGAAGCAATCCTCCGTAAAATGAAAAAATGTCAGTTAACAGCTATTACAGAAACATGGCAGCACAACATGGTAGCGATCCACACCATCTGTAGAAATAAACGGTTCATTTGAAAGTAACAAAAGGCATAATTAAATAACTGAAAACAATTAGGAATATTACATTTAATTTCTGCAAATATATTCTCCTAAATACCCATAACTACAACACTCTAGATGTTAATAATTCATCTGTAATTCACACACGTGGAACATTTTACCACATGCATAAAAACCCAAATAAACCCAAAGGTCAGTTTACAATATGATCACAAATTACACTTTAGGATGTAAATGTCTTCAGCTGCGTTCCGTTATTTTTCATTTGTTGTTTTGCTATCATTTTTTATGTATTTATTCCGGTTTAATTGTACTTCTCCGTGTCGGTGAAAATGAGGGCATGTCCTCAATGATTCGTCGAGGTGTAATAAAAACTTGAATGAATGAATAAGTAAATGCACCTCCACTTCTACGAATAAAAAAAATGCTTGAATATTTCAAAACGGCACAAAAAATCAGATACAGAAATACAAAGTTCAGAGTTTCTGCTCGGACTTTTCTGCTCTTTTGGCAGATCCCTGAATAGTTTTTGCTTCAAAAAGAATTTAGGTGTTTTTATTCCTACAGTACCTTGAACAGTGGCCATACTGTGAGCACATTCAGTAGGCTGATCCATTCCTCCAGCTCTTTGAAGGCTTAGGGGAGACAATGGGGGGGGGTTTACTTTGATGTGTCTGTTTCAACATAAACTTGTACATGAGTGAGCGATATGTCAGAATTGTCTATATTTTCTCCATTCTACCAGTCGATGACATATTGTAGGTAAACTGTGGGGATTTACACCCGCTCATATCCATCAATATCTGTCCACCATACTTCCGCTAGTGTCACACTTGTATTAGATGAGTGACAAGACAATAGTGAACCACTTTGTGTTTCTCCGTCTGGCTTGACCTGAAAGTGTGAAAAAAGCGAGTAACAACGACGAGCAACAACGAGCGAGCTAAAACAAAACTGCGAAGTGGAGATAACAAGTTGTTGGTTAAGACAGAGAGTGAAAACTGTGAAAGTCATAGCTCGCGCTTTTAAGATTTCAAGCTGCAGTTTTAGTTCCGTTGGTTCTGCACGTCTCAGCTCTGTATATTTATCTCTCATTGCTCCTCTGCAATGCATTATGGCCATTCCCAACAAAGAAAATTAATTATTACCTCCGCTAAGTGTAACGACTAAGGTTATGTTTTCATTGGAGTTTGTCTGTTTGTTTGTTTCTTTGTCTGTTAGCAAGATAACTCAAAAAAGTTACAGATGGATTTTCATTAAATTTTCAGGCTATGCTGATGATACTGGCACAAGGAACAAATGTGGTGGTGGGGGGGGCTGATCTGCCTTGGCGGAGGTCTGGACTCTCCGAGTGCTTTTCTAGTTTCAATTGTTATCTAATGCCACACAGTAGTCGTAGTAGAAGTAGTAGTAGTTAAGTTTATTGAGTCGTTAATTACACTGGTCAACAACAAATTTATTACCTCCGCCAAGGAGGTTATGTTTTTGCCAGGGTTTGTTTGTTTGTTTGTTTGTCTGTCCGTTAGTGTGCAACATAACTCAAAAAGTTATGGACAGATTTGGATGAAATTTTCAGGGTTTGTTGGAAATGGGATAAGGAAGAAATGATTAAATTTTGGTGGTGATCGGGGGTGGGGGGGCCCATTTCCAACAAACCCTGAAAATTTCATCAAAATCTGTCCATAACTTTTTGAGTTATGTTGCACACTAACGGACAGACAAACAGACAGACAAACAAACAAACAAACAAACCCTGGCAAAAACATAACCTCCTTGGCGTGGGGGGGGGGCCCACAGGGGGGGCCACTGATCAGCCTTGGCGGAGGTCTGCGCTCTCCGAGTGCTTCTAGTTGTTTAAGTTTTTTGAGCTGATTTAGGATAATTTTGGTGTGCTGAATCCAAAAATCACATTCATTTTGCTCAATCAGGTCAACTTTCTGAACTATGCTACATATTGGGTTTTTAACATTTTTGCTTACATTTATGGGCATTTTCACATCATATGATACAAAATTCTTTCATAGTTCTTGCAATAAATGAGTTCTGAAGATTTTACTTTTGCCAATTTATGATTAATGTTTTTTTTTTTAATATTACAGGTGAATGAAATGGCTTCGACTAGAAGATCTTGCAAAAATAAGCCTTACGTATTCTGCTACATCTGCGGTGAATACACATTGTACCTAACAGGAATCGTGTTAGAAAATGATTTTTTTTCTCTTAAAACCTATTTTGGGTGAGAATTATATAAAAAAATCAACTGATAAAGTCACAAAAATTTAATCAATTTTGTGAGAAGATCAAATTTTTCAAAATCAAATTGGCAAAAAAAAAACCTGACCTGATTGAGAAAAACATATGTCATTTTTGGATTTAGCGGTGCAAAATGGTCCTAATTCAGTTGAAAAAACCTAGACAACTTGCAAAAAACATTTTTTTGTAACCTAGTGTTATTTTAAGCAACAAACAAAAACTACATATCCATTGTTCCATATACAATGCGACCGAAAGGGTTTAGGCCTGTGTTTTTCAACCTTGGGGTCGGAACCCCACGTGCGGTCGCCTGGAAGTCATATGGGGTCGCCTGAAATTTCTAGTAATTGATAAAAAATAAAAATAAAAACTTACTAATATAAAATATATGGTGAGTTGACAGAGACAATCCAATCCATAAAAGACATGACAAACTGTGAAGCTGAAACTGAAGCACTGTGGTACTGTTTATCTGTCAAATGTTCATTGTGGTCAGTTTCAGATGCTGCAGCTCTTTCATAATTCATAGTTTGAATTCATGTTTGTTCAGTATTAATTGTCAGCCTTGTGAATCCAATCTGGACTGACTGTACATATCCTGACCAAGGAAAATCAAATTCTCACTTTGTGCAGTAATCTACACCTGGCTTTTCTGCCTCCGTCCGTAATAATATACATTATATAGACTAAATATCATCTAAAATAAATGTTTATTTGCAACATAGTATAGCAAACTATTACATGATCAAAAATAAATTAATTTTAGCAAGAAAAAAAAAAGTCTCCGTTTTGAATGTTTGGAGTCACCAGAAATTTGTGATGTTAAAATGGGGTCATGAACCAAAAAAGGTTGGGAACCACTGAACTAAACCTATCAAAACATGTAAATAATTGGTATAAAATGCAGTTTATCATCTTGTCAAGTTCATCAGATATGACCCATTTGGTCATTCAGAGGCTCCATAATGAACATGGAAACACTGTCATCTTCTATAACACTGATTCACCAGTAAAACCCATGGAAGTGGAAATGCTTGGTTTATGTTCAGTTAATGATATATAAATGTCATCTAAAATTAATGGTTATTTGCAACATAGTATAGCAAACTATTACATGATCAAAAACAAATTAATTTTAGCAAAAAAAAAAAAAAAAAAAAGTCTCCGTTTTGACGTGTCAGGGGTCGCCAGAAATGTATGTTGTTAAAATGGGGTCACGAGCCAAAAAAGGTTTGGAACCACTGATTTAGGCTGAAATAAACACTTATTTTGCCTAACCCTATTTACAATTAACACAATGTTTCCACAAGAAAACAAACAAAATTTTCAATGTAATCATTGCTAAATATACAACAGTAGTGAATACATATTTAATTTAATTCAGGTAAATCATGTCTTTATCTCAACTACCAATATTAATCCTAGTCTTTTAAATAAATAATGTCTTTAGTCAATCCTGAGCTCTATATTTTTGAATAATAGTTAATTTGTACATCTTTTTAAAAGTTTTAATTCTTTTAGACTGTTTTAATCAATCTTCCAGGCCATTCCAAAGTTTAACCCCCCTAACGGAAATACATCTACTTTTTTTATTTGTTCTTGCCTTAGCTTTTTTAAAAATGCCAGTTCCTCTGAGGCTATACTGACTTTTCCTACAGTCAAACATCTCCTGAATGTAAGGAGGGAGAAGATTATTATGTGCCTTGTACATCACTACCACTGCATTAAGGTCATCAAGATCATGCATTTTCAGTACATTAAGCTCTGTAAAAATAGGGTTTGTTGGTGCATAAAAATCTGCGTAAGTGTTATGCAGTTTTTTGGGGTTTTTTTGAAGAAAAAGATAGGTTGAATATTTGAATAGTAGCTGTTTCCCCATATTTCTGCACCATAATTTAGGTATGGAAGAATGATAGTGAATATTTTTCAAGTATGGTTGAGGCAGGTAAAAAAAAAATTGCATTGTACATTGCTTTTATATTGTGTATTATCAGGGATGGGCACAAAAACATCAAAATGTAAAATGAAATATGAAATACCTGACGTATAAATATATCAAAATAAACTACTACTGTGAAAATAGTTGTTTGAGGGGGCATGGACTCTTTACGAAGCTTTTATCTAACAGTCTATTTGATGTATTCCTTCATCAGTGGACTAGGTGAGCTGATAAAGTGGACGGTGTCTGTGAGTCTGCCCAACAAGACGTTCCATAAACTACTCAGACGACTGATCAATATCTAGAACCATCTCTTACAGCTGAGATCCTAATATATCCTTATGGCTTCTCGGATAAATGTTGTGAAGTAACTCATGTTCAAGCAAGTCTTCTTAATGCCTCGTAATGGTTTCCTGATTTATTATTTTCAAAGCTCAGTAACATTTGAAGTTAGAAGTCAGGTTTGTTTTAACCCATAAAGACCAAGTGCTACTTTTGTGGCAGTTCTAAAATATGTTTTTTCTCTATATTTTACCTTTCTTAAGTGATTTATCACCATTTATTACAACATTATCCTCTGTATTTTGAGGTTTTTCTGTGTAAATCCTGTATTTTCCTATATTTCATTTACTGATCGTGTACATGTTCATACAAGCTCAGATTAAAGTTTAGAGATATGATGTATTTGCACTACATCATATCAAACAATATTTGCACTCTCCTTTTAAACACTTTTTTATTCAAATTTATATGACTGTTTGTTTTTATGTGTATGTGTATGTCTATGTATGTTTTATGCTGCTGACAACACTGTGAATTTCCCCATTGTGGGATCAATAAAGGAATATTTTATCTTATCTTATCTTATCTTATCTTATCTTATCTTATCTTATCTTATCTTATCTTATCTTGCTATCCTCTGTATTTTGAGGTTTTTCTGTGTAAATCATGTATTTTCCTATATTTCATTTATAGATCGTGTAGATGTTCATGTAAACTCAGATTCAAGTTAAGGGTGTTTATATCAAAAACAGAGAAAACTGAAGAAAAAGTGACTTTTTCAGCAAAGATATCAATAACTGAACATGAAAACATGTCTCCATCCACTGATATTTATGGACATTATTAATGGAAATCCTTGCGTAGAGCTGACTTTTACCCATAAAGATCTAGTGTTACTTTTATGGCAGATTTCTCTCTATTTAACCTTTCTTAAATGATTTATCATCATTTATTATAATATTATCCTCTTTATTTTTCTTTTTTTCAGTGAAAATCAGCTATTTTTTAATATTTAATGGACTAATCATGTACTTTAATCATCATGCTGAGATTACATTTGAGGGTTATTAAAGCAAAAACAGAGAAAACTGTAGAAAAACTGACTTTTTTAGTAAAATATATCATTAACTGAACACAAACCAAGTATTTCCATCCACTGTCATTGATGCAACGCTGTGGGTTTTACTGGTGAATCAGTGTTGTAGAAGATGTCTGAACATCCAAATAGCTCAACAATTATTTACATGTTTTGATAGGTTTAGCGGTTCAGAAGTTATTAAACAGTTTAGATCAGCAGATGCTTTTGGTTGCTGGTGGCTGGTGGGTCTTTAAGGGTTCAACAAAATGAAATTTTATCCATTTTCAGTATTTTAACTGTATTATAATCACAATACAGATTCATAGTTTATCCACTGGACAAAAAATACATTTGTTTGTGCACAACTTCTACCAGTAAATTAGGATTCAAGCAGTGAATAACTTATCATATACAATGCTTTCTGCTTGTACATAACAAAAAATATGAATTAGAAGATGGCAAGCATGCGTTAACAGGTGAAAGCTGCTATTAGAGTTAGCTAACAATAGCCTTCAGGTTAAATATTTAGCCTAATCTTAGGCCATGTCCACATGAAACTGGATCTTTTCCTATCAGATCTTTTTCTTTGTCGTTGTCAAAAAATGCTCCATAAACACAGAATCATGTCAGGAAATATCTGCGTCCACATGAAACCACTGAAAATGAATGAAAACAATGTAGTACAAATGCCAGGCCTGTATGTGGCGTTGTAATGCTCTCGCAAAAAATGGAGAAGTTGATGAGGAGCATGCGCATAAAGTTTACTTGGTTCTACCGAGTGTTATCCAATATTTCTTCCTGGTTGCCCCTCTCTGCAGTAGATCCAAGATCATATAATTAATATTGTTAGTTATGGTTGGTTGTTACTCATTGTAATGAAAGAGTAAAAGATTTGGATTCAATATTTCCAATAAGCTCAACAGCAGTTGTAGCTCGAGCACTACTCTGTAGTCCGCCAATGTTATTGTTGTTGTGAAGTGGTTTCTTGATTCCAGGGTGAAAAGTTAGAGGTGGGGCTATGACTTTAGAAAAGATGCAGTTTGGTCGTACAGACTAAGGCGCGAAACTGACATTTTCAGATGTATCCACTCTGGGACCTGGTTTCAAAAAGTTGTGATTTCAGTCTCTGAAAAATGCCGTTTTCGTGTGGACAAAAGGCCTATCCGATACAAAACTTTAGCAGATACGACCGAAACCATCATCATATGGACAGGGCAGGGCCAGATTAACACTTCATTGTACCCGGGGCAACAATATTCAAGGGCCCCATCATCACAACCCCAGGATCCCTATAATCTGGCAAAATACAGAATAAGTTCCAGGAATATATGTAAATATACCCCATACTTCAATATCTAACTATCATCAAATGCATTTTGATGTACAAATGTGTAAATACTTGTAGAACTACAAGTGCACCACTATAGCCTCTTGTCAAGGCCACTCACTTGCATATGATGATATGAAAACAAAACACATTAGCATCAGTAAAATCTAAAATTGATCCACTACATTAGAAAGAGAGGGAAGTGTCCTCCATCTTCACAAAAAATAAATAAGAAACCAGATATTTTCGTTATGCCCGAGCTACCCAGGGCCCTTCAGAGGTTGCGGGCCCCTGGGCAATTGCCCAGTTGCCCATATGGCTAATCCGGGCTTGGGACAGGGCCTTAGTCTAGGTCTATAAAAAAAAATTAAACTAAACTTTTTAAGAACGACAGAACAATAGCAACAACATGAAGATATTTCTGTTATTGTAATTCATATAGAAATAAGTCACATACATTACTTATGTTTATTCACTTTCCACTTTTTGGGTGTTCAGTTCTCAACACATCAGGGTAAATTAAGCACCAGTTTAATCTTGGTTTCTATGTGGGTTGTACGTTTGTAATGTCATTACATTGATGTCTCACACAGAGTATTTTACAGTATTTTTAAAGTACAAAAATACAAAACAATGAGGTATTTTTATACAAAATATGAAGCTGTACTCATCACTTCAATCAAATATACATTCAAAAATAAAACACTGCCCATCCCTGTGTATTATGGGCTGCAGCTTTTTGCAGATCATGTAAATGTAGAAGCATCAAATGCCAACATTTAATTATCATAATTGATAAGTGGACTACATTTCAATTTCACTATTTCATAGTGATCAGTAACCCTGTCGAGCTGCAGGGCATGATCTTTGAAATGCTAATTTTGTTGTATGAGGGAGTAATAACTCCTCTAACTGTGCCTTTAAATAGTAATGACTCATCATCTGATGTATGAAACACCTTTAAATTAAATTCTCTGAATCCCTGAACCTCAGCCTATGTTTCATTTCAAAGTATTAAGCAAAATGCAAAATCTCTATAGTGCATGTTCAGGCAACCAAAGAATTTAATCAGTCTGAAAATATGATCCATGAAGTAATGTAATGCCTTGGTATTCTTGACCCTCTGCTTTTCAACACATATTGTACTGATGCACAGAATTACATCAAGTTACACGGCTCTAAATCAAGAAAGAAGTACAGACAAAAGAACAATAGAACGATGATCAACAAAAAGAGCCTTTTTTTGTAGTCTGGATCTTAAAAAGTGCAGCTCTATAGTACAACATCAACTATACTAATCAGTCAGAGAAGCTGAATTCATTACTTTCATTATATTAAATAAATTGTATGCTCTATTTCCATGCTGAATAGTGTTCCTTAAATTTTCATGATCCTAAAAAACCAACATAAATTAAATTGAAATAAAGAGTTTGAAGAAAATATGCAAAAGAATATCTATTTGTGAGTTATCATCAATCACAGCAGAGATAGACCATTAAATATGACTGAACACTTTAGAGTAAAATGGAATATGCAAAAGAACATGCCATATGATGCGTAAAGCAGCAGTCCAAATGACTAATGCAAAGATATCAGATTAATTACCAAATTAGAGCCGCCTTTGTCAGGGAGAAATTAAGTCAGGCCACAGTGGGAGAGGGGTTTAAAGTAAGAGACAATCCCAGAACAAGCTGGTGTATTGACACATGTATTTATCTAACAGCCAAAATTAAAATGATATTAACATATGCTGGACTAGTCAACATGCAAATGGAACTCACTGAAAATAGGGCATCTAAAGCTTTTCTGAGATATTTATGGACATGTGTAGAGTTGACTTTAACCCAAAAAGACCCCCTGCTACTTTTATGGCAGTTCCCAAATTAAGTTTTCTCTCTATTTAACCTTTCTTAAATGATTTATCACCATTTATCATAATATCATCCTATCTATTTTGCATTTTTTTGAGTGAAAATCAGGTGTTTTTCAATAATTAATTGAGTAATCATGTATTTTAATCATCATGCTGAGATTACATTTGAGGGTTATTATAGCAAAAACAGAGAAAACTGGAGAGAAACTGACTTTTTTTTCGTAAAATATATCATTAACTGAACATACCAGACATTTCCAACTCCATGTTTTACTGGTGAATCAATGTTGTAGAAGATGACGGTGTTTCCATGTTCATTATGGAGCCTCTGAACATCCAAATGGGTCATATCTGATGACCATGAAAAGATGATAAACTGCATTTTACACCAATTATTAACATGTTGTGATAGGTTTAGTGCGGTGTTTCCCTACCTTTTTCAACTCGTGACCCCATTTTAACATCACAAATTTCTGGTGACCCCAGACATTCAAAACAGAGACATTATTTTCTCTAAAATTAATTTGTTTTTGGTCATGTAATAGTTTGCTATACTATATTGCAAATAAACATTAATTTTAGATGATATTTATTCTATATAATGTATATTATTATGGACGGAGGCAGAAAAGCCAGGTGTAGATTACTGCACAAAGTGAGAATTTGATTTTCCTTGGTCAGTCCAGCTTGGATTTACAAGGCTGACAATTAATACTGAACAAACAAAAACTATGAATTATAAAAGAGCTACAGCATCTGAAACCAATCACAATGAACATTTGACAGATAAACAGTACCACAGTGCTTCAGTTTCAGCTTCACAGTTTGTCATGTCTTTTATGTAGTGATTGTCACTCTAAACTCACCATATTTTTTTTTAGTAAGTTTTTTATTTTTATCAATTACTAGAAATTTCAGGTGACCCCATTTGAATTCCAGGCGACCCCACATAGGGTCCCGACCCCAAGGTTGAAAAACACTGGTTTAGTGAATCAGAAGTTATTAAACCGTTTAAATCAACAGATGGTTTTGGTCGCCGGTGGATATTTGGTTCTTTATGGATTAAGGTACTCCATTTCTAACTGTTCATTTTGGATGTTCCTGATTTCTATGTAGAGGACTCCAGTCATTTTTTCAAGTAAATACCTCTACTCACTCCCAAGTTCTTCAGTGTCTTCCATCTCCTTCTCTACAGTGGTAACACTATTACAAATCAAGCTTTTAATACAAAAAAGCAGCTAGTTGCTACAACTTGTTTTATCTGTGTTGGATTATGGAGATGTTTTATACATGGATGCTTCTGTTTACCTTGTTGCTTCTCTGAGGTTCATTACCAACTGTAAAGTGTTGACTCACCTCTGTGGGTTATACTCTTAGGTAGGATGGCCTGGTCTGTGCACCAGAAGGATAATCTATTGGTGCATGTTTATATATAAGGCAATGCTTGGCCTCTTGCCTGTCTACATTTGCACATTAATTGCGAGGAGAAATTCTGATGTGTATTTACTCCGTATAAATGACTGCTCAGTGCTTTCTGTTCCATTCACCCGTAAAGAGCAGGGTCAAAGGGCTTTTATCTGGGGTTTAATCTGTACCATATGCATGGAATCAGCTGCACAAAGACTGGAAACTATCTATGTTTATTTCTTTGAGTGCCCACTCCATAACTTGCACTTGTTTTTCTTACTCTACTTGTAAATGTTTTTATTTTACTAGCTATTTTTTGTAAAATGCGTCTGTTATTTGTGTTTTAACTGTGTAATCTTGTAGCTGTGCGTTGTATTTGCTGCTGCCTATCCTGGCCAGGACTCCCTTGTAAAAGAGGTTCTTTATCTCAGTAGGATTTTTTTCTCCTGGTTAAAAAAAAGATTAAATTAAAAAACAAACCAACTAGAAAAGCACTCCGGGAGTGCAGACCTCTGCCGAGGCAGATCAGTCACCACCATCATCACCAACACCACCAAAATTTAATCATTTGTTCCTCGTGCCAGAATCAACATTTCCTGAAAATTTCATCCAAATCCATCCATAACTTTTTGTGTTATCTTGCTAACAAACAAACAGACAGACAAACCCCGATGAAAACATAACCTCCGCCAAAAAAAAACAAACAAAAAAAACACTATAATAATACCTACAGCAACAACCATAGTCCTGACTCCTCTGTTGTAGCCGCTGTTAATTTATCTACTATTTACACGTATGATTTTAAAAGATAATTATACAAGGCACGAAAGTTGTCATTCATTGCAAAGATAACTAGAAAAGCACTCAGATTACACAGACCTCCGTCAAGGCAGATCAGCCCCCCCCCACCAAAATTTTATCATTTCTTCCTTGTGCCAGGATCAACATTTCCTGAAAATTTCATCCAAATCCATCTATAACTTTTTGAGTTATCTTGGTAACAAACAAACAAACAAACAAACCCCTATGAAAACATAACCTCCACTATTCCTTGGCAGAGGTAATAAAGGAACATTGAGTTTTGTGTTTAACAGCTCAATGGATGCATGCCATACACGTCACCAACACCAATACGGATGCTGCTTTGGCACATTTTACCTCAGTCTTTGAAAGTGAGGTGAAGAAGGATTAAAAGATGTGAAAATCCCTTCTATATCTAGAGCGACTGAACAGATCTGAACACCACCTCAGAGACTTTCAGGTGTGTAGTTTTCACATTTACATATTTTCACAGCTGATGGTAATTTTACCACAAACTGTGACTTTCTTCACTTGTAAAATTATCTTTTAAACTGACAAATGCCATATGAGTACATCAAATGATATATTTTGGCTCTCATCAGTGAGTGTAATGCGATTTTTTTCTGAAATGAGATCCTATTGGAGACAACCGCAAGGGGCGGGACTTCAGCTCTTTATGAACAGGACTACCATTACGAACTGCCATTTTGAAGTCTGTAGGTTGTGATTTGGTGTTAAGGCTGGGGCTATTTCTTGTTTTTTCCTTGGCTCCGCCTCCTGTTTGGCTGATGGAAAACACCTGCTAATAATTCCACAGCCTATAAATCCAGGAGCCACCACAATGAAGATGACCAGTGGGTCCATCGATGCAGTAATTTGATTAATTTTGTATTAGTTTTTAAGTAATTCAGCTGTACATAACTGTTGGCTTTTTTTCTTATTGTAAAATAAATTCCGAATCCTTTTTGTTACAAGCAACCTGCTCTCCATATTCTTTTTTTTTTTTTGGTCTTCACCCGAAACATCTTCCTTTGTTCTCGTGTCAGCCCCCTAGACCTCCTGGCACATAACATTTGGTCATAACCATGTTGGGTTTTGTGGAGCCGGAAGTGACCATATTTGGACAAAAGAGGCGGAGCAATATGATATCTCATTTGTGGAAACTACAGGGTGGGTGAAAAGTAACTAGGCATTAAAAATTGGTAAGAAAATCCATATTTGTATTACAAATTTATTGATACACAAATGTTCTTTATTACATGGGAAAATGAAAGTAAATCTTCATATTTCAATGTAACCACTGGTAGCGTCAACCAGTTTCCTCGAACGACCAGGGATGGAATTACCAACCTTCTGAAGGACATCATCAGGGATATCATGGAGAACTTTCTGAATTCGTGAAATAACACAATAAAAAATACGAAATCCCCATTAGTGTTGTCTGTTTAAAACATGTTTTCGTCACGATGTCATGTGATACTAAAAATTCTATGCCTAGTTTGATTGCTTTTTCCCTGTAAGTTGCTTTGGAAAAAAGTGTCTGCCAAATGCGTAAACATAAACATAGTTACTTTTCACCCAGTCTGTATAAACCACAGCTACAGTAGAGATAGTGTTTTATTAAATGAAACAAAACTCCAAATGTCTGATTTGGCAGGATCCACAGAGACCTGTCAATCAAAGCTTGACACGGCAGCCATCAAAAGCATCTATCTGATCTGAGATTTTAATAACAGAGCAATAATTTAAAGACAAAAAACCTCAACACTTATTAGAGATTCCACATAAAATGAATAGGCCTGGGATGACTCATTTTTTGCTCTTTTCTTTTTTTTTTTTTAAATTATATTATTACAGCCAGTGATGTAACCCAAAATTTCTGGAAGCACCGGAGGCCACCAGTCCGATTTCAAGGGTAAATAATCCCTCCCCTGCCATCACTTGGCTCTGCCCTACATCGCACCTTTTATCCCTGGGTGTGAGCTGAGACACCTTGTTAGTATTCTGAATCACCAACCCAAAGGCAAAATGGACGTCTGGCTATCTGTTTATGTCTGGGCTTGCTTTCTGTTTGTCTCTATCTCCATCTCTCTCCCACCCTTCCATCTCTGTGGCGCAGTGAAACACGTTCAACCGTCTTTCAATGAGATGCAAACAATGCTTTGTAAATGTGTTTGTGTGAACATGGAGTCAAATGCATGAATGAATGATAAACAATGTGAGATAACGATGCTTTTTGAGTATGAGTTTCGTTGTGTATATCCAATGAGGGAAGTGTGAAGAACAAGAGCTTGTGTTTATGTATGTATCTATTTCAGAAGGGGAAATATCTGAAAATGAACCCAGATGTTTGTGTGGATTGGGGCACACATGACAGCTTTCTCTAGTGTGTGTTTATACCCTGCAGTCACTTTGTGTATGAACAGCAGCTATAGACTGTGAGCATGTTTCCCCTCACTGCTTCAGAGCAGTCTGTGACTACACAGCTGCTTTAAACACATGTTTCAGTCACAAGGAAAACACACCTCTGAGTCTGGATGATGGCGTAGGGGTGTGGAGTGCTGGCTCATAGCTAATCACCATCCGGCTTGTTAATTAGAGTGAAGAAAAATAGAGGATGGTTTGAGTGCAAGGGGAGGGAAGAGACGGTAAAGGAGGAGGGAAGGGAAGGGAGTGTGAACGTGTCAAAAAAACTTTATGTTTACCTTCTGACTCTCATTAGTTTTCAAATGTCCTGTAATATAGCACCATATGAGCTGTGTCTGTGGAGGCAGGAGGGAGGAGCCACAGCTGCTTAGTACTGAGTATTTACTCCTATAACACTGAGCAAACAGAGTCACTCATACCTGAGACTTATGGCCTGATACAGGGTGGGGAAGCAAAATTTACAATATTTTGAGGCAGGGATTGAAAGACAGTGTATGGCCAATTAGTTTATTGAAAGTCATGAGAATTTATTTGCCACAAGAAAATTTACATGATAGAAAATGTTTTTATTCTATGTGTCCTCCTTCTTTCTCAATAACTGCCTTCACACGCTTCCTGAAACTTGCCCAAGTGTTCCTCAAATATTCGGGTGACAACTTCTCCCATTCTTCTTTAATAGTATCTTCCAGACTTTCTCGTAATAGTTTTGCTCATAGTCGTTCTCTTCTTTACATTATAAACAGTCTTTATGGACACTTCAACTACAGTCTACTCTCGTTATACCGCCAACTTCCGTTCACGGCCAAATTGGCGGTATAGCGAAAATGGCGTTACAACGGGTTGCGTCCATAATGTGCATGTCTTTACTATATGATGTCTATGCTGCCTCCGTTAACCCGTTCTAATTGCGTTTCTTAATAAATCTTGATTCTGTTATGTTGTAAGGGATCATTTAAAGTGGGGAAACATTTTAAGCATTATTATACCGTGTCGGGAAATGACACCCCATCATCTTGAGGCTTTGGCTTAATCCCACGTCCTCTTCCCGACATCCTGACCTACTGAGTGTTCTGCGATAAATGAACAGTGGCCGTTCCGTAGACCTACTCGTAGCTTGTCGCGATCAGCGTCTGGCGCGTTTGTTTCAGTGCATTGTTAAAATTTATGTGTACTCGATGGCAATCACGCTGGCGGTATAACGGTCGGGAAATCAATGGTATAAGTGTTGTTTGTGCATGGAACTGGGCTGGCGTATGGCAATAGGCGGAAATGGCGGTATAACGGCGGGCGGTTTAACGAGAGTAGACTGTATTTTTGAAATCTCCTTTGGTGTGACGAGTGCATTCAGCGAATCACACACTCTTTGACGTTTGCTTTCCTGATTACTCATATGGGCAAAAGTTTCTGAAAAGGTATGGATAATAGTGTTAGGTATGATTATAACATCAATATATGTTTGGTTTCAAAACAATTGACGTAGTGCCTACTGAGAAAAAACAACTAAATGTTCATTGTAAATTTTGCTTCCCTGTATGTCTTATTTCATTTTCCAAACTGAGAGACTGAGCTCATGAAATCACATTGTATGTCAGACCAGTTCTTATGGCATTTGGCGTGCTATACATACCGGCTAAAATTTGCTTAGAGGTTTTATTTATGTCTTTGTGCAAAAGAAATCAATATAAGTGAATCCCCAAAGGAACTTTGTGTTGGTAAATGCAAGTTATGCAAATTTACAGGATTTCAGTTCTGTTGCAACATGTTGATGTTCATTTGAACTATGTTTTCAGCTCAAAAATGTCCAATTTCATCACAATTAATGCTATTTTTTTATGTCACAAATGGCCAAGTTATATTTGAACTGAATTTACCTGAAAAACAAATATTCTATTCTTTTAGATTCCCCATTTTTTCTTACAAGATTATATACTACATCACATGTTTTATTTTTACAGGTTGCAATATGGAGTATGGTGCTGATCCATCCTGCTTATGTTACGCCAATACATACATTAAGAATGTCACACGTCATTTTTTAAATCAACAGTTTTCTAATAATAAGCATTTTTATAAAGAAATAACAATTCTATATTGTTATTTACTCTTTAGTATGATGATAAACTATACAATAAATAATTCTGATGCTAGTTTTTGCACAGGGATCATTAGTGTAAACGGTGACATGGCTGCCGAGCATCAGTATGATGGGATCTGGAACAACCATGTCACATCCGTCCACTGACACATTTTGTGTTTTTGTGTCAGCTGTTATTGTTTTAGATCCACAATACTAACATTTATGAATAAGAGGAGAAATAGCAATAGTAAGTATATAAGTTTATTCCTAATAAAGTACTGGTACTGACCAGAGCATCATGGGTAATGTCACGTCCGTCCACCAGCAAAAGTTTTCACATACACGTGCTATTCAAAATCCAGTATTTCTGAAAATATAGCTTCCACTGTCAAATAATATCAGTAGTCTGTGCACAAATGGATTAGCATTATTTCAACACAGTTCTATGCATTTCTTATAACGTTTTTCTTTTTTTTTTTTTTACAAAAATGACCACTCATTTGACCCCCTAAGTAAGTTTTAGCTGATACGCATTTTTTTCCTTGTGCGTGTTATTCATTTATTACAGGGTTCTCAAGCTCCTTTTAGTTCAGGGGCCACATTCAGCCCAGTTTGATCTCCAGTGGGCCAGACCTGTAAAATACTAGCGTAATGACCTCTAAATAATGACAACTCCAAATTTTTGTATTTGTTTTAGTGCAAAAAAAAAAAAAAAAAAAATTAAATTATGAAAATACTTATTTATGAACTATCCAAACAAAAAAGATGTGGAAAAAACTGAAATTTCCTAAGAAAAATAAGTGCAATTTTAACAATATTATGTCTCAACTTATCATTTCTACATGTGCATTATGGATCAGATCTACAAAGACATTAAATACTTTGGAACAGACAGAAAATAGTTTAAATTGTGCTTAATTTTCTTTAAACATTTCAGGTTGTTCATATTTGTTCAGGTTATTCACATTTTATTGTTACAGGATAGTTTGTAAATGTAAATATTTTCATAATTTAATGTTGTTTTTTGCACTAAAACAAAGACAAACATTTAAAGTTGTCATTATTTACAGACATAATATAATGGGTTTTTTTTGTTTGTTTGTTTGTTTTTTTACATCACATCGAGAAGAAAATATGGAGTTATTATTTTATTATCTTACTGTAGATCATATTGGTCTGTATGTGGAACCTGAACTAAAATTAGTTTGATGGCACTTTGCAAATTCATCCCAGGGGCCGGATTAGAACCTTTGGAGGGCCGCATTTGGCCCCTGGGCCGCATGTTTGAGACCCCTGATTTATTATATTCATTTCATCGTGTGTCAATTTACGCCAAGATCTCTGGTTCACATATCCATAACCGCTAACCCTAACCCTCAGTGCAGGGTATTTGACGCGGTGTGAACATACACGTGGAAAGCTTATAATGCGTACAGATAACACACAAATTAAAAGTGACATGTATATTTACGTGATTTCGAATTATCACCTTGAAACTGATGAGTCCTCATCCCGGCTACTAATGGAGCTCCAGTTCATCTCAATGCTGACATATATAGACAAATAACCATTCACTTTCACACTCACACCTATGGGCTATTTAGACTGACCGGCTGATCACTGTATATGTATTAACTCTTAATCAGGCAAGTAACATTTTTTGGTAATTTCTTCACACATTACAAAACAGTGACAGCAACAGTTCCAGTGAAGACAGTGAGTCAACAATGTCAGGTCCAATGTGGTCTACAGGGTCTGTAAGGTCCACCTCTGCATGAACAGTGAGTGGACCTGCTTTGTTAGGTACCATGAAGTAATGGTACTAATGTAAGGAATGATGTTCAAAGGGAGAATGTGGATGTGGACAGGGGTCTGGATCAGCACTTATGTTGGTCTAATGTTCTAAAATACATGTTCCTTTCCCCTTACATGTGTTTTTGTTGTATTTTTTTTTAATATACTTGATGGATTTTTTTTTTTTTTTTTTTTTTTTGCCCACTTACGGGCAAGGAACCACATATGCTAACATCACTGACCTTGATTTTCTACATAACAATAAAAATGCATATTTGTACCCCACCCCCAAAGGGGAAGCAAGGGGTACTGTTTTTGGTTCAGTTTGTTTGTTAACACTCTAGCAGCAAAACTATTGATTGCATTCATACCAAATTGGGTTTATAGATTACCAATGAACCGAATAGATCTGATTACATTTTGGGAACAGTATGTTAAAGTTAATTTTTTTTAAATGAATTTTTATTTATTTTTTTTTTTTTTTACCCATTTACTTATAATGGGTGAAATTTCAAATATCTATAAAAACATCAATTTTTGGTTCAGTTTGTTTGTTTGTTTGTTAACACTCTAGCAGCAAAACTATTGGTTAAATTCATACCAAATTGGGTTTATAGATTACCAATGACCTGAATAGATCTGATTACATTTTGGGAAAAGCAGGTCAAAATTAATTTTTTTTAATGAATTTTTAAAATCTTTTTTTGTTATACCCATTTACTTATAATGGATGAAATTTCAAATATCTATAAAAACATCAATTTTTGGTTCAGTTTGTTTGTTTGTTAACACTCTAGCAGCAAAACTATTAGTTGAATTCATACCAAATTTGGTTTATATATTACCAATGACCCCAATAGATCTGATTACATTTTGGGAAAAGTCGGTCAAAGTTCAAATATTTTATGAATTTTTAAAATCTTTTTTTTTTTTCCCCTTTACTTATAATGGGGGAAATTTCAAATATCTATAAAAACATCAATTTTGTTTCAATTTACTTCAAACTTGGCACATATGTAGAGACAATTGATATGCTGACATCAGCACACAACCACACATACAGCAGTTTGATCTTATGTTGGACATGAAAACTGATCCTGGTCTGAGGTTACTGCATCTTTAACAACATCACATGGTCAGTTTTGTCAGTTTATATGTCATCTATGGAATGACACTGACTTCTATCAGGCTACTTCACCTATGCAGTATGAAAATGACAAGTAATGGTCTCTAAATTCAGATTTTTTTCTATGTATCCTCATATTTGGATAGAAACAGCAGTACCATACTATACTGCATGTTGCTTTACATACCTGTAGAAATAAATAATGACAGCTATTTTCCCAGCAACGCCCAGTTTCAAACTAATCTATCTTCATATGGAAACAGGTGGCAGCCCAGAAAATTAAATCATCTGGCGTTCTGTAGATTTCAATATTTTGGACATGCCGTTACCAAAAGAGACAATTAAACTAAGTGACAGTCTGAAAGTTTTGTTTCATCCCAGAATTTAAGACAGACGCTTTGAAACTCTAAACGGCAGGACATTACCAGCTTTTACATGCTGAACTCTTAAGACTCACTGGCTTTGACACATAAAATATAAAAATTGGAGACTTGAAAGAAAACAACACTGTGCCATCCAAAAGTGGGGCATTTCATGTACGCACTCATTTGGGAAGTTAACACAAAGCATTTACAAAAAGCTTGAAACAGAAATGAAGTTAGACTGATTCTGTTTTTCTTTAATTACCTGACTTCTTGGAAAATGATTTTCTTCTTTTTTGCTATCAAAAGCAATCATTACTTGGCAGCAGGGGTCCTCGACACTCTGAATAGACAAATTTATCACACTGCACCAGTTCCTTTGACTTCCCGCCACATTTCACACAGCACACCAACTGGTGGAGCTGATGTTGTTAAGTATTAACTGAACAGGGCGTTACCTCTCATTTCCATAACTTGACCTACAAGTCATGCATAATAAAAATCAAGATTTGCATATGCATAGGAAGCACAGATGCAATGTGGCATTGTGTTAATTGCTAAATATCAAAATAAATTATTTAAATTCCATTCACTGTGTGGTATTGGTGAGTATTCAATTTGCTCATTTTTGAGCTACAACACCTGCTGCAGTCAGTGATACGTACCCATTATACCGAGAGTATAAATACAGCATAGGAGGTGGTGGAGGGCATGCGCTTGATTTGAGCTGAATACGTTTTTTTTTTTTTTTTTTTTTTTCCACCACAGCCTAATTTTTACCACTGGGAAGGTCGGGATGACTGACTAAAATCAATTTTTTATGAGAAGAAAAAAGTAGACCTCCAGTGATCTAATTTCTTTTATAATAAGAAATACACACACAAACATCACATTTCAGCACACGCACACACACACATACACACACACATGCATAGTTATGGCTGCTTCACTCTCAATATCAAAGCCTAATCAGCGGCTGACACTTCTCTCATTGTTATTGATGGGCTACGAGGGAAGAATAGGCTATGAGTTGGCAGCAATCTGCCCAGATTGTTCTATGGTAAAAGTAAAAAAAAAAACAAAAACACAATACATAGCCAAAATACCTCCAATAAAGATAGTCTGCTGCCTTTATCACGTGCGTATTCCTATCTACCTTTTGCAGCAGTGCTAGAAGCGAATGTAGGGTCGGTATGATTTATGCCTTAAGCAAATATGATGGATGTCTATTACCACTTGTGAGCTGTTTGCATACAAGAATGATTTGCAGGTGCCAGAATGTGTCTTGGCTTGAAACATTAATGCTAGACCTGGAATAGTGTGAAACAGTACATTTAGAAGAAGCCCCGTCACTTAGGGTCTATATGTGAGCGTAAACACAGTGGGATGCAACAGTCCACTCTAGAGACTTAATTACATTGACAACAGAGTATTGGTAAAACTATTTCATTTGTTTACACCATTATGATGTATGGTATGACGCTTTGTAATATTGGGATCGATATGTCTTCAGTCAAAGTGCTGTGGGCTCAGATACAGTGTATGCAAATAACTACAGCTTCATTAAGGCTGTGACAAATGAGATCTTTAGTGTTGTAGTAGTTGTGCTATCTTTATTCCTTTTCCAAGGTTTCACTTCTCAAATGAAGTGCATTTTGTATTTATTTTCTAAAGCTCGCTGCTTCAAAGTCCTAATTTTGCTGCAGGGATCATTACATTTTCATCAGCTAAGACAGTAAACAAGGCCGCCGCAGTCATTTCATTCATCAAGATAAACTCACACCAACAGAATCCAACTATCAAATGTCAATGGAGCTAACTGGCAAAATAAAACATTTTCAACAGAGCACAAAAGCAACACAGCACAAGATGTTCTGGTCTGGTGTGCCCTATCTACAATGCTCCAAGAAGTCATTAAGCTCTTAGAGGATGAAGACGTCCCAGCTTGTTTGCCTTGCACATCAGCAGGGCTGAATGTGAAACTGGGAGCTGGCACTGTATCACGCCGGAGTGCACACTACATCATGACAGAGCTCCCAAGCTGCGAGTCTGTAACAGGTGCTGTTTCAAAGGACTGGAGATAACAGAGGGGAAGAAAAGGCTGAGGGGAGACGGACACAGTGAGAGTGGGGTGGGGAGGGGAAGGGAAGGGAAGGGGGGAGGGGGGGTGCTGAAGGGGATGTATTCCTCTTCATCTTCAGAGATTTCTTTTCGCTTTCACTTCCTGTGTGTGTAAGTACGTGCATGTGTATGTGCACAATTGTAAAAACAAAAAACAAAAACCCAAACAAACAAAAAAAACCTGACAGACTGGGAAATTCTATTCTGTTTTGAAGCGAATAATACTTTAAGCTATGCTCTTGAGGAATAAGGCAGCGTTTCACCACTAGTCCATACAGGTTAAATATTCATAAGATTTGTACTTTCCACCTTGGATAATACCAGAAGGCTGCACTGTGTACTATTAACCTCAGCAAATACTGGCACATTGTATTAACAGATCCTTCTCACATCCACTGATTCATAATTCAGAAGTTTGCTAAAAAGTACTACAGTAAGAAAAAAAAAAAAAAAATCGGTTGTCTTCCTCGTGGTGTAATTTCCTATGTTTTTGTATGCTTATCTGAAAATAGCTGCGCTGGGAAAAGCCTAACGTAGTACACGAGGAAGAAGATAACATTATCATCCATCAGCCCTATTTATGATGATCATTTGCAGTGTTTGCAGAGGTCTTGTTTAACATCATCAGTTAATAAGGTCTGCTCATAACCACGCAAAACAAATGAATCAACACCCTCTATATCACATAATGAAAGCATGTGCATCACAAGGAAATGACTCCCTTTGACCTTATATCTGTTGCACTTCATGTAATTAATGGAGTAACATCTACAAGTGGAACAATATATTCTAAGTAGCGCATTGACTGCATGAACAGGGGGGGTGAGGGGGTGGTATGAGTGAATAAATCGTAAGACCAGGGGGGGTGGGGTGGGGTCTCCATGATGTACCTCTCTCTTTCTCTCTCTCCCTCAAATTTCACTCTGTACGCACAAGCCATACGGACGTACAGTTGCAGTTTTGAACTTCATTTCCCATCATGCAGTGTGGTACTGCACTTCCCATCAACCATCATGAGCAACGCAACGTAATTGTAAGGCACAGGTGTCAAACATGCGGCCCGGGGGCCAAAACCGGCCCACCAAAGGGTCCAATTTGGCCCCTGGGATGAATTTGTGAAATGCAGAAATTACACTGACAATATTAACAATCAAGGATGTTAGAATCATTTTAGGTCAATTCGATCTCAAGTGGGTCAGACCAGTAAAATACTATCATAATAACCTATAAATAATGAAAACTACAAATTTTTCTTCATTGTAGTGTAAAAAAAAAAGTAAAATTACACAAAAATGTTTACATTTACAGACTAGCATTTTACAAAAAATGTGAATAACCTGAAATTTCTTAAGAGAAGTATATGGAATTTTAACAATATTCTGCCTCTTCCTAAATGTTTTGTGTATTTGTAGATCCACTGTGATCTGTAAGTTGTGATGCGTATGTATAAATGATAAACTAAGGCGTAATATTGTTAAAATTGCACTTATTTTTCTTAAGAATTTTCAGGTTCATATTTGTTCATGTTATGTTCAAGTACGGTCTGTAGATGTAAACATTTTCATTACAGAATTTGACTTTTTTCACTCAAAAACAGAGAAAAAAACTTTGGAATTTACATTATTTATAAGTTCTTATCCTACTATTTATATTATTTTACTGGTCTGGCCCACTTTAGATCATATTAGGCTGTATGTGGCCCCTGAACTAAAATGAGTTTGACACCCCTGTTGTAAGGCTATTGTATTCCAAAATTACTAATATCTCCCAAAATATTGGTCCTATCAGCCATTTAACCCTATAATGCCAAACGTATCATATTTGATACGTGAGTTTTGAAGCCCAGTGTGATATTTTTTTTCTTGACAAACCTGTTGTTTACAATCAGATACATGCAATACACAGATAATCCACCAGGGGGGAGGAATTCGTTCACAAGACTGTCATTTGTGCTATGCCCTGACTGTATGGAAAGTGTTATACGAATGAAGATTTATTGATTGATTGACTGATTGATTAATTAGGAAGGAGGCAGAACTTTGCCAGTTTTGAAAAGGAATTACCAATGTTATTATGCTTTTGTTTGCTAAAAAAAAAAATATTTGAGCATTGAGACCCGATGTATCAAATATGATACAAAATTAAAACTCATACACGTAAATTGATATGTGGTGGGTGGTTCAGAAGTACCAATAAAGGCTCCAGTTTCACAGAACTGGAATTTTCCGTCAATGATTTAATGGTTCAGGCTTTACAGGGTTAAAAACATCTCAATTTCTCAGAACTGCACACACACACACTTCCAGTATTATGATATAGATACTAACTGAATTCTGTTAAAAATCTTTGGAAATTTGGCTTGGAAAGAGTAAAAACAGATCTATGATGTCT
Source organism: Sphaeramia orbicularis (assembly GCF_902148855.1). NCBI lineage: Eukaryota > Metazoa > Chordata > Actinopteri > Kurtiformes > Apogonidae > Sphaeramia > Sphaeramia orbicularis. The sequence continues at coordinate 30,326,725 of NC_043975.1, read as the reverse complement.
CATTAAGCCTCCACAAAAATCTGTGTGTAGTTCAAGAACAGCTCATTTTCCTGTTTAGGCCATTTGTCAAGACTGTGTAGGCATAGCAAATGGATTAATGATTGACATCTTGGTAGCTACACCATTACCGGGGAAAAATGTGTTAGCAAAATCTGAACGTTACATAACACATAAGTGTAGATAATAACCTTCAAGTGAATCTCATTTCATATGATCCGGTTACATATAACATATAATTTAATTTTATCTGTGGTTTCCAACGCACCATGATCCATCTCAGCCTCTGGGACAACCCTGAACATGTGGCAAATATGGAAAAGGCTGAAGTGGAAGGAGAGAGGATACAGCTCCGACTGCAAAGTGTAGCAGTTCTGCAAAGCAAAACCCATAGCGTTCTAGGCGAAGATATCAAACCTATCTCGAGGGAAATGAGTGCTGCATATGTGAGTGCTCAGCGAACAAGGGAGAACGCAGTAGTGGTCAAATGATCTAGAAAGTAAATGAACAGAAGGAGTGTTGTTAGTGGGAACAAAGCTGCGAATCAGAGATAAAAACATTTTTTTTCAGATTGTTTCACAGCAGTTAGGCTTTAAATGACTGTAGATACGCACCCAGGGACAACCAAACTGACTGGGGTTCATATTTTTTGTAATTGGTTTACAGAATAAACTACATAATAAACCTGAGTCAAAACCATTATTATGAATTTACACAATTTCTGTTGAAACGTTGAAACTGAATTACATCGCTAGAAAGATACAGTGTGTTGAGAATTCTACAGAGTCCTTCACAGTGGAGTCACCGTAGTCTTGATTGCAAATTGCAGGGTTTCTGCTACATTTGTGAGTTTGTAAAGTTACTATGTCGTGTAGATATGTTTTCTGAGTTTGCTGTTGGTTGATTCATAGTTCGGAATAAAAATGTGCCAAATCTGACCTCGTTCAAGCGATTCCAAACAGATCTTTAGTGCAGCTATTGACAACAAACTGTACAGCCAATTGCAGCCAGATTAATTTATCATTGATTAAACAACTTTTTTTTAAGATAATCAAACTCAAAATCCTATTCCTGACCAATTAGTTATGAAATTATTCAACTTAATATAATGAAGCATGAATGGAAGTTAGCTCAATGTCATTTTTCCAGTACAGGAAGTACTTTTAATTTGACAAGACAGTAAGATTTCCATTATACAATAATAATTTTTGATGAACAGGAAACCCATTGTTCTTTCTATGGCTCTGACTCACGGTGCAGCTCTACAAAAATACAAAAACAAACACAAAAAGGCCAATAAACACTGCCATACACACATTTAATCCAAATTAACACTAACACCACAACCCTGCTTAACCCCTGCACATAAAAATAACACATTTTCAACAACATGCCCAATACCCACAATGCAATGCGAAGATAAAAAGGTGTCACACCCAAGTCAAAACTATTATTATGAACTTACACAGTTTCTGTTGAAACGTTTACTCTTACACAAGATCCTGAATTACATAGTTAGAAAGATACAGTGTGTTGAGAATTCTACAGAATCCTTCACAGTGGAGTCACCGTAGTCTTGATTCTGACGATTACAACTATCGAGGTCAAAAGAAAAAGCAATAAAAGCAGAAGCATTATCGTTGTGTTGCTTGGACATAATTCTAAAGTAAAAAAAAAAGAGGTTTGGTGCTGAAATTGCAGGGTTTCTGCTACATTTGTGAGTTTGTAAAGTTACTATGTCGTGTAGATATGTTTTCTGAGTTTGCTGTTGGTTGATTCATAGTTCGGAATAAAAATGTGCCAAATCTGACCTCGTTCAAGCGATTCCAAACAGATCTTTAGTGCAGCTATTGACAACAAACTGTACAGCCAGTTGCAGACAGATTAATTTATCATTGATTAAACAACTTTTTTTTAAAGATAATCAAACTCAAAATCCTATTCCTGACCAATTAGTTATGAAATTATTCAACTTAATATAATGTAGCATGAATGGAAGTTAGCTCAGTGTCATTTTTCCAGTACAGGAAGTACTTTTAATTTGACAAGACAGTAAGATTTCCATCATACAATAACAATTTTTGATGAACAGGAAACCCATTGTTCTTTCTATGGCTCTGACTCACGGTGCAGCTCTACAAAAATACAAAAACAAACACAAAAAGGCCAATAAACACTGCCATACACACATTTAATCCAAATTAACACTAACACCACAACCCTGCTTAACCCCTGCACATAAAAATAACACATTTTCAACAACATGCCCAATACCCACAATGCAATGCGAAGATAAAAAGGTGTCACACCCAAGTCAAAACTATTATTATGAACTTACACAGTTTCTGTTGAAACGTTTACTCTTACATAAGATCCTGAATTACATAGTTAGAAAGATACAGTGTGTTGAGAATTCTACAGAATCCTTCACAGTGGAGTCACCGTAGTCTTGATTCTGACGATTACAACTATCGAGGTCAAAAGAAAAAGCAATAAAAGCAGAAGCATTATCGTTGTGTTGCTTGGACATAATTCTAAAGTAAAAAAAAAAGTGAGGTTTGGTGCTGAAATTGCAGGGTTTCTGCTACATTTGTGAGTTTGTAAAGTTACTATGTCGTGTAAATATGTTTTCTGAGTTTGCTGTTGTTCGGATAAAAATGTGCCAAATCTGACCTCGTTCAAATGATTCCAAACAGATCTTTAGTGCAGCTATTGACAACAAACTGTACAGACTACACTGGTCTACAAGGAAAATGCTTCCAGAATAAAAGTAATGAAATTTTACCACATGAGAGTCACTGATAAAGAAAAATCAAGTAAAAAATGCTGGTTGGCTGAACTTTCCAAGATACAGCCTTGGGTCAAAATGTGAAATTCAAGAATTAACGAGAGAATGGGTTTGACTCAAAAGGAATATTTGTCTCAGAGCTACAAGATCTACTTCAAAACACTGTCTGCACATTAGAATACATTCACTTTACAGGTTCTATTTAGTGGAAGATTTCTAAAACTATTATATAAATGTACATAAACCTATATATATGTGTAATAACACTTAATCATATACCTTGAAAACATCAGCAAACCGGCACTTTTGTCATTTATTTTCCAATTAATCTTATCAAAATACGTAACATTTAGCACATTTAATCTCTGAAGCAAATCATTTCTAAAAAAAATTGTAGACAAGTGCTAGTGATGTTCGATACCATGGATTTTCCTTTCCGATCCAATACCGAGCAAAATTTAGGCTGGTATCCTTGATACCGATTCGATACTTTGTACAAATACACTAAATGTCTGGAAAATCTAAAAAAAAAAAAAAGTGTATTTCAAATCATAACTTCAGAAAGAATACAAGATATGAGAGTAATCGTATCATTTTGGACAAGATCCCAATAGTTTAGCTACTTTCCACTGTGTTCCTGATAGACATTACCACAAATGACTGAAGTATCAAATGTATCGATATTTTGATTTGTGAATCAATTCTAGACTGTAAAGATCTGGTATTGGAGATATCGACATTTCAGTATTGATCAGCACATCATTAGTACAGACAACGGAGGTGATTTGTGGTTTTACTGCTGTTTTTGGTTGGAAAACAGAGCTAAGCTGATGCAACACATGAAGATTATAAGACACAAGGTTATTTGAACTTTCTTTCAAAGCTTCTATTTGAAGGAGAAAAACATATAATACTGTAATACTGATGTCTAATTCATTGCTAGTTTTGGTAGCTGTGAGTGTGTTGATAATTGGATTCATTTCAGTATTAAGACTACATGTAACCCCCTTTCAACCCTAGGCCTAAAATGGTCCATCTGAACTTTTTTTTTTTACCTCCGCCAAGGAGGTTGTTTGTCTGTTTGTCTGTCCGTTAGTGTGCAACATAACTCAAAAAGTTATGGACAGATTTTGATGAAATTTTCAGGGTTTGTTGGAAATGGGATAAGGAAGAAATGATTAACTTTTGGGGGTGATCCGGAAGAAATCCTGGATTCTGGATCACTTTGAAATTTTCGTTAACATTGTGGTAAATGGGGCCAAAATTTTTGTTTCCCAATATCTCGCTTAATTATTGACCAAAACTCATGAAATTTAACTCAGGAATTGACAATGGGGTCCTCTATCACATTTCAAAGGCTGATCCGGATCTGATCCAGAAGGCTGATTTTATCTCAATTTATATAAAAAATGGGGGTGCCCTTACTTTTTGGCCTACTGTGCCTTTAATATTAAAGGTAGAAATTTCTGACAAGCGCCATCGTGTAGCTCAGTCAGTTCCGCATCGGGGGTATGCCACCGGATTTCCATCCATCCATTCTCTTCCGCTTATCCGGGGCCGGGTCGCGGGGGTAACAGTCTAAGCAGGGATGCCCAGACTTCCCTCTCCCCAGACACCTCCTCCAGCTCTTCCGGGGGGACCCCGAGGCGTTCCCAGGCCAGCCGAGAGACATAGTCTCTCCAACGTGTCCTGGGTCTTCCCCGAGGTCTCCTCCCGGTGGGACATGCCCGGAACACCTCCCCAGGGAGGCGTCCAGGAGGCATCCGAAACAGATGCCCGAGCCACCTCAGCTGGCCCCTCTCGACGCGGAGGAGCAGCGGCTCTACTCCGAGCTCCTCCCTGGTGACTGAGCTCCTCACCCTATCCCTAAGGGTGCGCCCAGCCACCCGACGGAGGAAACTCATTTTGACCGCTTGTATCCGGGATCTTGTCCTTTCGGTCATGACCCAAAGCTCATGACCATAGGTGAGGGTAGGAACGTAGATTGACCGGTAAATCGAGAGCTTCGCCTCTCGGCTCAGCTCCTTCTTTAACACAACCGACCGGTACAGCGACTGCATCACTGCAGACGCTGCACCGATCCGGGTGCAGTGTGGATTGGGTGACAGTCGAAGGCAGGGAGCCCGACAACCCGATCCCCGGACACGGAGTCTAGCTCTTGGGCCACCAGATTTCATGTAGCTTTAATACTTAAGGAGCTAGATCCAGAAGAAAACCGCCATTACGAGAAATGTGATTTTCGTGAATAACTACTGAACTAATAAGGATATAATTATGAATCCAGTTGCTAATGGTATGTTTTCATGGTCAAGGAATCTTAAAATATAGGTCAAATAAATATGGGACTAATATTTATGGTGGAAATCACAATATGGGGGAATTGTGCAAATCTCATGCAATTTGACTCAGGGATTTACAATGGGGTGTTCTATCAAATGGCAAAGACTGATCTGGATCTTTCAAAAAGTTATGGACAGATTTGGATGAAAATTTCAGGAAATATTGATACTGGCACAAGGAACAAATGATTAAATTTTGGTGGTGATCGGGGGGGCACTGATCTGCCTTGGCGGAGGTCTGACCACACTAACACCACAACCCCGCTGAACCTCTGCACATAAAAATAACACATTTTCAACAACATGCCCAATACCCACAATGCAATGCGAAGATAAAAAGGTGTGGTCATGACTAAAACTTAGTGATTTAATTCCATTCAACTTAAACTTTTTCGTACTTTCAACTATGTCTACAAATTAGTAGAATATACTTAACATTTTACAGTAACATCATAAAACTTAAATCATTTAAGTGGATCGTAATTAAAGCATTTTAGTAAATACAAATTCCGGCTTTACAGTGCAGAAGAACTTTCGACCTGGAGTTGAAGAGTTGAGAGCTCTTTTGGGTTTTGCCTGTAGGGGTTTGCAAATTGACATGAATCTTACATGCTCAGTGGATATATTAAAGAGACAAGAAGACAAGCTAAAAAGAGTGACACATTTCTCTGAAGTTGTTTCATCCAGGAGTACTACATCAAACTGAATTATAATCTGTCCAACTTCTTTTTTTTTTTTATTTATTTTTTTGTTCAGTGGGGTTCGCTGCAAACAGGAAAGACAAAGACGTGGGGTTAGAACCTCAATTTAAAAGGCAAATTTGCTTCTAAAACCCACCCAAAATCTATTTTTACGTTTTCCCTGTTGTCAGATTGAAAAAAAACAAAAAAAAGAACTAAACTTGTTGTGTTGTCATGTGTAATAAATCTGTCTATTCATGCATTTGACACGGTTTGAGGCTGAATCCTCGTCACAGAATGGGAATTTCTTCGCCGCTAAGAGATTTAACTGATTAAATAATGCGAATGAGATCATCCCGACTATTTAAAAGACACCGAAGAGCTTATGAGAGCCATCCAAACGATATCTTCCGGAATCATCGGAGACATTTGTGCGACTTTATTATTCATAAGGCTTGTCCTTTTGTGAGCTACTGTTGGCTTCCCTTACTATGATGCAGTGCATTACGAATTTAGCAGACGTCTTCGGACTGTACTTTGCGAGGACATAATGTGATTAGTAGACGGCGATAAAGAAAGATGATGAGAGGGAGCGGAAAAGCCCACCGGAGCTCCGTTCGTCAATGAGGTGGAAAAGCTCAAACCCCGAAGGACTGACGCTAATGTAAAAGTGACAATACAAATAAAAATCATAATCTACTGTTTAGGTCGAAAATGGTTGCGATTATTTGTGATTTACAGAGCTTCGTTTTTCTCGACTGAACTGAACTTGCACCAAACGCACATAGAATTGTAGTAGGTGTGACAGATTACATAATTGTAACCCACAAACGGAGCGAGGCTAACCTAAATAATTCATCTCCACGTGGTTATGGGTAAGTGAAGATGTATGTAATATCGTAGTCTTGTCTCAGCATGTAGTAGAAAAGGGCGCTTTTGTCTACGACTTTGTGATCCGCTCGGGGTAAAACGGGTCAGTTACATGTTCGACGAAGGAAAACATCTGTTTAATGCATTTAAACTTTGAATGGATTTAAAACCTGTTATGTTCCAATGAGATCAGGTCTACATTTTAAAAGGTTTTGCTTCATGAGCTGTCAAAATTAATGAAGTACGAATCACTTTTTTTTTCTTTCTACAAATAAACTCAGACAACTGTTTATCTAAGTGCAGTCGTTTCCCAGTGATGGTTTTTCATACTGAGAGAAAGTAAGTGTTTGGAAAAGCAAGTGGTGATATAGCGCTCATTATTTCATTATGCAATTTCTGCAACTTATCTCTATTTCCCTGCATTTTCGTTCCATTTCAACCGTAATATCACCATACACATATATCTACAATAAGAAGAAATGACCTTTATGTAAACAAGTGCCTCATTTTGTAAATAAGTGCAGCTTTTAATGTATTTACCTCTTAAATATCACAGGGTAAGAGCTATGTTTTACTGCAGACTGGCAATTTAAAGGAGAAGACATTGCTATTAAAACGTGACGATCCTATGATTACAGGCTGAGAGGCTGCTGGAAGGGAAAGTGAAACCTTTTTTTTTTTTTTTAAAGCACACTTCACTAAGACGTGACACACCGACATTATCCGTCTCTTCAGAAAACCTCTCACATATTACGTTAATTCAGTTTCTTTTTTTAACGTCTACTTCATGAAATTGCCGCGGCGATTCATAGTCGATTAATCTATTTCATCTTTCCTCCTCAAAGTATGCAGGTTGAAATTTTATGCAAATGCAGAGGTAAAATTTCAACGCAAAAAAAAGAAAAAACAACCAAGAACGCTTTGACGTATGTTTTAATTCACATCTAGAGAAAAGCAGAGCTCTGATATACCTTGATGATTTATTGATGATTTATACAAGTTCATTAAGTCAATTCGAGCCTCACATTTTTATCAAAACATATCACTTTTAGCTTCTCGGAGAAGAACTACTGTAGATTTTAATTTCCAAATGTCCTTTTTATGCTGCTGTCAGAGGTTCTCTCCATGCTTTTTGTTTTTCTTCCTCTAATGCAGTGTTTTTTCAACCTTTGGGTCGGGACCCCATATGGGATCACCTGGAATTTCCAGTAATTGCTAAAAAATTTTTTAAAAATTACTAATAAAAAATATGTTTTAATGATTCAATGTATATTTTATTATGATTAAAACACCACACACTTTTCCTAATAAAAATGAAGTTCAAATAAAATGCAGGATATAACATCTGAGAGGCTATATCTTGATTTGACCCAATTATGTGACTGCATTTGTTGCTACGCTTCAACCTGACCGGACCAAGGTTATTATCGTTAACAAAAACAAACGAAATGACGAAAACTAGAATTGAAAAACATTTTCGTTAACTGAAATAAATAAAAACTATAATTAAAAGAAAAAAACATAACTAACTGAAACTGTATTGTGTGTTTACAAAACTAACTAAAACATATAGAAATTATGGATAAAATTCCCTTCGTTTTCGGACTGATATGAAATCGATTTTTTTCGCTCGAGCAATTTTAGCTAGTGGCACCATACGACACTTCACCGTCCCTCACTTCTCATCACTTGTGGTTTAGAGTCGTCTTCTGGTCCCCACTCTACCTGGAAACATGGAGACTAAAGTTGGGAGAAAGCAGCAGAGTCCTGTACGGGATTTATTTGAATACGACGGAGAAGAAGATAAAAAATACGACAAAACTAAAATTAATACTAAAACTAAACTAAAATTAAGCATTTAGAAAAAAATTAAACCAATAAAAACTAGCAAACCTGCTCTAAAAACGAATTAAAACTAACTGAATTAGAGGAAAAAAAAGTCAAAACTAAATAAAACTAAACTATAATGAAAAATCCAAAACTATTAGAACCTTGGTCTGGATGCAGTCGCAGTCAGAAAACCGAAACAAACAGAGAATGGAATGATTTCTTCACCTGCCTGGACCCGCTAAGACAACAGAAAAATGTCTCCATTTTGAATGTCTGGGGTCACGACAAATTTGTGATGTTAAAATGAGGTTACAAGTCAAAAAAGGTAGGGAACCACTGCTTTAATGCACCTCCATCACTTCATCTCTATGCATTCAAAACAGCAAAATTCTACAACAAACATTTCCTTGAAGAGTTTTAAACTTTTTTTTTTTTTCATTTTGTGTTTATCGAAAAGGGTGACAAAATATCTCCAACATTACTATTCATAAAGATTAGAGCCCTTTTCATATTTCTTATTTTATACATACAAAAGTGTAAAAAAAAAAAAAAGACATACAGGCCCAATCCCAATTCACCCCTTGGCCCTTGCACTAGACACTATCCCTTGAAACAGAGCTGCAAGGGTTAGGGGTTGAAACATCCTCCTATGAAATGGGACAACCCTTCAAGCCCTGTTACATCATCAGCAGTCATCGATGCTGCTATTAACAGATGCGACAACTTTGTTTCTAAAAGTATTCCCCATGCTGTCAGCAGCTGGAACCATCTCTGTTCCATAGGCTTTGGTCATCTTTTTGCAGCTATCAACTATAAACCGTAGAAATGTGATCTATAACACACTGAAGCGGCATTAACCCTTTCACGCATGAATTATGAGAACCTTGGTTAATATTTTTTTCTTGAGTGTTTTTATTCCTTGTTAAGCATGAAAAAAACAATGCAACTGAAATTTTTTTACAACCCTATTTTTCATGGAGTTACAAAAATGTCCACTCAGCAGGACACCATGCATTGGATTTTTGAAGCAAAGAAACATGTATTTAAAACGCATTATCAGAAAGTGATAAACTGTGTGAAAACCATGAAATAAAAACATTTTTAAAGCCGCTAATGCCGTTTTATCACATTTTATCATACTCTAATACTAGTTGTTACTCAATTCATGGAGATAATATGCAAAAAAAATTAACTTTTTGATTAAGAAAACTGTTAACTACAGTCTAAGGACTTATTTTTCAGACACAAACAGACTTTCAAGGACTCACCACATACAAGCATGTAACACCCCCCCCCCATCTCTGACTGCCTCACAACATTCTTCTTCTCTTCCTTTCCCCCTCCCACAACCAAATCTATTGAAAAAGTTCCATCACGTGACCACGTATACTGTGTTTATAATGTCTTATGTCTGATGTATGTGCTTGCACTATCTTCACTGTAATTCTTTCAAAGGATTTGTGTTGGGCACATGCACACGAAGTGACCGGCAGTGAGCGAAAGCTTGCTGCAAAACAAATCTACCCAAATAAATTACAAATAAATTCACCTTGAACCTTAATAACAATTAGCAATTGATTTACACTAAAACATATTACTGCAGATCAGGTTTATCAAGAACTGCAAAGTTATTTTTTTTCCATTTTATTTATTTATTTAGACAAGGACAGATGTAGTGTGCCAGGTTGTAATATTAGTGCTAATTTCCACCTGTAGTCCCTGAACAGGCTGATGTTATTAAATAAACAGACATTAATAAAAACTAAAACGTTAAAAAACAGTAAAATATGCATTTCTATAACTCCATCTATATAAAATACACTGGTCAACAACAAATTTATTGTTTAAGTTTTTTGAGCTGATTTAGGATCATTCTGGTGTGCTGAATCCAAAAATCACATTCATTTTGCTCAATCAGGTCAACTTTCTGAACTATGCTACATATTGGCTTTTTAACATTTTGGCTTACATTTATGGGCATTTTCACATCATATGATACAAAATTCTTTCATATTTCTTGCAATAAACGAGTTCTGAAGATTTTACTTTTGCCAATTTATGATTAATGTTTTTTTTTTAATATTACAGGTGAATGAAATGGCTTCGACTAGAAGATCTTGCAAAAATAAACCTGACATATTCTGCTACATCTGCAGTGAATACACCATTGTACCTAACAGGAATCAAGTCACAAGTTTCATAAAGTGTGCTTACCGATCTTATTTTGGTATTAATTCTTATATTTTGTGGGAAGATCAAATTTTTCAAAATCAAATTAGCAAAAAAACCTGACCTGATTGAGAAAAACAGATGTCATTTTTGGATTTAATGGTGCAAAATGGTCCTAATTCAGTTGAAAAAACCTAGACACCTTGCAAAAAACATTTTTTTGTAACCCAGTGATATTCATTCACATCCAACCATTCACTCTTATTCGTCCCACTGCAGTCCGTCACACACATTAATGGTATGAATTACAGTGGATGGGATGGTGCAGAAGCGTCCACTGTGTCGGCTGATATGGAACTAAAACAACAAAACCCATGAATATACAAGAGAACAGATGTAAAACAACTGTCCACTGTAGTGACCAGTATGCATGAAAGGCTTAAAGCACGGGTGTCAAACTCATTTTAGTTCAGGGGCCACATTCAGCTAAATTTGATCTGAAGTGGGCCGAACCAGTAAAATAATAACACAATAATATATAAGAAATGTCAATTCCAAATTTTTCTCTGTGTTTAAGAGCAAAAAAAGTAAATTTGCATTATGAAAAGGTTTACATCTGCAAACTATCCTTCCAAACAATGTGAATAACATGAACAAACTGAAAAAAATAAGTGTTATTTTATCAATATTCTGCCTCAGTTTATCATTTACACATGTACATTATAATGTACAGATCACAGTGGATCTACAGATACACACAACATTTAGTAATAGGCAGAATCTTGTTAAAATTGTATTTATTTCTCTTAAGACATTTCAGGTTGTTCATATTTGTTCAGGTTATTCACATTTTTATTTTATTTTTTTTGCAAAATTATACTTTGTTTTGGTGTAAATACATGAAAATATTTACATTTACAAAGAGAAAAAATTGGAGTTGTCATTATTTATATGTTATTATGATAGTATTTTACTGGTTCTGCCCACTTGAGATTGAATTGGTCTGAATGTGGAATCTGAGGATTGTTAATATCTTAGTGTAATTTTTGCATTTCACAAATTCATCCCAAGGGCCGGACTGGACCCTTTGGCGGGCTGGATTTGGCCCCTGGGCTGCATGTTTGACACCTGTGTTTTAAGACATTTCAGGTTGTTTATATTTGTTCAGATTATTCATGTTTTTTTTTTTTTTTGTGAAAGAATAGTTTCTAAATAGAAACATTTGCATTTAATTTGACTTTTTTATACAAAAAAAATTGGAGTTGTCAATATTTATAAGTTATTATTAGAGTATTTTGCTGGTCTGAACCACTAATTGCTCTGTATGTGGAAACTTCACTGGAAAAAATCTAAATCTTACCAAGTGTATTTTTCTCATTTCTAGTCAAAATATCTCATCACACTTAAAATAATATTTTTAGACAATAGATCTTATTTCATGAAATCTTACCAAGATAATTTTCACTTGTTCCATTGGCAGATTTGTTTGCTTGAATTAAGCAAAAAAAAAAAAAAAAAAATCTGCCAATGGAACAAGTGAAAATTATCTTGTCTTATCTGAGCTTATTGTCTTATCTTATCTAAAAATAAGTTCTTGTACCTCACTGAACCCTTTGGCGGGCCGGATTTGGCCCCCGGGCCACATGTTTGACTCCTGTGGGTTAAAGGGTCTATCAAAGGATTAAGTTATTTATGAAGAAAATACGTATATTTGTGTGTTTCTTTCATCACGCTGCTGCACTTTTTGGCCGTGTTTACCTCCATCTTACCAATGATTCCAACAGAATTATGGGAGATTTCTCCTACCCCTCCGTTCATAGTGCGGTCCTGAAATATCTCCATTACAAGGGCTATACAACCTTAGCCCTTCCCCTTTGTCTAATTGAGAAGCAGGACAACGCTACCCCTTCATGTGTACGCGCAAAACGGAGGGGTAAGGGGGAGGGGCCAAGGGCTCGGCGCTTACAGTTTTGGTATTTCTCAAAAACAATTTCTCAAAAACAATCTTAGCGTTCCAATACCTCTGGGTTCTTTAAACATTACACATGTTTATGCAGAAAAACATAAAACAAAGAATAATACAGGGAGATTATAAAAAGGAAGACATTTTTAGAGGTGTGACATAAATTCTGGGTGGCGAGAGGATACAGAAGATTTTTAAACTTTATATCTTTAATTCAGTTACAATAAATTGACGTTTACATGACTGGTCCCTAAACGTAACACAACTAAAACTGACGATCCCTCTGAGTGTCATCATCCAACAAATCTTACAGTTGACATAAAAATACAATCCTTGTGAAATGACAACCCCGTACCTTTTTTCCTACTCCATTCTCAGCTGTGCAAAATGTGTAAAAACATAAAAAGGATCATTTAACTTTAAAAATATATAAAACCATGTACTGGAATATATGTCAGATCTCATAAATGCATGTAAATATTATCTCTACTGTGAACTGTTTTCCACTACATTAATGTTTTCAGTGTTTCTTTTTACAGTGTGAAAATGAGATGTTATTTTTGTTCCATGTTCTTTACAAAATCAGAGATCAGATGTTCACGTTTGCTCTAAATTTCCCTCTGTGTGAGTTGAGATGTTCTGTAAATATCTGTTTAATGTATTATAAATAAAATGTGTAAAATGCTTCATATGTGATTGTTTCATTTCATCTAATAATGGTTCAGTAATGCTTATTTACCACTGTTATGCATTTCCTATGGGATACATGTTTACACTTTACAATAAGGGTCTAGAACGCATTTACTAATGGTTACTTATGGTTAAGTAATGCATTTATTAAGGGTTTGGTCAGGTTACTAATGTTAACCCTTAGGGGTCCACGGTCACAGCCCTGTGACTGAATCACATGACGTTTCCAACACGTTGTAGCGTCGGAAGTCGGTCACGCAGACTGATGTTTTCAGTGTTTCTTTTTACAGTGTGAAAATGAGATGTTATTTTTTATCCATGTTCTTTACAAAATCAGAGATCAGATGTTCATGTTTGCTCTAAATGTTCCTCTGTATGAGTTGAGATGTTCTGTAAATATCTGTTTTAATATGTTTTAAATAAAATGTGCAAAATGTTTCATATGTGATTGTTGTTCAATGGGGACAATTGAAAGTGCGGACTTGAAACACTCTCCCACTTTCTATTTGATGTTGATAGAGCGAATAGAACCTGAGATATGATGTTTTGAAACAGGAGCAAACAAACATGAATACAAGTATGAAAATGAGGTGGTGGTGGTGTGTTATATTTCTTATCATATCTTTGTCATTTTTTGTCCTTTTTCAAAACGGAAATCCACAGACTGCATTAGCATTACAGGTAAAAGTGAGAATGACCCCCACCTGAACCAAATGCAGAAACTGGGAGGACCGGGGGTGGGGGGAGAAAATGTCCATATAAAGACATGCTAATTTATTATAATTCTAATTTTATATACCTGATATTTGGAACCAATTCACTTTTAAAGTCTTTGAAAAGGTTCGTTAAGCATCTTTGTGTTATTTATGCAATAAATTATATATATTTTTCATATCTGAATTTATATTTTTTGTGTGTTTTTTGGCCTTTTGTGTTGATATAGTTGGCTAAAGTGAAAAAAATTATAGGCAGATGAGACAGATGAAGTTGTGCTGAAAAAAAAGATACCAAACATGGGGAAAGTAAACATTTCTTTATATACTAAATAAAGGCAAAATCAAAAGTACTCAAAAACAGCCAAAATAGGCTCAGACCCCTAAGGGTTAAACTCTACAGAACTTCAGAGCCTGAGCTCAAGCCCAGTCTTGTTCCTCTCATCCAAACATGAGCTCCCTGTGCACCAACGACCGACCAGCCCGGCACCAGAACTGACAATGGTGATGGCTCTGGTACCAACGACGGCTACTGGGAACGAAGTAGCAGACAGCTGCCCTTCTCAAACCCATTAGTAAATGATTACTAGAGACATTATTAACAGATTATTAATATATAAACAATGTGTTAATTAATGCTGAGTAGTGCATACATGATGATAACTAATTACATTATTCAACTTTTATTTATGCTTAATAATTTATTTACTAACTTTGAGTAGTAAACATTAATTAACAGCTTATTAATACATTAACTATATGTTGCCTAAGGCTAAGCAATACATAATAATGATTGATAATATATTATTAAACAGTTAATTAATGCTTAATAATACACTAAGTAATGTTAATTAAGGGACCCTTATTGTAAAGTGTTACAGAAATGTAATTACAGAGGAAGTACACTCAAAAAAAAAGATTCTTGGCTCTAATAAACATGAAGTAATATTTTAAAGTAAAATGTAACTGAAATATATGAAATTTAAAGTTTATTTATCCGAAAAAGTCAAACATAATGTGAATATGCTTAGTATAAAGTGAATCTAAACAAATAAAGTAAACTTTATTAACTAGATTACATAAAAAGGCTGAGCGTCACAGTCAAACACAGTTTATGTAAAAGTTTGCATTAACTAAAGCAAATCTGACTGAAGGTATTTCACTTATTCATATTGACTCAATATGATAGAAAAAACATTGTATTAAATGCAACTCTTTACATTAAACGTATATAATAAAATTACATGGAAAATTTACATGTAATTAAAATACATAAAGTCAACATTTTTGGCTTAATTATTTTTTTGAGTGTATACAGGGTGCAATTTGTCAAAAAAACAGAGGGGAGGGGCAGTTACAGACGTGTGGCTGCAGTCCATAACTAACATGACTAACACTGGGATGAAACAAAAGTGAAACTTTGCATCCTGGGCTTTATTCCTCTATTTTACAGTGGATCTTACATGAAATTTTCACAACTTCTAACCTGTATCCACTGGACACACAAATGTTACGCCCCATGAATTTGTCATGTTTACCCCCCTTTACGGCACCCCAGTGCTTGGGGAAATTTGCGAATAGGCGATAGGTGTAAGAAAACTCCATCACAACATATCTGTTATTTGAATTGGTTGTGCCCCCCCCCATTGAACAGAATTAGGGATGTAAAGACCAGAGGAGGTTGATCCCCTCCATCTCCCCCAATAAACTGCACCCCGTAAGTCCATAATTTTGAAACAATCTGGACCATTTAATGTGAGCTGAGATCACCTCGTAACTGCTAATTATGGATTCTATATGGAGACAATGTTGAGCATACCTACAGCATCACAATTAAAACTAGCACACCCAGTGTTCCAGTCTACTGTATATAGTTCCTTTATCTTGTACTGCACAAAAGTTTGCACACTTTACAAACACAATAACTGGCCAACAATCACATCCTTTAGTATCACTCATCTTGATTTTACATCAGAAAAGGGTGCAAAACATTGACACCGTGAATGCCCTCAAGAACTCAAGTAAATACTACTATGGAGCACAGGATTATGGTGTGTTTTTTTCCCCAAACATCAATGATATTAGTTATGCCCATTTCCCCGCTTTTCATCTTGCCCTACATAGTACAAATCTGGCTCTCTTTTCCTGTATCTGGGGGATCATTCTGCTCTGTGATGCATAGCAGAGTGCAGGAGCCACGATGCCACGTCTCTCCAGGTGTTACTGATCTGCATTCATATCAGCTCATCAAAGAGGTTGGGTTAGGTAAAAATTCTGCCTGCCAATAGCTGAGCTGTTTTTTTGTTTTTTTTTCACAGGCCCACCCACTTCCCAGTAGGGACACAGCAGTTAGCATTTTGAAAATGATTTTCTGTAAAGAAAGAGGACATTGCAGCCTTTTGTGCTCAGTGTTTTGGATGCTGCTGACATCTGCCTGTACAACCTTAATCCTGTCGGCTACATTCAGCATGATTGAGCTGCAAATGCTAATGGACTCCAAAGGACCTACGCATGCACGCTCACGTTCACACACACACACACACACACACACACACACACACATACACACACACACACACGATTCCAAATGCTGAAACGTGCATTCAGAATGTACGCTACGGCTGAGACACAGCTTTGTCTGTAGATGAACTGCCTTGAAAGCAAACCCTTGTGGCTCAGCTACAGTATCAGCTGTAAAAGATGGATTAGGGTCCTCTATAACTACTCTCTCACTGAAGCACAATGTAATAAGGTGAGAATGTGTGTGTGTGTGTGTGTGTGTGTGAGAGAGAGAGAGTGAAAGAAAAGAGGAGCGAGGCCTCTTAAAGCGACTGGCTGCACACTGCTACTGTGCCTCCTGTGCGTCCAGTGTGGTATGTTTACTTCTGCAAGCTGCTTCCAAGTGCAGGGGTTTAAAGGAGTGCGCTCTGATAGAGACGACTGGAACAGCTTACAGTCCTCTCGAACACAACCCAAACAAGTGTCTGGGGGAAAAAAGAGATTGCTCCCATTGTGATCAATCTGACTGCCTAGCCAACCAGCCTTGAATAGATGGTCACATTTCTTTTTCCTGCAGGCAGACAACATAAAACACTCTATAGTCATATAGAAAGAAATGGCATCAAATATTCTGTTCATATTGCTTTAAAATAATGTGTATTCACTGTGTCACAGGATATGTTTTTATTGTGTGTGAGTTAAATGCACATGCAAGACTAATGTTTTCTTCTTCTTTTTTTTTTTTTTTTTTTGACAAATTTTCCAACCCGCCAGTGCCGTTATAACATCTACCAGAGGGGTGTCAGTAGAAAGAATACTGTCAAACCCACTGTTGGCAACATATGGTGAAAACTGTGGTTATCACAGACAGGGGTGTCAATAAAGCTTTAAGGGCCTTAGGAATAGGAACACTACTGTGAGTGAGGAAGAAAAGAGAGTGTGTTGCAGAAATATAATGATGCATCTGGATGTTTTTATAGAACAAGAAGTGATCGTATTAAAAAAAAAAAAAAAATAACAGCGGAGGTGGGTAAGCATGAGAAGTGAATGGTGAGCTAGTGGTATGGATCATTTTATGGTATTGTTAACCCTTTAACTCCTGACGTGTCTGTGGTGAGCGTTCTGAATGCATGATTTATTTTGAATATTCATAAATATTCAACCATTTCCTAAATAAGAAAAATTTCAAAATCTGCTGATAGAATAGACCAGTGGTTTCCAACCTTTTAGGCTCGTGACCCCATTTTAACATCACAAATTTCTTGCACCCCCAGACATTCAAAATGGAGACTTTTTTTTTTTTTTTTTGCTAAAATCACCGTACTTTCCGGACTATAAGCCGCACCCACCCCATGTCCAATGTCTCCCCATCAATTCATTGATGCCAAGCTTACATACAGCAGCTCTATTTCCTTCTTCATCAGCCGGATTGGTCGTTAGCCCAGAAAACATACATTAGCCGCATCATTTTAGAGCTGCAAGTTCACAGTGTGTGGAAAAAAGTAGTATAGACTGGAAAGTATGGTAATTTGTTTTTGATCATCTAATAGTTTGCTATACTATGTTGCAAATAAAAAATAAAATTTTAGATGACATTTAGTCTATATGATGTATATTATTATGGACGGAGGCAGAAAATTCAGGTTGAGATTACTGCACAAAGTGAGATTTTTTTTTTTTTTTTTTTTTTCTAACTTGTCTTGTCCAGCATCATAACAATCGAATGATAGTCTGGCTGCCTTTTGGTGCTGAATAAATTTGCTTTGCCAAGGGAAACTTCATAAAGTATATGAGGCTCCCCTTGATATTCTGCTGTCTTTATTATGAGTTTTATTGAATCACATTTCGATGCCTGAACTGACATGGAAGTGGGGGGGGGGGGGGGGGGGGGGGGGGGGGGGTTGGTTGAAGTGAGAATTTTTATTTTCCTTGGTCAGGATATGTACAGTCAGTCCAGCTTGTATTTACAAGGCTGACAATTAATACTAAACAAACAATAACTCAAACTATAAATTATGAAAGAGCTGCAGCATCTGAAACTGACCACAATGAACATTTGACAGATAAACAGAACCACAGTGCTTCAGTTTCAGCTTCACAGTTTGTCATGTCTTTTATGTATTGGGAATGTCTCTGTCAACTCACCATATATTTATGTTTATGTTTATGCATTTGGCAGACACTTTTTTCCAAAGCGACTTACAGGGGAAAACCAATCAAGTCACTCAGTCAGTCAAATTTTATTTATATAGCGCCAGATTACAACAAAAAATCTATCTCATGATACTTTATATATAGAGTTGGTCAAAACCAGACTCTAAGCCAATTTACAGAAACCCAACAGAATCTATTATTATATATATATATATTTTTATTAGTAAGTTTTTATTTTTATTTCTATCAATTACTAGAAATTTCAGGCGACCCCATTTGAATTCCAGGCAACCACACATGGGGTCCCGACCCCAAGGTTGAAAAACACTGGAAAAGACCTTGTACTTTCCATAGACATCTGAGCATGCTCAGTGCAGCACCCGCAGCTTGTGTAATGGGGATAAAACACAGGGCAGAGAGTGACGCCGATTCACGATAAAAATACACACTTTAGGCTTTTTTTTTTTTTTTTTACACTGTTTTTATTCTAGTTTTTCCCCTCAGCCCTCGCTGCAGGGTATTGTCATCAGCTCATCGTCCGTCTGTCTGTCCTTGTTGATGTTCAGTGCGTTCCAGTTCACAGTTCATGTTCAACATCCTAAATCTCTTATTCATGTACATTCTGAGTGCCTTATTTAGTAAAAACCTGTCAAACTTCATTTCCTCTCTTTGCCTTTTTCTGTTATTCCACCCTGTTTTGACCCTAAAACGAAAAGGAACACAAGCTAATACTCACAGCAGCTTTTATGACACTGAAACAGATGCAAATTCACAGCAACATGTTCATCTCAAATAATGTCTCAGAGGTTAAAGGGTTAATACAGGGGTGTCAAACTCATTTTAGTTCAGGGGCCACATTCAACTAAATTTGATCTGCAGTGGGCTGAACCAGTCAAATATAAACATAATTAACGTATAAATAATGTCAACTCCAAAATTTTCTCTATGTTTTAGAGCGAAAGAAGTCAAATTAAACAATGAAAATGTTTACATCTACAAACTATCCTTTCAAACTGTGAATAACATGAACAAACTGAAAAAATAAGTGTAATTTTAACAATATTCTGCCTCAGTTTATCATTTCCACATGTTCATTATAACTTACAGATCACTACAAATACACAAAACATTTAATATCAGGCAGAATATAGTTAAAATTGTACTTACTTTTCTTAAAACATTTCAGGTTGTTCATATTTGTTCAGCTTATTCACATTTTTTGTGAAATTATACTTGGTTTTTTTGTAAATACATGAAAATATTGACATTTACAAAGAGAAAAATTTGGAGTTGTCATTATTTATATGTTCCTACGATAGTATTTTACTGGTCTGACCCACTTGAGATTGAATTGGTTTGAATGTGGAACCGGAACTAAAAGGATTGTTAATATCTTCAGTGTAATTTTTGCGTTTCACAAATTCATCCCAAGGGCCAGACTGGACCCTTTGGCGGGCCGGTTTTGGCCCTCGGGCCGCGTGTTTGACACCTGTGGGTTAATATAACTTCTTAGCTAATATGACAATAGTGCTGCCTGTCAAGAAAAACATATTTCAATAAGCAGAGGCTCACAAAGTCTGACAGGGCAAAACTCCCAGCGCCAGAGTCACTCCTATAAGGAACCCACTGAGTTCACATTTCTAGAGGGAGGTTTAGTGGAAATCAGCCAGCATCTCACAGCCGTCATTGGCATTTCACTTTAAGATACTTCCTCATCGGCTTCACTTTCAAGCCATAGTTATCGCCCCTCGGTTCTACCCATTGATCCTCCACTACTGGCTTTTGTCCATTAACTTGCTGTAACAGATTACCCAGGTACCTTTGAGCCATTCTTCATTAAATTCAGGATAATGACAGCTGTCTAATGAGCTGGTTACAAAAACTACCACTATTTAACTAAACCAAGGCAGACAAATGAAGGACAAATAGCCTAATATCCCATGTCAGTGCTTTTGACATAGCGTGAATTTAAGCTCTGGGATCCAAGTGGAACACAAATATAGTCCTTAAGCAGTGAGAAAACAAAATCTCCCTTAAAAGATTTAAGGCATGGATTTCACATTAAGAAATGAAAAACGAGGCGGCGGAGAAAAGTTATAGCAGCGATACTAATTGGAAGAGAATTGAGCTGAAGAAATAACCTCACAGTCTCACTGCTGATGTCAACCATATGGATTTTCTGTGCGGACAGTGATCTATATTTACTATACACTCTGTAAATACACCGATATTTTATGATTTACCTATTGGTGAGATTTTTCGTGTGAGTAAAGGCTATTTTTTTTACTCACAGCTATGAATTGGTATTGATTAAATTCTAATTCAGTTCCACTTGTTTTGTTGTTACTGCCGGCAGAGGCTGAGATGTCCCAACTGTCTGAGCAAATGTAGCTCAAGCACAGAAATAGATGACCTCTGTTGATTTAATTACCCTTGATACCATGCAGTTTGGTCAGCGTGGCCTTTTTGACTCATTAGAGTGTTTTTTTTTTTCTTTCATTTGCATGTAAGACCGAGAAAAGTGTTCTAGAAGAGCAGACATTTCTAAAACTGTCTTCGACAGTTCAATCCTGATGAACTGTTGAAGATGCTAAGATGTTTTTATACTGTATGATTTTCTCTCACATTGAATACTGTATAACTTCCTGGTCACTCACGACTGGCACAACACTTAAACCAGAGGTGTAGTCCAGGGTATACGGGGGTATACCCACTTATTTTTCAGTCAGTATTGCATATACCCACTTCTAAATCCCCCTGATGTGCACCATTCAGTAGTATCTGAGCCAAATTGTCCATGTTTTTCCCTAGGATGGTGAAGCCATGACCCGCCCTGCTCTGCCTCTAATTAGCTACTACTCGTTGCCTTCACTGATTAGATTGGTTAACTTTAGGCATTAGGACTGATGAGCCAATCAGAGGCAGAGTAGGGTGGGTTATGCCAAGGAAAATATTGCTAACTTGCACTGCCCACCTCTAGGACCTGACTGGACATCTCAGGTGCTAGTGCCACCCCAGTTGATTGACAGGTCACTGCACGTCTCTCTGAAAGATGTGTGATTATTGGAAATGCGAATGAGAAAAGCAGAATAAACATATTTCAAGTGAGTGACACATATCGAGAGAACCTGCTTTCATGGAATACATAATTCTGAGGTAAGTTTTTAGGTGGTTTCAGAATGAGTCACTGTTTTAAACTCCTGGCCATATGACTGCACATTTAGAGGAGAAGAGATTTTGTCACCAATAGTTAAACTGTGTGAGTAGGCTAACGTTATGAAAGGCTAACGTTATGAAAGGCTAACATTATCCTATGTTTGCCTCATGTTGAATACATTTACATTCATGCAACTGCTTGTGTGACCAGTAATACCTACGAACTGCTCCTGATTAAGTCATGATAATTGTATAATAGTGAGCAAATACTACTGATGGATTTTTGGGTAAACTAAATAGAGTAGTCTGACATGTCACTGCTTCTAAAACGGTGTTTTTCTGGACTTCAAAAAAAAAAAAAAGAAGCCAAAAATTGAGAGTATACCCACTTCTCCACGGACCACTACACCACTGACTCAAACCCACAGAATCACTTTTTTAAAAAGCCATAAAAATATTTGACAAAAACATTTAATTTCCACCACTGCATTGTTTTAAATAAATATAAATTTCATAATTTTAATAATTTTGTGAATTTAAAAAAAAATGCTTGCCTGATATTTAAAGTCTTGCATGGACTTGACCCTCCTCCCTTGACAAATTTTATCAAATCCCGCTCTGTCAGTGGGCGGGGCCACCAGGGCCACAGCTCGAGGAGACTGTGAGGTGCCACACAGATGCACTACTGTTGGACAAACTACACTTTCAGTCACTGGAACTGAACATTGGAACAGTTTATCACTCAACATAAGACACTCACAGTCATATGCCTCCTTCAAATCCCAACCTAAACATTGGATGAAGGAAAACCAAGCCTGTAACCATCAGTAAATCATCCTCACTGTGTTGTTCTGTGTGTTTTTATGATGTTTTGCCTTTTTGTCAACTGTCTTTCTCGTCATCTGCCTAAGGACTACAGATGGAAATTAGCACTGTTGCTACAATCTGGCATATTTGCAGCTGCAATTGTTGTAGATGTTCATTATTATCCACTATCCCTAATAAATTAAGAAATAAATAAATAGATGTTCCATGTAAATAAAATAAAACACAATCATGCATCCGTCTGAGGCGACCCGAGCCCCTGGCAGCTGCAACTGTCGGCGACGATGCTTCCACGTTTAGCCGTTTGGTAAATTCAGAATGTCTATCCGTGTCACACTTTAGCATCGCAGCTAAAAGGATGAACATGAAAGTGATGGGCAAAAGAAATGAAAACGAAGGGAGGGTGAGTCTGAGAATTATAAGAAGCAAACCGTCAATGTGGAGTGCATCAGTGTCAGTCAAGTTCTTTCCCCCAATGATGGTGGCTAATTAGATTTTCCTGTGCTCAACAAATCATGCTGATACGGAGAAACATTTTTGCAACTCAATAACCAGCTGACATGTACTGATAGCATTGTCAACAGAGTCAGCTGTGCTGCCTGCTAACATGGGCCCAGTGCAGAATTACGCTTGTTATTACAAATGCATTTTCTGCTTACATGTAGTGACAGGTACTATCACTATATGCACTGGAGAAGAAAATTATCCATAATTAGAAATGAATGAATGAGTTTAAGCTCAAAATAAAAGCACAAAAATCCAGCACTTCTTATAAAATCAGTGTAAATATACTAACACGGATATTACCTGCTGTAAATAACCGGTCTATTCTTTTCACAAATTGTTTTTTATTGCTGTTTTTACTGCTGTAAATGCTATTTTAAAGTAGTTTGCATACTGGTAGAATTAAATAAGGTTCCACACTGTGAAGAACTGCATAAGTAAAAGAAGCAAAATGTACTTTAAGTATGCAAAGTAGTAAAATGATCCCTGTCAGTGTTCATGATGTTTATGAATTCATATAATTGCTGTATTTATGTCTATGTTGCATTTTACACCTGTAGATGTTCATTGTGGAGCTCATTTGTTTCTAACTGCTTTACATACAGCTGGGTAGTTTAATGTACAGCAATGCATCACATGCTAAAAGATCATCATACGTTTGTAGCATAGATGTCCTGTGAGAACACATTTCGACAAAATCAGCTTTTCATGACCACAGAAAAAACTCTGATAATGTGTATTGTACAAAATTCAACCTATAATACTACTAATACTAATCATACTACTAATGATAATGATGATAATAATCCTTCAATACAGTATTTCTTAGTAAATTCCTAAATTCACTATTATATGTGTATAATAGTGAGAGAGAGAGATTTGTGTGTCCTTGTCCTGTTGTTGATGTTAAAGGAGTGATATTTAGCTTTTTTAAATGGAATTATGCATTTTAAAACATTTCTCTGTGGTCTGCATGAACTGTAAATGTTACACTTGGGTCTGAATTCTTCATTAATTCAACTCCACAGGTCCATCTTCAACCCTATTTCTGAGTAATGACACCAGAAAGGTCGTTTTGAGCGCTGGCCCTTTAAATCCAAATGAGCCACTTCACGCCCCACCCCCTCCAGGTTGTTGGCTGTGCTGCTCTGTCCCATTCAACCAACAACTGAACATTTTAGGTAATCGGCTCGAAGTTTGGACATATTTTCAGTATGGACTACAACCGCTGCTGCTGACAAATAATTTTGTCGTACTCAGAGAAATGTTCGTCGGAAGTCTTGACCTTATATGTGCAAATGTTGTGACGTAACTAGTTATAGACATAACAAATTACAAAGGTATTAAAATGGGTTGTAGAAATTCACTTGATTTTTGCCAGAATGAATATAAAGATAACTTTGCAGCACCTGGAGGATTCAAATTCAAACTTTATGAACTATTAGGGTCCAAATACACAAATATATGAAACAAAGACTAATAAAAGTGGGTTTAGCAAAATATGACCCCTTTAAGAAAATTTAGTTAAGTTACTTTTAACTGTATTTTGTTAATATCTGCATGAATGTGTTCACTTCCTAGTCTTTGGGTGCTGTGACCGTGTATGTGGCTCTGAAATCAGACTTAATTCAGTGTCCTTTTGTGATTGGATGCCTTCAGTGAGTTACGGACACTTTCAGGACTCTGTTATAAATAAAGCAGATGATTAACCTGTTCCAAATGTCACAGGTAACAAACTTCTGTCCTTTTCAGCTCGTGACACCTCTGTTTATTTTCCTCCACCTCTGAGTTTTACACAAGGACTTTCAGTTTAAGGCACAGGTGTCAAACATGCGGCCCGGGGGCCAAATCTGGCCCACCAAAGGGTCCAATCCGGCCCCTGGGATGAATTTGTGAAATGTAAAAATTACACTGAACATATTATCAGTCAAGGATGTTCAATCTAAAGTGGGTCAGACCAGTAAAATACTCTCCTAATAACCTATAAATAATGAAAAAAATATTTTTTTTTCTTTATGTTTTAGTGTCAAAAAAGTAAAATTACACAAAAATGTTTACATTTACAGACTAGCCTTTTACAAAAAATATGAATAACCTGAAATGTCTTAGGAGAAGTATGTAGTATTTAACAATATTCTACCTGTTATCAAATGTTTTGTGTAGTTGGGATGCACATTTATAAATGATCAACTAAGGTGTAATATTGTTAAAATTACACTTATTTTTCTTAAGATTTTTCAGGTTGTTCATATTTGTTCGTGTTACGTTCAAGTACGGTTCGTAGATGTAAACATTTTAATTACGGAATTTTACTATTTCACTCAAAAACATAGAGAAAACTTTGGAGTTGATATTATTTCTAAGTTCGTATCCTATTATTTATATTATTTTACTGGTCCGGCCCACTTTAGATCAGATTAGGCTAATGTGGCCCCTGAACTAAAATGAGTTTGACACCCCTGGTTTAAGGGAACGTGAGGCCAAACACTACTTGGCTATCAGGCTACATACAACTATGGAAAAAATTAAAAGACCACTGCAATTTCCTTTGAAATCAGCATGTGTGCATGTATAACAGCTATTCCATTCCTGTGTCTGTTGAATTCCAACACAAGCACACCTTATTCTACTGAACAAACACCTGATCTGTGCCTTATTTAAGAAGTATATATAAGTATAAGAACCACTACTGTGGCCATCACTATCTTCTTACAACAGGCGAAAACAGTGCTATTAGTACCGCAAAAGCAACTGGAATCCAAAAACTACTGGACTTCTACTCTGACAATGTTCCCAAACTCTGAGGACTGTTTTTTCTATCAGGACAATGCTCCTGGCCTCAGCTAGGTCAGTAAAGGTGTGGATGACAGACCACCAGATGAAGATCCTGTCGTGGCCAGAACAATCTCCAGACTTGAACCCACTTTGAAAACTTCTGGAGGAAGATGGATTGCTGAGCTTCTTGAATAAAGTCATCCAACAGCAATGGTGGAGAGCCAAGACACATGGAAGCCTTCATTGAAAATCAGGGTTATTCCACCAAATACTGATGTCTGAACTATTACCAAGTTACAACGTTAATATTGTGTTGTTTAGAAATGAACACGAACTGGTTTTCTTTGCATTATTTGAGGTCTGAAAACACTGCATTTTTTTTTGTTATTTTGACCATGTGTCGTGTTCTGCAAATATATATTTTTATATTTTTATTGGAATTTGGGAGAAATGTTGTTGGTAGTTTGGAGAATAAAACAAAAATGTCCATTTTACTCAAACACATACCTATAAAAATGGTCAAGTGATCATTTTGCAGTGGTCTCTTATTGTTCTCCAGAGCTATAGACCTTAATACCACAGTTTAGTGGTGGTCATGAGGATAAGTCATGGCTTTACCACTTGAGGGAGACAAGTTTGAGTCTTCCAAGACTTATGACCAGGTTTATGACAAGCATTATAAACTGGCTGAAACATTAAAAGTTTGACACTGCGCATAAATTCATTACTGCTCTCTTCATATTCCATTGCCCCTCTCCAGTCTTCTTCAGCAGCGGTACAGTTCATTCAGTAGGCTATAAATGGGTTGTCAGGGTCAGAGATGTATTGTTTGATTTGATACTCGGATGACAGCAACTTTATTCCCGAAACAACCTTAAATCCAGTAGAATTAGACGGAGAACAAAGCGTACTCTGATTACCTGTAATTCAGCGCTCAATCAGTGAGCTCCTGGTTTGATTGCTGTACTAGACACAATACACACATTTATAAAAAAAAAAAAAAAAAAAAAATCAATTTAGCATCTTCTCTGACAAATACAAACACACCCACGGGAATGAATGATCTATCTGAACACGGAGCGTACCTGAGTTGTAAATTTCCTATTCAGGACCAGTTTGACGTTGATGCTGCAGGTAGTGTTTTAAATGTTTTGCAGGTACTTAACTGAAATCAACCTCCGAGCCTTTAATAATCTGTCGTGTTGGAAGTGCCGCCGTACTGCCTCTCGTAACTGCTCTCACAGTCTTACGACCATTCAGTAGCACCACGCTTCGGAGAGGTAAAAATCCACAGTTGTAGTCGTTACAATAATGAGGACAAATAAAAATAACAGAGACTCCAAATTCAAACAAACCAAAAGCTCAGGAAACATCGGAAAGAGGATTTCTTCCGCTGTGTCTATTCAGATAAAGGTCTTGTTTGATAGCTGGAGGTATTTTACTTTCACTTTTTCCCAGTTTTTCCACCTACGACAACCAAAAACGACACATTTTCTCCTGTTCGTCTCGCACATGCTGTAGCCACTAATTACTTTCTCACGCGTTGCTGATTAGACTCAAAGCTTCAAATTTATGCGCGTCCATATGAAAGGATCCTAATCACTTCTGCTTCTACTCAAACAACAACATCTATTTGATTGCACCCAGTAAATAACTTGGTATGTTTTGTGAAGGTGATTGAAAAAAAAAAAGAGAAAGGGTTGTTTTTTAAGTTATGGAGAAGCCAATCCTCAAAGACTGACCATGTGGGGCTGTTTTTTTGTGTTGTTTTTTTTGTAAACCGATCATTCATCGACTGAATTAGCAAGGGGTGGCTCAAGATCACTCTCACTCTATTGTTTTACTTTGAAGCGATGCCACCGATGAGATTACATTGTGTTGCGATCAAGGATAACCTTTAGTGTTTTATCTCTCTGTCTGCCCACCGATATGTTCACCTGGAACACACCGCTAGATCTCGGAGCGTATTAGCACATCAACCGTCTCAAAAGCTCCTTTTTTGTTGTTGGGTGTTTGTTTATATGTATATTTCTCCTTTATTCCAAAGTAAATCACTTCCCCTGCCTAGTTTGCCACTGGGAGGTTTCAGTTTATGAGTGGAGTCAGGCTGATTACGATATCCATGTAGTCGACCGTACTAGTTTGGAGTGCAGCCATGTTAAGCTTTTACTGACACGTTTGGTGTGAAATCAAACCTGATTAACCCATAAAGACCCAGAGTGACTTCTGTGGCAGTTCCTAAATGAATTTTTCTCTATTTTTAACTTTTCTTAAGTGATTTATCACTATTTACTCTAATATTATGCTCTGTATTTTGCATTTCTAAGTGAAAATCAGGTACTTTCTTATATTTAATGTGCTGATTATGTAGATGTTCATTAAAGCTCAGTTTAAAGTTGAGGGATATTATATCCAAAACAGACAACATAACATGAAAACCCTCGGCCTTCAGTGCACGCCCGAGGTTTTGCACATAGAGACAGTGTGCCGGACACCCCCCCACCCCCCCACCCCACTCATGGACCTCCATCTGTCCTCACTCTGGACCTCAATACATAACTCTACAATAGGACTGCACGATTCTGGCAAAAATGTGAATCACGATTCTTTCGCTTAGAATTGAGATCACAATTCTCTGGCACAATTTTTTTCACAAAATGTTTATTGCACCGCTGTCAAGGAAAATGGGTTCTTTTACCTCTGATTCGTGTCTTTCATATCACTCTGCAAATAGTCCAGTCACTTATGCAGTGTTTGCTGTTGAATTGATCTGTTGGTGTGGCTGTGAGTAATGGGGGGGGGTACATGCACATGCATTTCAGCCGGTTATACAATGGGGTATGGGGCGCTGCAATGCACTTATGGTCACGGTTGCTAAGCGACGTTAGCTGATTTGTGAAAGTGCTGTGCAAAGAAACTTCCCAGCTGGCACAATGGAATATTTTTAATATAAAATTTTGTAGAGGGCGAGACTTTTGATTCTTGGTTAAAGGCCGAGTTATCCTCACCCGCAAAGAAAAGAAGAGAAGAAGAACAGCGCAGAAGTCAGAGAAGTGAAAATGAAAACACACTTGGATCTGGACGACAGAAAACAAGGCCAACATGAGATTAACACCGCCGAAAGTGAACCTTAATCGGGCTCGAGTTCAGGTGGGTGATTCACCACCACCACTGGGGCTTTCATGCATTTCACTCTCTTCACCGCAGATGTTCCTCCGCTGTAGTTCACTCTTTCTTCACTCAACTGCAGCCGACAGCAGCAGGCTCACGTGTTGTAGAAACGCTTTACCACTGGGTGAGGGAAGAGGCGGTGGCGGTTCTGCATTTGTGGGCATTTGTTTGTAATGCAGCCATGAAATATAATGCTTAAGAATCATCCGTGTTTAGAAATGAGATCGCGATCTTTTAATGTTTAATTGTGCAGCCCTTTCTCTACAAGTAGTGCGACGAACCTGTATGTAGAGGACATGTCGATAAAGCTGTGAGAAAGTCAAAGTGAGCTCCCCTCACCTTGTCATTGACTTGCTGCTCCCCGAAAACAATTTGTGATGGGGGGGGCGTTGTGCCGGACGTCCCCCACCCCACTCACGAACCTCAATCCGTCCTCATCCCCCACCCAACTGCATGTTTACAGACTGGAACTACATCTGCAAATGGACATCCATCAGTCCTGGTGCATCTACAACCTGTCCGTCCATGGGAGTGGATCTCCTTCACTGTGGTTCTCTTTTCCCACTGGGTTTTTGGAGTTTTCCCTTGCTGAGAAGGAGGGTCTAAGGACAGGGGATGCCCGGAACATTAATCCATCCCCTTCTTCTTCTGTTTATTTGACTGTCGTTTGTTTTCATATCCATATTTTATGTTGTATACCTGTTGTGAAGCACATTGAGGCTGCCTTGTGCATGAAATGTGCTCTATAAATACAATTGAATTGAACTGAATTGAATCAATCTGGACCTCAATACATAATTCTACAAGTAACAGGGACCTGTATGTGGAGAACAGGGTCAATAAAGATGTGAGATAGTGAAAGTGAGCTCCCCTCACCTTATTATTGATGATGACTATCTGCTGCCCCCCCACGGTTGAGAACCACTTGTGCATGCCAAAGTTTTTGCACATACATGGACAGATAGACAGATGGACGGACGACCAACTGATGACAACACCCTGAGGCCAGTGTGGCCAAAGTAAAAACTGAAGAAAAAGATTATTTTTTTCTGCAAAATATATCGTTAACTGAACATAAAATAAGTGTGTCCATCCACTGTCATTTATCAAACTCCATGGGTTTTACTTGTGAATCAATGTTGTAGAAGATGACGGTGTTTCCATGGTAACTATGGAGTCATAACCCATAAAGATCCAGTGCTACTTTTATGTCAGTTCCCATATAAATATTTCTCTCTATTTAACCTTTTTTCAGCGATTTATCACCAGTTAGTGTGATATAATCCTCTGTATTTTGCATTTTTCAGTGTAAATTATGTATTTTTTCCTATATTTAAATGACTGATTATGTATATGTTCATGAAAACTCAGAGTAAATTCAAAGGTTATTATACCAAAACAGAGAAAACTGAAGAGTAAGGGACTTTTTCAACAAATCTACCAGTAACTGAGCATAAAACAAGAGTCTCCATCCACTGTCATTTATCAACCTCCATCGGTTTTACTTGTGAATCAATGTTGTAGAAGATGATGTTGTTTCCATGGTAACTACATAGCCTCTGAACGTCCAAATGGGTCATATCTGATGACCATGAAAACATGACCAACTGCATTTTACACCAATTATTTACATGTATTAATAAAATAAGTGGATCAACAGGTATTACACATTTTATATCTGTGAATGATTTTGGTCGCTGGTAGATGTTTGAATCTTTATGAGTTAAATCCCACAAAGTATAACTTAATTTCTTATCTGCTTCTGCTTTTGCATACCAGTTGCTTCTCCTATTTCATCTGCAAAATGGGCCCAGAATTAAAAGCTCCATATCTTTCCGTTTTCATTGCATGTCTTAAGATTTGCCGTTCAGTGAGCACGGGAATTATTTTAATTGTTTAATTTAAGGTAGGAATGTGTTCGGCGGAAAGAGTCTGAAAATGCCAAATTAGAAAAAGAAGCAACAAAACTGAAAATCTCACTGAAAGCCATGATTATCTCTGAGAGTATCCAATCATGCTTTTCCTTGCATGACAGCCTCAGTTAAACAGGTAAGCAAAAATAACAAAGAATGAGTTTTATCAAGGCAATTATCTGCGCCTGTGAATGTATTCCACTCTTGACTTCTCTTTGATGAAAGCAGCAGGAGCCTTTTCACTCCCTCCTTCTTATCGCACTGTCAGGCCAGCTTGCCTGCTCCCACACTGCGCTTGCCAGCAGAAAGGGCACTGCTCGTTAATGCCAGTGAGCTGGAAATGAGTCACAGCACCTTGTCACGTGTCTGATCTGTAGCAAGACGGCGCCCTCTGCTCGGGAACCAAAGAACACGGTTTTCCCCGTTCGTTGACATTCAGCGCTGCTATCATGACTGCTGTTCTCATCAAATTGAAGGAAAAGAGCAAATACTCACACTGAGCGAGACCCGGTGGATTCAACTGTGGGGCTTTTCCTTATGGTTATCAGTGTTGTGCAAGTTACTTCCGAACTGTAATACATTATAGATTACTTGTTACTGTTATTTAAAAGTAATTCCTTACCTTATAATATTACTGTTGAAATATTATTTTAACCCTTTCATGCATAGTGGTCACAGTTACTCTACAGCTTTACTCTTGTATATTCATGAGTTTTGTTGTTTCAGTTCCATATCAACCAACACAGTGGACACTTATGCATCATCTCATAAACTGCAATTCATACCATTATTGTAACTTTGCTGTTCTCGATTGGTTTTTGAGTGGAAATCAATTGTTAATATTTATTTTTTGCATATTATCTCCATGAAGTGAGTAATAACTAGTATTAGAATATGTTAAAATGTGAGAAAACATCAGATTAGCTGCATTAAACATGGTTTCATTTCACTGTTTTTATATCACTTTATGATATTGGGTTTTAAATACATGTTTCTTTGCTTCAAGAATAAAATTCATGGTGTAGCTGAGTGGACATTTTTGTAACTCCATGAAAAACAGGTTGATTTAAAAAAAAAAAAAAAAAAAAAATCACATTGTTTTTTTTTTCCATGCCTAAAGTGGAATAAAAACACTCAGGAAAAAAAATCTTGATTAAGGTTCTCATAATTCATGCATGAAAGGGTTAATTTAGATAGAGGAAGTCTTAAGTTTAATCACATATTAGTCAGTAGTAGTCAGGATTCCTTTGTTTCACTAGATTTCTTTGTTTCACTAGCTCACAGGTGTCAAACATGCGGCCCGGGGGCCGAATCCGGCCCGCCAAAGGGTCCAAATCTGGCCCCTGGGATGAATTTGTGAAATGTAAAAATTACACTGAAGATATTATCAGTCAAGGATGTTCAATCTAAAGTGGGTCAGACCAGTAAAATACTATCATAATAACCTATAAATAATGAAAAAAAGCCATTTTTTCTTTATGTTTTAGTGTCAAAAAAGTAAAATTACACAAAAATGTTTACATTTACAGACTAGCCTTTTACAAAAAATATGAACAACCTGAAATGTCTTATGAGAAGTATTAAGTATTTTAACAATATTCTACCTGTTACCAAATGTTTTGTGTATTTGTAGATCCACTGTGATCTGTAAATTAGGATGCACATGTATAAATGATAAACTAAGGTGTAATATTGTTAAAATTACACTTATTTTTCTTAAGATTTTTCAGGTTGTTCATATTTGTTTGTGTTACGTTCAAGTACGGTTCGTAGACGTAAACATTTTAATTATGGAATTTTACTATTTCACTCAAAAACATAGAGAAAACTTTGGAGTTGATATTATTTCTAAGTTCGTATCCTATTATTTATATTATTTTACTGGTCCGGCCCACTTTAGATCAGATTAGGCTGAATGTGGCCCCTGAACTAAAATGAGTTTGACGCCCCTGTACTAGTTAGTGGTAAAGTTCTTAGGATAGTATGGGTCACATCTTGGTCAAAATACTAAACTGACAGATTTATGAACACAGGACTTAGGCACACTTATGCCCACATAGGATCGTAAACCACAGGATATTATATGTAAACACACTGTCAGTATAGGGTTAAACATCTACTTAACTTTAGAGTCAGGTAACACCAGCCCATTTTTGTGACCCAACCCATTTAGCCCACAAGGGGTTAGCCTATAGTTTGAAGATCAGTTTACAAGGATTATAAAAGTAATGTGCATTGGAATGTCTGGATCCATTTTCCTGCCTGGTGTGTGGATCCTCAGCTGAGTTATATTTTGTTTGTGGTCAGATCAAGTCCAAAAATAAATGTATAAAAATGAGACTGAAAAGAATCCAGACTTATTCTTGGAGCTTCCAACAAAAGAACACGTTAACACTGTCTCACAATTGCAATGTGTACTACTTTTGAGTTACATACAAACTCTTGTCATAAATGGTGCATGCCCCCCCCCCCCCAAATACAAGATATAGGAGTGACTTCGGATGCATACATTTGCGCCCCGAAGTACATGTGGACAGATAGCTCAGTAAGTAACACTATGGTCTACAATGTTCGAATCCCAGCAGGAACGGTTGATTCCTGAAACACACTTTTCTAGCCTTGCTTTTATGTGATGTTTGTCCCTTTTAATTTCAAATTTTAATTTTTTAAAAATTTGAATCTTATCCTGTTTGATTGTTGGTTTATATTCTCATACATGATGTTGTTTTATCTCACGCCTCTATTTTTGCATTGATTTAACAGCATCATGTTACGTTATCCCTGCCCTCTTTATTCCGATTCATTTAATTTATTCAAAGTGTCATGTTTCTGCATTGTTGTACACATCTCTCCTATTATGTTGCTTTTGTTTTAGTGTTTTTACTTACATCTTGTATCCTGCTGTTGTGCCCTTTACTTGTTGTCAAAGCACTTTGTAAACTTTGTTTTAAAAGGTGCTATATAAATAAAGCTATTATTATTATTATTATTATTATTATTATTATTATTATTTTATTGGATTCATTGATTGATATCTTTATTTCAATCATGTAAAAGTCCATTTATAAACAAAAATGCAAATAAAGGATAATTAAGAGAATGACGGTAACTTAAAACTGCAACGACTTAAGCCTCAAAATTTACATGAGCGAAAAAGAGTAGGAAGAAGTATAAACTTATCTAATCGTACCCCTTCAAACCTTTCCATACTTACTGCAAACAACACTGTCCCAAATTTATCAGCAAGTTTGAAACATGTACATTTAGTCAACATTTTACATGTTCAAACAGGGGGCGCAGCACCGAGGACGCCGGTAGATAAATCCGCAATCGATACAGAGTTTTAACTAGTGATAGAAACATTAGTTTACCTTGTCATTGCTGATGACAGGGATCATGCTAATGCTAACTAGCGTCTGTAAAGCAGGGTTAGGGTTAGTAATGAGCATACGTCCATGTGGATAATGGACTGTCTTCTACCATCTTCACCCACTGGCTGAACACCAACAGGAAATAGAACTTTAAAGACACATTTTTGATTCCTTAAGGTCTCATAGTCTTGTTGTTTTGGTTTTTTTTTTTTTTTATTTGAGCAATTAAATTATGGGCGAAAAGTGTGTTTTAACATAAGCGCTATTGAACATGTACCGTGTAAAATATTACTGACAATTGATTAGTAATGCCTTACACTACTGCGTTACAGCAAAAAGTAATCTGTTACTGTAATTCATTACTTTTGTAACACGTTACTCCCAACACTGAGGGTTATCCTCCACTGGCTGAAGACTTCCATGTTATTTTATGTACAGCTGCAACTATTGATTACACTGGTCAACAACAAATTTATTGTTTAAGTTTTTTGAGCTGATTTAGGATCATTTTGGTGTGCTGAATCCAAAAATCATATTAATTTTGCTCAATCAGGTCAACTTTCTGAACTATGCTACGTATTGGCTTTGTAATATTTTTGCTTACATTTATGGGCATTTTCACATCATATGATACAAAATTCTTTCATATTTCTTGCAATAAACGAGTTCTGAAGATTTTACTTTTGCCAATTTATGATGAATGGTTTTTTTAATATTACAGGTGAATGAAATGGCTTCGACTAGAAGATCGTGCAAAAATAAGCCTGACGTATTCTGCTACATCTGCGATAAATACACCATTGTACCTAACAGGAATCCTGTTAGAAAATGATTTTTTTTTCTCTTAAAACCTATTTTGGGTGAGAACTATATAAAAAATCAACTGATAAAGTCCCAAAAATGTAATCAATTTTGTGAGAAGATCAAATTTTTCAAAATCAAGTTAGCAAAAAAAACCCTGACCTGATTGAGAAAAACAGATGTCATTTTTGGATTTAGCGGTGCAAAATGGTCCTAATTCAGTTGAAAAAACCTAGACAACTTGCAAAAAACATTTTTTTGTAACCCAGTGTTATCTTTATAACCAATTAATCTATCAGTTATTTGAATAGTCATAGAAAATGACAAACAACTTGTCCTTTATCCCAGAACCAGCTGAAACTACTACAAAAAGTATAAATATCTATATAGATGTAACAACAATAACAACAGTATAAAAGTATATCTAAAATATCTCTCTCTATATATAAACAACAATAAACAATATGTTTCCTGCCATTTTCAACAAATTTATATACAACTTACTAACAACTCAAGATGTAACTAATATACAACTTAACAAAATAAAGACAATGAATTTTAATGTTTGTGTGAAAGCTTAAAATCTAAAAAGTGATGGTTGTAATGAATCAGAGTGAGAATATAGACATTTTCTGCCTCTGTAATCGTTGTTTGTGTTGATCCTGGTGTTATGTGTGTCAAAATAAGCATCCGTGTGAAACGCAACAGCGGAACCAAAGTTCAGTGGCAGCGAAACTGAGAAAATGACACTTCGGTTCATGAAAATTGTAATTAAATCATTCTTTTAATTGATTTGATCAGTCGTTTCAGCTCTAATTTTATACATGATAAACCTCTCTGTACAGAAGTTTAGAGTTGGAACATCTATTTTATTTTATTTATTTAAAAATCTCTTTTTCAAGTGCACCCTGGCCAAGATACAGCAGCACATTTAACCAGGGGCGATGGTTAATGGAGCAGTAGTTAGTACTGATGCCTCACAGCAAGAAGGTTGTGGGTTCAATCCCATCTGTGTGGCCCATCTGTTCTCCCTGTGTCTGCGTGGGTTCTCTCCTAGTTCTCTGGTTTCCTTCCACCGTTAAAAACATGTTACCTAATAGGTTACTCAGTCGATCCAACTCGCCATAAGTGTGTATGGTTGTATATACTGTATATGTATATGAACAGGTGACACATCCAGCATCCGTCTCAAGGATAAAGCGGATAAACGAATGAAGAGTTAACCAGGGTAGAGACGAGATAGCAACCAAACATACTTATATGTTTCTGCTAAAGATAGTGTAGTGCATGGATGCAACGGTTCCTGCAGGAGACAGTGAGATCGAGAGTTTTAGGAATGTGTGTATATATGTGAGGGTGGGAGGGGGGGTGAATGCATAAGTATGTTAATGTCTAATTGCTCTGTTTTGGATCCTGGAGAAACGCTCTCTTATTTTGTCTGCACTACTGTTGTATCTACAACAAAATGACAGTAAAACTTGATTTGATTTTGATTTGATATACAAGGCAACAACACCATGATAAGTACAAAGACAGTAGTTTAACCTCTTAAACCCTGAGTCATTGAGTCAATGGATTAGTGTATCAATTTTATTTTATTTTATTTTATTGGTTTATTAAACAGGGACATTGCACTAGAGTTAGCTTTTGGCTAATGGCTATTTTTCATCTGCAGTCCCTAAAGAGATGTTAAATTGTCACTCTAAAAGGTAGCAAAAGGTTATAAATATGCAATAACTAGAAGCACTCGGAGAGCGCAGACCTCCGCCTAGGCTGATCAGTGGCCCCCCCCGTGGGCCCCCCCACCCCGATCACCACCAAAATGTAATCATTTCTTCCTTATCCCATTTCCAACAAACCCTGAAAATTTCATCCAAATCTGTCCATAACTTTTTGAGTTATGTTGCACACTAACGATCAGTGCCCCCCCCCCCCCCCCCGTGGGCCCCCCCACCCCCGATCACCACCAAAATTTATCATTTCTTCCTTATCCCATTTCCAACAAACCCTGAAAATTTCATCCAAATCTGTCCATAACTTTTGAGTTATGTTGCACACTAACTGACAGACAAACAAACAAACCCTGGCAAAAACATAACCTCCTTGGCGGAGGTAAAAAAAAAAAAAAAATAAATAAATACAGACGAGTACAAGACAAGTTTTGCAATACAAAAAATTACAATTGATTACACATCAAAGTAAGTAAAAAAAAATGTTAAAATACACTTTAAACAAATACAACAGGACTAAAACATTTCTAATGTTGGCAGCTCCAATTATTCATGTATCAGTTTTTTTGAATATTGACCTCACTAATAGATGTCAGTTCTCTGATTACCACTGGAATAGAGTTAGAACTGACAGCAGAAGCTTCATTCATATAAACCAAGTTAAGATCAGAAAACAGCAAAACTAAGACATAACTCATAATCATAGCTTCATAATGTGACCTTTAGTTTTGGCACTTTTCTGGCTTTTTGCAGTAGAGAAATAATACCTGTACTATGAAATCTTAGAGTTAGCTGCAAAGTTTGTCTCATTCTTCTGTTGTTTTATAAAAATATATTCTGTGATTGTTAAATCTATCTATCTATCTATCTATCTATCTATCTATCTATCTATCTATCTAGATAGATAGATAGATAGATAGATAGATAGATAGATAGATAGATAGATAGATAGATATAGATATTGTGCATACTTTAATATTTTATTATAATATTACAACATTATAAGAAACTTCTTCTTATTATTATTATTATTATTATTATTATTATTATTATTACACTTTGCCACTTGTTTCTAGTAATACTTTCCAATGTGCAATTGTAATTTTTCACTTCTGTTATTTTTTTTAGTTATTGCTTTGCTATTTTCTTGTGTGTATATTCAGTGTTGTGCTGCTTTTGGAACCTCAGTTTCATCTATTCTATTCTATTCTATTCTATTCTATTCTATTCTATTCTATTCTATTCTATTCTATTCTATTCTATTCTAATCTAATTGTAACTGTTGTTGAAGTTGTGTTCTTTTTTTTTTTTTTTTTCCAAAAATGGATTTAGTTAAGTTTTTATTAAATGTTCTCCTATTTTTCTATGGGTTTACAGAATGTGTATGATGATACAAGTTACTATGGCAACATGGACAAAAAAGCAAATGCCTCCGGCTACATATGAAATTAATCAGACAAAACATGGAAAAACAAACATCTCTGCTTGTGCGGTATTTACAATACTTTAAAACCATTTAATGAGAGCAGATCCTTAACTTCCCTCCTGTAAATATTAAGTTCGAAAGTTCAATAAATTAAGCTCATCATAAGCCGTCTGTGAGTTTCCATACATACATACCAATTTATTTCTCCTTTGATGCAAACAGAGTTGTAATACACTGCCCTTATTTCAGGTTAATGTCTAAGATGTTTTCTTAGCTTATAAAATGCAACAGATAGTTGATATGAGCTGTAAACATCAGGGAGTCATGCAGCAAAACCTATGTTGTGGTGCGTTGGTGTGCTGTGATTACATAAACACTCTCTCATTTGCTCCACTAGCTCACTACTTCCAAAAGGGGGTTTGAGATATATTTCATATAATAAGGTTATATTCGACATGTTTTAGAATCCTGTTTGGAAAAATGAGATTCTTTGCATGTGACTGCAAACTGCCACATTACACAAAAGGTCAGAACCTGACAAAAAAAAAAAAAAAAAAAGGCCTGGATACTCCATTAAACTACAAGATAATTAGAGGGATAATAGATGCTAATTGATAAAAGGTTACTTACACAGTTATGCACTGCGCTGTATCATCTGTCTTCAGTCATTTTTCGAAGTTAATTTCTGGTGAAATGTAGCCATTTAGTCTTTTGTTGTACCAACTTTCACTCTGTCTAACTGATTGTGTTCCACTTCATTAGTTCTGTATTCAGAACTTCAACAGAAACCATGCACCAGAGCTGTTGTTAAGCGTCACTCACAGCAGATATGTATACGAGTGGAGATTACCCAAAAGGAGATGACAATTTTTTTTCTCTCTCTCAATTGCGCACCATCTGCTCTAGAGAATAGATGGCCTAAATATGAAGTGACAGTGTCATATGGAGCTGCGTGCAAAGTGCTTTTTGATAATCTGTCAGAAGTATTATTATGTAATTATAAAGTAGATAAATAAATAAGAGTGAAGTTGGAAATTCACATGTGGAAACCCATTGTGCAAGAAAGTTCCAACACAATCATCTTTGTTTGACATACTTAAATAAGTTTGTTATTTTAGGTTCTGAAAGAATCCCAATACATACAGTATATAATGCTTTAAGCTTTAATGGGACGTATTTGTGGCTGTGGCGTTAATTATGAAACACAATGCACGTGGAATATTAGAATAAATGTTGCAACATGTTTTTCTGTTCAGATTAAATTTTAGGCTAAGATCTTATATTAATGATGGGATTGATCATGCATTGTGTTTTCTCTGCTCGGTTGAAACAACACAGGGTCACGGGGTAGACCACAGGTGTTCAACATACAGCCCGTGGGCCAAAACTGGCCCACCATACGGTCCAATCCAGCCCGTGGGACGAATTTGTGGAATGCAAAAATTGCACTGAAGATATTAAGAATCAAGGGTGTCAAAACGCAACAAAAATTGAAATCTTACCAAGTGTATTTTTCTCATTTCTAGTCAAAATATCTCATCACGCTTAAAATAAGACATAATCACCTAAAGAGTATCTTTTCAGTGAGATATAAGAACTTATTTTTAGAAAAGATAGGACAATAAGCTCAGATAAGACAAGATAATTTTCACGTGTTCCATTGGCAGATTGGTTTTTTTAGCTTAATTCAAGCAAAAAAATCTGCCAATGGAACAAGTGAAAATTATCTTGGTAAGATTTCATGAAATAAGATCTATTGTCTAAAAATATTATTTTAAGTGTGATGAGATATTTTGACTAGAAATGAGAAAAATACACTTGGTAAGATTTAGATTTTTTCCAGTGAAGGTTCCACATACAGAGCAATTAGTGGTTCAGACCAGCAAAATACTCTAATAATAACTTATAAATATTGACAACTCCAATTTTTTTTGTATAAAAAAGTCAAATAAATGCAAATGTTTCTATTTAGAAACTATTCTTTCACAAAAAAAAACCATGAATAATCTGAACAAATATGAACAACCTGAAATGTCTTAAAACACAGGTGTCAAACATGCAGCCCAGGGGCCAAATCTGGCCCACCAAAGGGTCCAGTCCGGCCCTTGGGATGAATTTGTGAAATGCAAAAATTACACTAAGAAATTAACAATCATTTTAGTTCAGGTTCCACATTCAGACCAATTCAATCTCAAGTGGGCATGATTCAGTAAAATACTATCATAATAACATA
Source organism: Sphaeramia orbicularis (assembly GCF_902148855.1). Lineage (NCBI taxonomy): Eukaryota > Metazoa > Chordata > Actinopteri > Kurtiformes > Apogonidae > Sphaeramia > Sphaeramia orbicularis. The sequence continues at coordinate 30,286,128 of NC_043975.1, read as the reverse complement.
TAATGACAACTCTAAACTTTTCCCTTTGTAAATGTAAATATTTTCATGTATTTACACTAAAACAAAGTATAATTTCACAGGAAAAATGTAAATAACCTAAACAAATATGAACAACCTGAAACGTCTTAAGAGAAGTAAGTGCCATTTTAAGAAGATTTTGCCTGTTGCTAAACGTTTTGTGTCTTTGTAGATCCACTGGGATCTGTAAGTTATAATGTACATGTGTAAATGATATATTGAGGCATAATATTATTAAAATTACACTTATTTTTTTCAGTTTGTTCATGTTATTCACAACTTTTGAAAAGACAGTTTGCAGATGTAAACCTTTTCATTATGTAAATCAACTTTTTTTGCTCTAAAACATAGAGAAAAGTTTGGTGTTGACATTATTTATATATTATTATGATATTATTTTACTGGTTTGGCCCACTGAAAATCAAATTTAGCTGAATGTGGCCCCTGAACTAAAATGAGTTTGACACCCCTGTCTTAAGAGAAGTAGGTGTAATTTTATCAATATTCTTCCTGTTATTAAATGTTATGTGTATTTGTAGATCCACTGTGATGTTTAAGTTGTAATGCACATGTGTAAATGATAAACTGAGGCGAATATTGTTAAAATTGCACTTATATTTCTTAAGACATTTCAAGTTGTTCATATTATTCACATTTTTAATGAACGTTTGTAGATGTAAATATTTTTATGATGTAATTTGATTTTTTTCATTTTTTTCTGTGACAATAGTGGCAAAATGATTTAAAAAAATAAGTGCTATTCATTTCCACGTTTTTTGACAAAGCCACATGGAGCCACTCAAAACCCAAATGTGGCCCCAGAACCACAGGTTGGGCTGGACAACATCAATAAAACCCTTCATTTTAATGCCATGTTTTGCATTCTCTAGAGTTTCTGCACAACACAGAGTCTCCAAAAAAAGCCTTCGCACACTAGCGTCTGTGCAAAGATCTCGCTAACAGTATACACAATTATTCCTCATGCAAATATAGCTGGTCAACAACTGCTAGGTTGTCCAGATGGTCCAACAAATCTGGATTCTGAAAAGAGGAAAGTATGTGAGCAAATGGAAACTGTTCCAACAAAATGAGGCAGACACAAATCACAGAGAACACAGTAAACTTACAATAACCCAAATGTGTGAAAAGAACATCAGTGTGTTAAACAAAAGCTTCTATTTACAATCCCCATATACTATACAGAACTCTGGATATATTAAAGTTTAGATCGGAGTTTTAACACCATTGTTCTGGTCAAGGATTTTTCCCTAACACATCAAGCAAGAAAAGAAAAGAAAACACATAGAGAAAGAGATCTTTATTTTCTATTTAATCTTTTGCTTTTCTGTCTGCTCAAAAAAACAAACATCTCGGGATGATAAAGGGAAGAGGTAATCTGGCAAACCTAAAACCGATTTTACATAAAAGCTTTACTCAGACTAACAACCTTAAAGAAGTTTAGTGTTGACAGCCACGTAATGGAATGACTGAAGGTTGGAGACAGTCAAATCTGAAAGGTCCATTGTTTGAAATAACCTGAGTGGTTATTGTTTAAAGTGAGCTTCATTTATTTGGGCTTCCTTTCAAATATGGCAGCACTTTAAATTATACACTGTTGTGCCCTAAAAGCTTAGGAAATGCACCGTAATTGGCTGCATCAAAACTCACAGCTGGTGACCATACAGTTGTTTAGTTCTTAAAGGGGTCATATTTTGCTAAACCCACTTTTATTAGTCTTTGGTATGTTTATTTGTGTATGTGGACCCTAATAGTTAATAAAGTTTGAATTTGAACCCTCCAGGTGCTGCAGAGCTATGTTTATATTCATTCCGGCAAAAATCGAGTGGATTTCTACCAATTATTGTCACATTTGATACATCTAGGTAATGTCTAATATTTAAAAGTAAACACAGGTATCTACAAGCTATGACTTAATTTTTTTATTTATTTATTTTTTTTTTTAAATATTTATTTTTATTTTCTTCTATTTCCATTAGCTCAGTTAATATTCTTGTACACCACAGATTTGATACTGCTTGTACTTATTTGATTTTCTACTGCTCAGAGACTGTTATGATGTTCTTGTTTCTGCTGTTGCCCCTTCTCGGAGGGCCTTGGGGTTGGATTGGGCATGGGGAAAAATTATATAAAAGGCAATGAATAATAATTGCACTGTAATTCTGCTCATTTGTATGTATTGTTACATTGCTCATAAAAAGATTAAAAAAAAAAAATAAATCGAGTGGATTTCTACACCCTGTTTTAATGACTTCTTGTTATGTTTTATAACTAGTTACGTCACGACTAGGGTGCAATTTGTTGGGGGGGATGAGGGGATCAAACCCCCCCCCCCTGGTTTCGACATCCCTTCTTCTGCTCAATGAATTTCATCCTCGGGGGGGCAACCAACCAATGTAAATAACAGGCAGATTGAGACAGTTTTCTTATACCTATAGAGGGAATGCCTATACGTCACTTCCTCCCTGGGCCACGCCCCTCTAAATCAGACTGAGTGGCAAAAGCAAACCAGCTCTACATGACAGAGCATAGCAGTAACTACAGTGAGACCAGGAAAAATGCGGAATATAACATGAAATTAAAGACAATTGGACTGGACATGGATCCATACAAGCTACCAAACAACAAGTGGTCTACGAACATTGATATGTGGCCGGAAATCACGTATCCTGACATTTATATGAACCTGATTTCAACGCCGGGAAAATCCACAATGCAAAGGCTGAAAGTATACAAAAGACAAAGAGTTGTTGACATCCTCTTCATCGTTACTTAGAGGATTACAGCTGGTGAGTGCTTTCAATTCAACATACTATTGTTTTTGAGGTTTTCTGTCAGTGCAGACGTATTTTCTTGGCGGTGATTTCCAAGGTAAAGGCCCAGCAGTAGTGCTCACAGTTCACTACTGATTTACTGGAGTTGAACCCTTAGTATTGACCCAAGTGAGTGGATGATCTACTGGTACTGTGGAGATTTAAGTAGAGTTAACATCAAATACTTGATACAACACAGCTACAACAGCTTTGTGCTAGAGTACCCCCTTATTTGGAAAACTAGGTTAGCCTCAGTTTAAGATAGTTTACAAATCATGTAGAGCACAAAGTTCATAATCACACAATCGAAGACAAAAACGTTTCAGTTCTGAAATATAGAACTAAATGACAGATGCTAACATTAAGAGCTTTACTAAGAAGTAACGTTAGCCAAAACGATATGTAATTTAAGGTATGATTTTGAGCAAGAATACAGCATAAATTAACGTTACCTGACACAAATCCAGGTTTCGTTGCCTGGATTCCAGTTATTTCTACAAATTGCAGCGATCCATCTGCTTCTTCTGTCTTTGGCTTTAGGTAGCTGCTAAAACAATAGCTCCGAGTGCTTTTTAAACCTATTCGTGCAATCAATGGCACAACAGATCTTCCCCATTTTTTAGATTGTTCTAAAGTTTTCGCAGTATTCAAGCCAAAGCCGCTACTCATCTCCCTCTTTCTGCCACTCAGTGGGTGTAACCGCGGTGACTTCCGCTAGTGGTGACGTCACGTGCATACCCTCTATATCCTACATTACTGGCACTAACGTTCACCTGAACCGAACTGTTGGCAGTCTCAGAATTCGTGAATGTCCCCATGCACTGGGGCGGTAAAGAGGGGGATAAATGTGACAAATTAATAGGGCCCAGCCTTTGTGTGTCCAGTGGATACAGGTTAGAAGTTGTGAAAATTTCATGTAAGATCTGCTGTATAATAGAGGAGTAGAACCCAGGAGTTGGACGTTGAAAGTATGTAAAGTTTCGCTTTCATTTCACGCCAGCGTTAGTTACATTATGTTAAGTATGGAGCACACCCCCACATATATATAAAAAACATCCCCCTTCTGGTTTTTTGACAAATCACACCCTGGTCATGACATTTGCACATATAAGGTCAAGACGTCCGCCAAACATTTCTCCGAGTACGACGTAATTGTTTGTCAGCAACAGCAGTTGTAGGTCATACTGAAAATATGTCCCAACTTTGAGTCGATTACATAAAATGTTCAGTTGTTGGTTGAACGAGACAGAGGAGTACAGCCAATAACCTGGAGGGGGCGGGGTGTGAAGTGTCTGCATTTAAAGGGCCAGCGCTCAAAACGACCTTTCTGGTGTCTTTACTCAGAAATAGGGTTGAAGATGGACCTGTGGAGTTGAATTAATGAAGAATTCAAACCCAAGCATAGCATTTACAGTTTATGTAGACCACAGGGAAATGTTTTAAAATGCAGAATTCCATTTATAAAAGCAAAATATCACTCCTTTAACACCACCGCTTTGAGAAATGGTGTGAAAAAAAACTTATCGCATTTCGAAAAGTTTCTCATAGCTTAAATCCTTCCTCTGATTTATATCAGAACCTCGAAATGAGTCACCTCTTGTCTTTTTTTTCCAATAAGATCAGGTACTTGGTGAAGTCTGTACACTGTGTTCTTTAGTCCTGTCTTTGTCTTTGCTGTAAAATGCTACATTCTCTAGAGGTAAAAGCAGTGCAAGTTATATTGATACCAGTTTCTTTTGTATGTGTCATGTTCAGTAAACACAGAAACTAGAACTGGACTTCCACAGAGGGGATGAATTCTTAACTTTCACACATTCACTTGTCTCACCTACATTTTCTAGCTTGTAGAACTGGAGCCAACAGCTGCATGGTGTGAGAGTCTCTCTAATCACTGTGTTGCCAACCAAGGGGTCAAGAAACAGAGAGAGGCTAGACATAGCATTTGCTCAAACACAGACAATGCTTTAAAAAAAAAAAAGAACATAATGTTGCTAGACAAACAAACCATACAACTGTCTCGCTGTGCTCCCATGGAGATGCAGCTCACAAACTAATCTAGCAAAGGAAATGAGAGCTTTATAACTGGATATGCTATTATGCTAATAAGAATGAACTCACATGGAATTATACGTCAGTTCAATTCAACACAGTAAACACACACATGTATCCGTCACATCATGCCATCAACACGGCTTCGGCTGCAAATAGACAGCCTGCTCTGTTTACACGGCTAATGCTGAAATCCCCGAGGCACCTAAAGCAGCCTCTGCTGTCCAAGAGGAACTGTTTCAAAGTCTGACTGGTCAGCGACAAAAATAGTCCTGAATTAAATAGTGAGCTGGTGTATATTCGTTTAACTGGTCCACCTCAATAACTACTATTTAATCCAGTTTTATGATTTACTTAAAATGAAATGAGAGAGTCAGGATGCAACAGCAGGGCTAATTAAACAGTTTAATAGTAATTACCTGATGATTACTAATGATTAAATGAATCAATAATTCAACTTCATCCCTTTCATGACTTAATTATACAATTTATAAAATAATTTGCTAAACTGACTGCAAAAAGGAATCCAATACTTCTATTCGTTGTTTAATGCAGCGCTGGTTCCAAAGTGCCTGAGCATTTTAACACCGAGCACAAAATGCTGGGATTATTTTGACAGTCGAAAAGTGTCAACATGCTGAACATCAACTTAAAATGTGCAGTAATTAAAGTAGATGCATATCAGACAGACACCGGATATTATGAGCAGGTTAGCGACAAGAAAGAGTCTAGTGCTTGATCAACATTAGATGTCGGTAAATGGAAATGAGCTTTGTGCAAATTAGCAATGTTAAGTTTTCCCAGCTGCTAATGATCAGATTAATAGATGCAAACCGGGGATCCCTCTGGCGTGGTTTGAAACCTAGGGATTGGTGGCATGAAAGTAGATTAAACCTCATTTAAGCAGTGAGGCGATTATTCATGGGTTAATATAGCTTAATGTAATGCGAGCAAAAATAATGCTTATATTTTCAGCTAATTCAGATGACCCAAAATATCCTTCTATTCATAGGAGGATAGCCTAGTCCTGACTAACTAGGCTAATTCTAAGATGTTATTTATTTTTTTGACTGAAGAAGGATGTTTTATTTGTGAGTCAGTGTAAATGCAGAGGTGGATGAAGAACTCAGGTGCTTTAAATATGACAGTGTAGAAATACTCCATTACAACTAAAAGTCTTGAATCAAAAATATTACTGAAGTGACAGTACAAAAATACTGTCAGAAAAATGTAGATGAGTACAGAATAATATTTTTCACTGTTGAAATTGATGTAAAAGTATTTTAATGCTCATTAATGTAGAACCAAAATAGAGTACTTTAAAGTATTACTGGGCAGATTATTAATACAACTCCATAACTGCATCATATCATACAAGCGCCTCAAATGTTTTTACAATGAAAAAGTAGATGACACCACGGATGATTTTCACATTATTTTCTTCGTTAATCATTAGATTTTTGGTCTATATAAAATAGTGAAATAGTGAAAATGGTGATATGGAATGCTCTGCAGGGACGAATCATTCAAGAAATAAAAAATACAGATTTAAAGAATTATTGAAAGAGTATTTATTTGCAAAACAATGCGCGGTGTCTGCTAATGTTTAGTTGATTGACATTACATTGCTATATAACATGGAAATATATCTGACCATTTACAAAGTATGCTAAAAAGCTACTTTTTGGGAGGTACTGTTAATTCAGCTAGGTCCTGTATGACATGTGTGATGTTTTTGTTTTGTAACTGTGATGAGTGGTTTTTAGTTGTTTTGTTTTGTGTGTGGGTGTTTTTGGTATTTTGTGTACTGCAGTATAAAGACAATCGTGTTGGGTGTGGACTCCAGGAAGAAGAGCGATGGCTTAAGCCAAAGCTAATGGAGATCCAAATAAATGAAATAAAACGAAATCCAAAATTAAAGATGACCTCCTCAAATGCCTTGTTTGGTCTTAAAATTCAAATGTATTAAGTTTATGGTCAAAGAGGAGGAAAAAAATCAGAGAATAATCAAATTTAATCCTGTAAAGCCTGAACCATTAAATCATTGACAGAAAATTTCTGTTCTTTGAAACTGGAGCCTTTGTTGGTCCTTCTGAACAACCAGAAATGTTTTTTTTTTTTTTCCAAGTATCAGTTTCCATGTATGAGTTTCAATTTTGTATCATTTTTGATACATCAGGTCTCAATGCTCAAATATTATTTTTGAAAAAAACAAAAACATAATATAACATAAAAATGTCTGACAAATTGTTCATTCCTTTTCAAAATTGTCAAAGTTCTGCCTCCTTCCTCATTAATGACAATCTCATAGTGTCACTGGAAAGGCCTCTGGTGAATGAAATCCTCCCCCCTGGTGGATTATCCACGTATTGCATGTATCTAATTGTATACATCAGGTTTTTCAAGAAAAAAAAAATATCACACTGATCATGTAAAGGGCTTCAAAACTCATTTATCAAATATGACACATTTGGCATCATAGGGTTAAAAAGTTGGAAAGAGAGACCTTTGACTTTTATCTAAAACACAGCTGTTCAATAAAGTAGGTTGTGATTGATTCAAAGAGTAACAGGTACCAGAAGTGTCATTGTAAGACTGGGGCGCTGTAAAGGGGGGGTAAACATGACAAATTCATAGGGCCCAGCAGTTGCAGGGGGCCCAGTGGATATAGGTTAGAAGTTGTGAAAATTTTGTAAGCTCTGGAGTAAAAGAGAGGCATAGAAGCCAGGAGTTGGACGTTCAAAGTTTAGTTCTGCTTTCGTTTTCATGCCTGTTACAGTTGTTACAGCACTTATGCACTTATGAAACGCAGCCCTATACCTCCAGTTGTTACATTACATTCAAACCCCCCCTGAACTGTGAATGGCCCACAGTGTTTACCTTCCATGGCAGGGGTGTCAAACTCATTTTAGGTCGGGGGCCACATTCAGCCTGATTTGATCTCAAGTGGGCCAGACCAGTAAAATAATAACAGTAAAAAAAAAAGTAAAATTCTATTATGATCAGGTTTATGTCTACAAAGTTTCCTTAAAAATCTGAATAACATGAACAACTTGAATTGTCTTGAGAAAAACAAGTGCAATTTTAACAATATTATACCTCGGTTTATCAGTTTATCATTTACACATGTGCATTACAATCGCAGAAAACATTTAGTAACAGGCAGAATATTGGTAAAATTGCATTTACTTTTCTGAAGACATTTCCGTTTGTTTATATTTGTTCAGGTTCTTCACATTTTTTGTAAATGTATAGTTTGGTAATGTAAGCATTTTCATGTAATTTTCCTTTTTTTTTTTTCTTTTTACACCAAAAAACAAAGAGAAAATTTAGGATCGTCATTATTTATAAGTTGATATGATAATATTTTACTGGTCTGACCCACTTGAAATGTAATTGGACTTGTCGTGGAAATTTACCGTTCAACTGATGACCCACAAAGAGGGAGAAAGTTAGTTAAAATAATAAATGCATTTATTGAGAAATCAATCACAGACAAAGCTCTGTAAGTGAAGTCTGATTAAACAAGAGAAAACTAAAGATTATATAGAACCAAATCCACCCCCCTCAACCTATGATGTCATTCCTTACGTACATCGTACCACTCCCTACTACTCCTTCTCTGCTCCGTGAAGAGGTCATGATGACCTCTTCACTCTAACCTTGCTTGGATCCTATCTGAAGTACAGGCGCCATCCTCTATCTACACATTCAGACATTTAGGTGTTTGGGTTTTAACTCAAGGTAAGAACTTCGTCCCCAAGTCGGGGTTGCTACAGAGTGGTAAACATCACACATAACAATGACTCAGCATGCACTTAACAGTATAACATATTAAAAGAGTATAAAATATAAAAAGTAAATTTTTCCACCACAGACTGTATGTGTCTGTATGTGGAACCTGAATTAAAATGATTTTAACACTATTGATTGTTAATATCTTCAGTGTAATTTTTGCAATTTTTTTTTTACAAATTCATCCCGCGGGCCAGATTGGACCCTTTGGCAGGCCAGATTTGGCCCCCGGGCCACATGTTTGACACCTGTGTTCTATGGGGTCCACAACTGGTAGCGTCGCCCCAGTTGTAAGATGTTATTTTTTTGCCTCTGTGTTACATTTGTAAGTTTTTTGTAGGTATGCAATATAATTCTGGATGAAAGTGACACAGATTTTGGGGGGAAAAAAGTCACTGCTACAACTGCAATGTCAATCCATAGCTCAGTATTTCTTGAATTATCAAATAAGTTTTCAGTTGCCCTTAGCTGTACTGGAAGTTTTGGCATCTTTCAGATCACAGCTCAACTTTCACCACTCGTCAGCCTTCAGTCACAGCGAGCAGACATAGTTTAAGGCTCTTTTTTGGAGTTTTTTCCCTCCCTGCTTAGATAAAACTAAAATGGTTGAACTAAAAAAGATTAAAGGTTTTCTTCTTTCTGAGTCATTATTTTACCAACAGTGACAGGATTCGTGCAAGTACAAAAACATATTGTGACCAGTGCATTAGAAGCGATGCCTGAAGTGACCATGGCAACTGTAGGACTCCCTTCATGTGCCTCTACTAATGGGCATTGCACAGGTTATCACGGCTGAAATAATTATGCAAATTCTGTGGTGCATATTTAACACCTACTGAACTCACTATACATGCATCCGTCAAACCAAGCAGGTTATATTCTTTCTGGAACAAACCCGTAACCACAAAGAGAGAAAACTGATTAAAAACGGGAGAGGAAACTGAACGCATTTTAAAACATTTTGGCAACTTTATCAGGAAAAAATGAATAAAGCTTGCATCAGGTCTCTGTTCACATATAAGCTGGCGGACATGAAAGGAAATTAATGAGATAAGAAACCTTATTAAATCTAAAAACCACAAGACAGTGTCAAGGGATTATGTGGTATCTCTGCAAAATATTTGTTCCACATCTTCAGGTCAAAGCTTGTAAATGTTTAGTTTTATCCTCACACATTGATACGCCATGCATAGTTTACAGAACTGGGTTATATTTCTAATGTTTCCCCGCTGTGAGGACACACACAACCCTAAAAGATAAATCGTCTCATCCTGCAGGTGACACACATGCCCCCTCCATCAAACTCAGTGTACAGAGGATGTCCACGGTGGCGCTTATCAGCACTCGAACACGTTCCCTCAAGTTCCACTACAGATGTAAACCCCCTGACAATCCCATGACCACGCTTGGCTTAGTGCCTGAGGTGATGGTGTGGGACCCCAGGAATATTCATCGCAAAACCACCAGGCCGTCCCTCGACCATCTGACTTATTAATGAAGGAGCTGAGGCCATTTTATAAACTGTTCCAAGTGTAATAATAGAAAAAAAGGGAAATGATCATCTTTTATATGGTTGGTTATTATGATATTGTTGAATTAACCCTTTCATGCATAGTGGTCACTCCAGTGGACAGTTCTTCTCCAGCTGTTCTCTTGTATATTCATGGGTTTTGTTGTTTTAGTTGCATGTCAGCCAACACAGTGGACATTTACGCATCATCCCAAATACTGCAGTCCATACAATTATTGTAACTTTGCTGCTCATAATGTAACGGATAGAGTTTGAGGTCGTCAAGTTGCTATGGCAACACAGCAGTTTATTAACCTAATTATTATATTTTAGATTTTTTGGGTTAATTTTATTTTACACTTCATTATTGAAATATCTGATTTGTTGTAATTTAAGTTGTTTTGTAAGTCAAATAAGTTTTTGTAATAAGTAAGTACGTCCTGGTCAAAGGTCACGTACAGTCATGTGGCCTCAACACGGAAGCGAAGGACAACGTGGGAGGAAAGGACAGATCTGGCGGGTTTGAACAGAGAAAACTATACCCCGTCCCATTTTTCTGTTGGTTATCCAGGTGAACACGGTAACAGTGACTTTTAATTTATGTTTACAGTGTTGTGTATGAATGACGTTTATGTAAAACATTGTTTAATTTTCTGTTTGTATTTAGTTTTCATGGTGTACCACCTATCTTCTGTGAAGAATAAACTGGCTGTGGACATCAGTACGTAGCGTGGACACATTTAATAACCAGCAGTTATACATGATAAAACTGATCTGCAGTAATATGCTTTAGTGTAAATCAGCTGCTAACTGTTATTAGACTGTAATTAACAGTTTTCTGAAACAAAAAGGTTTTTTTGTGTGTGTGCATATCCTCTTGAGACCCAGCAATGCATTTTGTCCTCTGTAGGGGACAAAAGTTTGACAGTTTTACTCAAAAAATACTGTGCATTACAAAGGACATTCCATTAAAAAAAAAAAAATCAATCAATAAATAAAAATTATTTTTAAAAATGTATCTGAAAAAACTGTTGCATTCTGCAGTTTCCAATCAAGACAATTTTTTTAATGTAAAAAAAGCTAAAACTGTCAATTTCCAGGGTCTCAGGAGGATTTTATCTCCATGAAATGAGTAATAACTAACATTAGAGTATGATAAAATGTGAGAAAACATTAGCGATTTAGCAATTAGCGGCATTAAAAATGTTTTTATTTCATAGTTTTCACACAGTTTATCACTTTCTGATGATGAGTTTTAAATACATGTTTCTTTGCTTCAAAAATTAAACGCATGGTGTCCAGCTGAGTGGACATTTTTGTGATTCCATGAAAAATAGGTTCATAAAAAAAATTCATTTGCATTGTCTTTTTTGTGCCTGAAGAGGAATAAAATTACTCAAGAAAAAAATATTGGCTAAGGTTCTCATAATTCATGCGTGAAAGGGTTAATAGTATTAAAAGAGTGATATTTTGTTTTTTTTTTGTAAATGGAATTATGCATTTTAAAACATTTTGCTGTGGTCCACATAAACTGTAAATGCTATACTTGGGTCTGAATTCTTCATTAATTCAACACAAAGATTCATTTTCAACACTAATTCTGAGTAATGACACCAGAAAGATTGTTTTGAGCGCTGGCCCTTTAAATGCAAATGAGCCACTTCATGCCCCACCTCCGCTGGCTGTGCTGCTCTGTCCTGTTCAACCAACAACTTAACATTTTAAGTTTACTCGGAGAAATGTTCGTTGGAAGTCTTGACCTGATATGTGCAAATGTCATGATGTAACTAGATATAAAATGTAAGAAATCCACTTGATTTTTGCCAGAATGAATATAAAGATAGCTTTGCAGCACCTGGAGGGTTCAAATTCAAACCTTATGAATTATTAGGGTCCAAATACACAAAAAAATGAACCAAAGACTAATAAAAGTGGATTTAGCAAAATATGACCCCAGTAAGTTAGTTTGAGTCAATGGAAAATTAAAAGCTTACCACAATATATACTGACTAAAGGCATATATCAGTTTGACAAGTTTAACCATACACTCATATGTACTGTATGTGTATGTTGATTTATAAGAAAAAGTTAGCCTGAAAATATTGCGACTAAATAACATATTTCATCAATCAGTGTCCCAGGCCTTTATTACTCTGAGCTGTAGAAGGTTCCAGGCCTTTATTTGAAGGTGCATTGTATTAGAGCCAAACCTTTATTTCTAATTTAGTAGAAATGGTTATAATATCAAAGAAGTACTTCTGATCCACTGTAAAAAGTATTGCAATACAATCTTCTACATCAGGGGTGTCAAACTCATTTTCTTTCGGGGGCCACATTCGGCCCAAATTAATCTGAAGTGGGCCGAACCAGTACAATAATAACATGATAACCAATAAATAATGACATCTCCAAATTGTTTTAGTGCAAAAAATAACGTTCAATTCTGCCAATATTTACATTTGCAAACTATCCAAACAAAAAGGATGTGAATAACCTGAAAAAAAAAGGAATTTGTTGAGAATTAAAAGTACAATTTTATCAATATTATGTCTTGACTTATCACTTATACATATGCACTAAAACATTTAGTAACAGGCAGAAAATTGTTAAAATTGCACTTAATTTTCTTCATGTCTTCATTTTGTTCAAGTTATTCACATGTTATTGTTAAAGGATAGTTTGTTAATGTAAATATTTTCATAATTTAATGTTTTTTGCACTAAATCAAAGAGAAAAAAATTGGTGTTGTCATTATTTATAGGTTATTATATTATTTTTGAGTTTAATGCCCTAACTTGCACTTTGCAAATTCATCCCGCGGGCCAGATTGGACCCTTTGGCGGGCCGGATTTGGCCCCCGGGAAGCCATGTTTGACACCTGTCTTCTACATATATGCCACACTTCCTTAGCTATTTCAAAATAAAAGCCCTTTAGTGTTTATATGGATCAAATCTATTGGATCAATGACAGTGGATGGAAGCACTAGCTTTTACATTCAGTTATTGATATATTTTACTGAAATAGTCACTTTTTCTTCAGTTTTCTCTGTTTTTGTTATAATAACCTTGAACTTTAATCTGAGTTTTTATGAACATCTACATGATCACTGAGTTAAATATGGAAAAATACCTGATTTTTACAAAAAAAAAAAAAGGGCAAAATACAGAGCATACTAGAAGCACTCGGAGAGCGCAGACCTCCGCCAAGGCTGATCAGTGCCCCCCCCCGTGGGCCCCCCCACGCCAAGGAGGTTATGTTTTTGCCAGGGTTTGTTTGTTTGTCTGTCTGTTTGTTTGTCTGTCAAATCTATTGGATCAATGACAGTGGATGGAAGCACTAGCTTTTACATTCAGTTATTGATATATTTTACTGAAATAGTCACTTTTTCTTCAGTTTTCTCTGTTTTTGTTATAATAACCTTGAACTTTAATCTGAGTTTTTATGAACATCTACATGATCACTGAGTTAAATATGGAAAAATACCTGATTTTTACAAAAAAAAAAAAAAGGGCAAAATACAGAGCATACTAGAAGCACTCGGAGAGCGCAGACCTCCGCCAAGGCTGATCAGTGCCCCCCCCCCCGTGGGCCCCCCCACGCCAAGGAGGTTATGTTTTTGCCAGGGTTTGTTTGTTTGTCTGTCTGTTTGTTTGTCTGTCCGTTAGTGTGCAACATAACTCAAAAAGTTATGGACAGATTTTGCTGAAATTTTCTGGTCTGCGCCCCCCCCCCCCCCCCCCCCCCCCCCCCCCCCGTGGGCCCCCCCACCCCCGATCACCACCAAAATTTAATCATTTCTTCCTTATCCCATTTCCAACAAGCCCTGAAAATTTCATCAAAATCTGTCCATAACTTTTTGAGTTATGTTGCACACTAACGGACAGACAAACAAACAAACAGACAAACAAACAAACCCTGGCAAAAACATAACCTCCTTGGCGGAGGTAAATATTAGAAAGAAATGTGATAAATCACTTAAGAAAGACTAAAAATAGAGGGAACTGACACAAAATTAGCTCTGGATCTTTATGGTTAAGGACATGTGATATGTCACATTCTGCTAAAACCACAGGTAAATCTGTTTGAAACAGGGAGTCTATTAGAAGTAGAAGAAGTTGCAGAAAATATCCTACCTTCAAGATGAATATGTTCATGCTTGGCCAAAAACTTACTGTGTGCATGTTTATTCCAATGTGCTATGGTTTCATGCCCATCATGACTGATCTCTCTTCCTTTTCCACAACCTCCCTTTCACTGGCAGACAACCTGCTAATGAATAATTTACACTGCTGCTAACGTCCTCAGATAGACAGAGAAAATTGTTTCGGGAACACATGAATGTTTAAAGACGAGTCACAGAACCTCTGTGGCGTCTGGAGGGGCCTCACTGGTGTCATTAATTTGTGCCCAAACTGCTATCAGAGAGGTGAAGCGACAGCAAGCAGCTCCCTGCAAAATCAGCAAGAAAAAAAAAAAAAAAAAAAAAAAAAAAAACTTGTGCGAGGGAATCATTTGTTTCAGTGCTGATACCTTCCCAGGCTCAAACAAATGAGTGAGTAGCTTTACATTCCTGTGCAAGCTGCCAGGCTGCTGTCATCCTTAGGAAGGAGGTTAACATGGATGAAAATTTTAAGCTTCCTCTTAGCATTGTTGGCAGTATCTGTGCATGTTTTGGCAGTATTTCCTGTGTGCATGCCTGCACAGTGCATGTGCTCCACAGCTCTTATCTGTGCCTCAGTCCTTGCTGACAATTTACATCAAAATTCAATTCAATGAGAAATGAAATGAGAAAATAAATGACTGACTGTTTCAGTTCCTCTTTTCCTTCATGATCAAGACGAAAAATGAAAGTGTATGTATGTTGTATTTTTTGCTGGGGAGCCGAGACATGAAGATCTTCACACATCAGAACTTAACGGAGTGACATATTGCTTTTTTTAAATGGAATTATGCATATTAAAACATTTCCCTGTGGTCTACATAAACTGTAAATGCTATGCTTGGGTCTGAATTCATTAATTCAACTCCACAGGTCCATCTTCAACCCTATTTCTGAGTAATGACACCAGAAAGGTGGTTTTGAGCGCTGGCCCTTTAAATGCACATGACCCCACCCCCTCCAGGTTGTTGACTGTGCTGCTCTGTCCCATTCAACCACTTGTGTTCGCTAATACAACCAACAACTGAACATTTTAGGGAATCGGCTCGAAATTTCAAGGTTCAAGGTGACTTTATTTATACCCGTGGGTAGATTTGTTTTGCAGCAAGCTCTCACTCACTGCCGGTCGCTGTGTGCGCATGCGCATGCGCCCAACGCATCCTTCGAAAGAATTACAGTGAAGATTATGCAAGCACACACATCACAAACATAAGACATAAGACATTATAAACACAGTACACGTAGTCACGTGATGGAACTTTTTCCAATGGATTTGGTTGTGGGAGGGGGACAGGGGGGAGACATATTTTCAGTTTTTACTACAACCACTGCTGCAGATAAACAATTATGTCGTACTCGGAGAAATGTTCGTCAGAAGTCTTGACCTTATACAGGGTGGGGAAGCAAAATTTACAATGAACATTTAGTTGTTTTTTCTCAGCAGGCACGACGTCAATTGTTTTGAAACCAAACATATATTGATGTCATAATCATACCTAACACTATTATCCATACCTTTTCAGAAACTTTTGCCCATATGAGTAATCAGGAAAGCAAACGTCAAAGAGTGTGTGATTTGCTGAATGCACTCCTCACACCAAAGGAGATTTCAAAAATAGTTGGAGTGTCCATAAAGACTGTTTATAATGGAAAGAAGAGAATGACTATGAGCAAAACTATTACTAGAAAGTCTGGAAGTGGAGGAAGCAACAAAAAAACGTACCAAAGCTTTTATTAAAGCTCTCAAATCCAAAATCCTAAAGGATCCAACCAAATCCAAGAGAAAAATGGCAAGTGAACTTGAGGTAGACAACAAGACCGTTAGAAATGCAGTAAAATATGATTTGAAGTTCAAATCTTACACAAGAACACCAAAACACTTGTTGACAACAGCAACAAATCCAACTTCAGCAATTTTTGGGAATCATGATTATGGCCGCCTTCTAGCCCAGATCTAAACCCTCTGGATTCTGCTATTTGGGGCGTTTTAGAACATGCTACCAATAGAACATCACACAGCAATGTTGACTTTCTTAAAGATACTATTAAAGAAGAATGGGAGAAGTTGTCACCTGAATATTTGAGGAACACTTGCGCAAGTTTCAGGAAGCGTGTGAAGGCAGTTATTGAGAAAGAAGGAGGACACATAGAATAAAAACATTTTCTATTATGTCAATTTTTTTGTGGCAAATAAATTCTCATGACTTTCAATAAACTAATTGGTCATACACTGTCTTTCAATCCCTGCCTCAAAATATTGTAAATTTTGCTTCCCCACCCTGTATGTGCAAATTTTGTGACGTAACTAGTTCTAAAACGTATCAAATTACGAAAGAATTAAAACAGGTTATCGATTTTTGCCAAAATGAATATAAAGATAGCTTTGCAGCACTTGGGGGGTTCAAATTCAAACTTTTTGAACTATTAAGGTCCAAATACACAAATAAATGTACCAAAGACTAATAAAAGTGGGTTTAGCAAAATATGACCCCTTTAACTACTGCATTAACAGCTCTGTGAAACTCATCTGATGCAATGAATTACACTGTCATTAAGTGTTTTTCTACTTATAGCCTTAACCCTTCCATGTATAAATTATGAGAACCTTAGTCGAGATTTTTTTCCTGAGTGTTTTTAATTCCTCTTTAGGCATAAAAAAAAAACAATGCAACTGAATTTTTTTTTATGAACTTATTTTTCATGGAGTTACAAAAATGTCCACTCAGCTGGACACCATGCATTGAATTTTTGAAGAAAAACAAAACAAAACAAAACATGTATTTAAACCCATCATCAGAAAATGAGATACTGTGTGAAAACTCTGAAAAAAAAAAAAAAAAAAAAATTCATGTAGCTAATCTGATGTTTTCTCACATTTTAACATACTCTAATACTAGTTATTGCAAACTTCATGCAGATAAGATGCAAAAAGACAGTAATGGTATGAATTGCAGTGTATGGGATGGTGCATAAGCGTCCACTGTGTTGGCTGAAATGCAACTAAAACAACAAAACCCATGAATATACAAGAAAACCGCTGCAGAATAACTGTCCACTGTAGTGACCACTACTCATAAAAGGGTTAAATATGCTATTAAAATCCTTTAATAGGTAAATATCAGTAATTAACAGATTTTCTTACATCTATATTAACAGTTTTTTTTTTTTTCTTTCTCCCATTCTGCCTGATATGCAGCAGAGCCATCACAGAAAATCAAACAGCAATTTCTTTAAGCGTCTGATTGATTTGATGCGATTGTAGCTTCTGTTGTCAACTATCGCTTGTAAATACATAGCTACTGTCTGTGAAGTGCAATAATTATTTCAAGGCTGAAATATTCTCCTCTATGAAAAAAAAAAAACAAAAACAAAAAGCTTATTACATTCTCTGCCGCAACGTTGCTGTTTTGTTTTTCTGGTCCAAACAAAAATGGAAAATGATTCCATCTGACCATGGCCGGGTCTGGAAAAACTCATTTGTTCTTTATGTTCTATTTGGTCTCAGTTAAAATATTCATCATAAGAAGACATCCCAGAGATATTTTCTGGCTTTGATTCTGTATTAAGAGGCAACCATAATAAATCATTGAAACAGCAACTTTCTTCATAAAACACCAAAATAACTTTGTGTGTTTAAAAGCAGTGTCGTTTCATTATTTCAATTGTTGTAATGACAGCCATTATATTACAGCTACATCAGATGTATCATAGTTAATATAACTCATTTAAAACACATAATTATTCACTGCTTTAAAAAATATTAACAAACTGATGTGGCTCCTGTTGGGATAAATGAAAAAGCAACAAAGAAAAAGAGTCCAATTGCTCTTCAGATGATTTTACAAACACCACCGCAGTCATTCAGCCATGTTTCGACTGTAATTAATTGACAATTGTGGAATATAATATAAAGTACGTTTGTTCGAGTATGCCGCAAAGCAGAACCCTATCATTTTAAAAGCAGTGGAATTTTATAAAATTGGAAGCCTGCTTTAAAGACGGGATTTTCTTTACAGTATAGGCATTAATGTTAGTACAAAAGAAGAACAGTAGGCCCAAAGGCTATCACTCATTTAGAATTTAAGGGTCCAGTGTGTAGGATTTAGGGGGATTTAAGAGGATCTGGTTGCAGAAATGGAAAATAATATTCATAATTATGCTTTCATTAGCGTATAAACATGCAAAAATAAGAATATTTCTACAGTAGCTCAAGCTTCTTTTTCTTCTCCTGTTTCGGTTTTATGACAGGTGGCATCCAAGTGTTAAGGACTCACCATCACCTACTGTCGGATCACGGACTACAAACAATATTCCCTGAACTGAAAAGGCCAGATGGACGAATCAGATGCTTTCTACAGAGGGATTTTTTTCATGTTTTTTTTTTTCTGTTTTACAACTTTCATAGTGGGAAGTTACAGCACTCTTCAGTTCTTAAACTCAATCTTTTTAAAGCTGTATCTGTGGAATCAAAGACCTGATGCTTTAACTAACTCTAAATCCATGGATGTTTTTAAAGTTTACAAAAACTAAAACAGCATCATTCCGACAAAAGGTTATTTATCTGGTTTTAACAGTTGGTTAAACAAGATATTCTGCAAAGTGTAATGCTGCAAAACTTCTGCTAATCAGTTCAAGGTTTGTTTACTGAGTGCATATTTGGTGAAAAAAGGGACAATTTGTTAAATCTCAAATGCAAGAATTAGGAGAGATCAATAAGAGACAGTGCTACTGATAAACAAAGCCGCTACTGTGCTCTTCCATTATCAAAAAAAAAAAAAAAAGTATTTTGCATAATCAGCCCACTGCTCCTTCCATTTCTGTGTTTGTTATCAAATCGAAGCTTTATAGATCTGCAAAGCTCTGTAAAGTTTTATAGGTGACCTGCAGGGCATGGCTTCAAGGAGTATTGTGCATTTTGATCAGAGGGTTTCTTTATTGATTTGGCTTCACCAACACACACACCTTATGCATATCTGCCAAACCCAGTGTGTGTCACATGGAACGGGGTTGTATGTATCATTTAACACAATCCAACCTATTGACAGTCGGTGGCATTAATATGCTGTAAAATGCAGTAAAGAATCAATGACGGTGTAAAGGAGTAGAAGACGAAAAATAAAACCAGCAGTCGATGTAAACAATACGGGCTTGAAAATAATTGCATGAGCTGTCTGTGCCGCGTGAATTTTTTTTAGTGAGAATCATGCGACTGTATCCTTATGCATTCACAAGCAAGTTCTTTTAAGTCTAAATTAAATGCAAAACAGCCTCAACTCCAACTATGCCTCTTCCCTCATGCATAAATACCATAGGCTGAAAAGTGCAGAAATGACCATCTGCTTCTCACTAGATAGTCTAAACACATGGTTCTGTGCTCTTAGAGAAGGCCAACAAACTGTCAGCTGAAGGAGGTAAATATAATTAGAAGAATATAATTAGAGGTATTATTTCCTTGTGCCATTTTGAAACTCCGGCGACTCTTTTGTGTTGCTTGTTTCCGCGGAAAAGTGGGTCGAGAAAAAGTCACCGCGAGACATTTTCAAATTAGAGATGTTCCATAAAACCCAAACAGTTGTCAAGTGGAGATGTCTTATGACCTCTAGTTTGACAGCAAAAGGCAAATGACACTCTATTAAACACCAAATGAACCGCTAAACTGTTACGACTTTAACGTTAATAGGCAAACAAAACAATTTATTTTGGATATTAAAGTGTTGCATATTTTGCAACTTTAGCAGCAAGTAATTTACATTTTTTGTCTGATAATGTCTGTAAAAGATTATGACTCACAAAGGCGAAAAGCAATAAGATCTTGAAACCGTACAAATCTTTCAAGTGACACACATATAAAACTCTTTCCTCTGAATATAGCACTTGGAGCTGCAGTCTACTCTCCATGGTACATTAACAACAGAGTGTCTTGTCAGTCCCATTCCCAGGCAGAGACTCACAGAGGCAGACTACAGGACCACAATAAGTGGGCTCCAGGAGGTAGGCTTCTGCCAGATTACATAACAGTACAGAATGAACTGTGACAAGGGCGTTACATTATGAAATAGGCCCTAGATTAATACTTCCACTAGCATATGAAGGAGAGTTTTTTTTTTTTTTTTGCTTTAAAATCACCCTCAAGCACAACTTTGGTGTCTTAGTCCCAGCAATCCATCTCACATCATTACTAGTCACGGGAAATAAGCAGAGCGTCATTGTTGCAGAGATGTGTCACTGAGTAATTCTGCTCAGTTGTACTACAAAGGGATCCTGTCACAAATGTGACTTTGGAGTTATAGATTTTTGGGTCAATTTTCAATGCGGCTGAAAACTCCGCTCTACTTTAATACTTCCTTGGAGCAGATTAAGATAAGCATCTCTCTTCCTGTCCTAAATTCAATGAAATGACAACCCCAAGTTTGCCCCTGATTCTGACAAGAGAGAGAAAAGCTATCCTGTGATATGTCTTCTTTAAGCAAACTGGCAGTGAATTTTCAATAGGTTTGACCCGGGTCAGACTTTGCTGAGCCTAACCTCAATCCCAGACTTTCAAGTACAGAGAAGAAACCCTGCAGAATACCCTCACAAAGGATGAGGATAATTAGGATGACTGGAAGTGTTTTCACAAGGCTGCGGTTACCCTGTGGTTCTTTTCAAAATGGCTTTTCTCACACAGTCACACCAGGATACATTCATTGACGAACCTTGGCACATAAAAATCTGATTTTTCTAGCACTTTTACTGCGCTGTCAATATAAAAAATGGATGCGGCCGAGCGGGCTTTGTGATTATAATTCTGTACTGTCTGCTATGATCTAGGAACAATGCACATGTGAGTATGATATATGTCAGACACTGAGGGGAGAACAGGTGGATTTGCAGATCTGAAAGCACTCATGTGTTCTGTATCTGGAACATATTAGTCACTTTTCCATTGGGCATCTGCGCAAAAATTTACCGAAATTTACTAAATGTTGAAAAAACAGTGCGTTGAAAAAACAAGTGCGTAATGTCGGTCTTTCCATTAAATCACAAGTGCGATGATTTGTTTATTTATTATCGCGAGATGACACGAGAAGTCATTCTATAAACATGGCGACGAACGTAAATATGGTGTTCATTTACAGATATATTCATTATTATTATATATTACCCCTCTATCTCGTACTAAATTAAAAAATGATCGGGTTTCCTGGTGTGTCCATACATACTGCGACATGTTTCTTCTTCTTCTTCGCTTGTTGTAACGTACGTCAACATCCGTTTTTTTAATTCACCTTACTCTAGTTGCGAAAAAAGGTCTTTTCATTACAGTTCTGCGTGATATACCATTTGCGCTACGCCCCAAAAACAACCTCTTGCCAGCGCAAAAACTTTTAATTACAAAATGAGACTTTTGGCGAAATTGTCGTTTTTCTGTTAGGTAAATTTTTATGCGCAAGTTATATTTGCGCAATTTGAGGGTCAATGGAAAAGCGACTATAGTTTATTTATTGTTTATTTATTTATTTTGAATATTGCATTAAAATCCACAAAAGAATTATATAAAAGAAAGTCAAACATTCGAAAAGGAGCAGGATGAAGTTTATAATATATATAATGTCCCGCCCCCTTACCCCATCCTTCACCTATCCTAAATTCCTATGTCAGATCTCATAAGTAACTCAAAAATCCTACACATATCAGACTAAATTTTGACTATCCACAAAACACAAAATTGTTGTAGCTATCAAGGATAGACTGTCCAATTTGCAGCAGCATTTTACACTAAAATAAACTCTGTCCTTTTCTCTTTTTTTTATTTTAAATTATACATTTACATAAACATGTATTTAGACATAAAGAACCACACAGACACAATACAAAAAAAAAAAGAAAAAATTATACAACAAACCTACAAATCTATTAAACACAAAAAAGAGAAAAAAAACAACAAAAAACATCAACAAAACAAATACTATTATCAGCTCGATTAAGAGTTAATATAATGTGTACTAACAACTAATTTCTCCATTAAGAGGACATAGGAGAAAGTAGGACACTCTTGTTGAAAATAGAGAAAAAAGGATTCCAGAGTTGTTAAAACTATTATCAATTTTAACTCTGTCCTTTTCATAGCAGTAACAGTGCACATCAAAGACAAAAATAAACTCTGTCCATTTCATAACAATAATACAAATATCAAAAGTACACTATCCGTTTCAGTATAATAATGCAAAAAAAAAACAAAACTGTCTTTTCTAAGCAGTAATATACTTATCAAAAATAAACTATGTCCAATTCATAACCTTACCCATATCCTCCTGAGACCCAGTAAGTAAATAATGGCCTTAATTGGAAACAGCATGATGCAACAGTTCTATCAGATAGATTTGTAATTTTTTTTTTAACCCGTTCATGCATGAATTATTAGAACCTTAATCAATCATTTCTGAGTGTTTTTATTCCTCTTTAGGCATGAAAAAAACAATGTGATTGCATTTTTTTTTTTTTTTTAAGAACCTATTTTTCATAGTTACAAAAATTTCCACTCAGCTGGACACCATGCGTTTAATTTTTGAAGCAAAGAAACATGCATTTACTGTCATATTGTGTGAAAACTATGAAATAAATGGGTTTTTTTTTAATGTTGCTAATCTCATGTTTTCTCACATTTTAACATACTACAGGGTGGGGAAGCAAAATTTACAATATTTTGAGGCAGGGATTGAAAGACAGTGTATGACCAATTAGTTTATTGAAAGTCATGAGAATTTATTTGCCACAAGAAAATGTACATAATAGAAAATGTTTTTATTCTATGTGTCCTCCTTCTTTCTCAATAACTGCCTTCACACGCTTCCTGAAACTTGCGCAAGTGTTCCTCAAATATTCGGGTGACAACTTCTCCCATTCTTCTTTAATAGTATCTTCCAGACTTTCTCGTAATAGTTTTGCTCATAGTCATTCTCTTCTTTCCATTATAAACAGTCTTTATGGACACTCCAACTATTTTTGAAATCTCCTTTGGTGTGACGAGTGCATTCAGCAAATCACACACTCTTTGACGTTTGTTTTCCTGATTACTCATATGGGCAAAAGTTTTTGAAAAGGTATGGATAATAGTGTTAGGTATGATTATGACATCAATATATGTTTAGTTTCAAAACACTTGACGTAGTTCGTGCTGAGAAAAAACAACTAAATGTTCATTGTAAATTTTGCTTCCCCACCCTGTATAACAGTAGTTTTTACTCACTCAAATAATATGCAAAAAACAACAAAACACAACAACTTAAAAAAAAAACAAACCCAACTGTTAATTAGAGTCTAATAACAATTAGCAATTGATTTACACTCAAATATGTTGCTGCAGATCAGGTTTATCAAGAACAGGAATGTTACAGTAAGCAGTGTATTATGGGATGGTGCATAAGTATCCACTGTGTTGGTTGATATGCAAGTAAAACAACAAAATCCATGAATATACAAGAGAACAGCTGTAGAAGAGCTGTCCGCTGTAGTGCCCAGTATGCATGAAAGGGTTAATATAATGTCCTTTTCAGTGGCCTTTTTCTTTAATTAACCCTTTCATGCATACTGGTCACTACAGCAGACAGCTATTCTACAACTGTTCTCTTGTATATTCATGGATTTTGTTGTTCTTTTCATGTTTTTTTTTTTTTTTTCCACACATATCTTTATTAACATTTTAAGACACTACATATCTTTTCTGACATGAATTGGTAATTGGTAATTATGCAGATCTCTCCTGAGGATAAACCCCCAGAATCACAAGCCCTCCCCATAGTTTTCGCACAATTTATCAGTAAATACATGTTTCTGTGCATCAAAAATTAAACATGTGGTGTCCAGCTGAGTGGACATTTTTGCAACTTCATGAAAAATAGGTTCATAAGAATTTTTTAAAATTATTATTATTATTTTTTTTGTATGTATTTTTTAATTTTTTTTTTTTTTTTTTTAATTTATTATTTTTTATTTTATTTATTTATTTAATTTATTTTTCAGACAAACATTTTCAATCACATTGTTTTTTTCATGCCTAAAGAGGAATAAAAACACTCAGGAAAAAAAATTGGATTAAGGTTCTCATAATGCGTGCATGAAAGGGTTAAAGCTGTGAAACTCTTGTCCACTACAGAGGACAAAAATGCACTGCTGGGTCTCAGGACGATTTAAAAAAAAAAACAAAAATATACTCTGTTCATTGCATGACAATAATACCCATATAAAAAATAAATAAATAAATAAATAAAATTGCATGTTCGGTATCCAAAATCCTATCTTCTTCTATACATTTCACATTGTGTTTGACATAAAACAGTTGTGTAAGTACAGTGAGCTAGCGGAAGGGGTGTGTGTGTGTGTGTGTGTGTGTGTGGGGGGGGAGTAGTGAAATAACTGTGTTCCTAAATATTTAGTGGCTCCAGTGTCAGCCTTCTCATGTCAGACAGATTTTATTGCAAGAATCAAGGCGCTTTCTGTGGCGAATTCAAACTCCCCTACATCGTATTGATCTGTCACTGACATGGCTGTAATGCAGGACACTGGTGCTAATGGAGGGTGATAAAGTAACTATAAACCCGCCGCAACTCGCCAGTGCATCACTGTAAAGTCTGATAACAGGGAAGAAGAGCTGCTGAAGCAGGAGGACTAACAAATAGGATTACATTTTTTATACTCCCTCAATAAACACAAAGAGACCTTTTTATGGATTCTTGTGAGGATGACAATAAGAGAGCATTTCACCACAGAGAGCTACTAATGTAAAGTGTACAATTTTGGCATCTTTTATAGCCTTCTGAGACTGTAGACTCAACGTAGTGGATGCTTCCACTACAGCCTTAAATATGCATGTGCTGAGAGATTGGAAGGGGGAAAATAGCTGGCCTTTTTGTTTGTTTACCATGTCTCAGGGGAGTTTTTCTAAAATGGCTGAAGAAAGCTAATTGCCTTTTTTGTTACTTCTAACCTTTAACATTTGGATTCATACAACCTCCTGCAATTACACTGCGCGCCAAAGGATATGGGATTTTCCTATTAGATTTCAGTAATCTGTTCCCATCGGAGAAACCTACAGTTACGTGCGTCTCACAGGCCCGGTATTAAATGACATTATTAAATAACACAGTAATCAGGAAAGTCTCTGTGTCTTTACCGAATGCTAATGCACTGAAGGTTCATTTAGCATCACCAGTCAATCATTTCACTTGGAAAACAGTGAAAAAGTAATTACTGATCCTAGAGACAAATTAGACAACTTTCACTGATACTTTTATGAATGCAAAAGGGAAAGAAATGAAGAGCAAATGTTATATGTGTAAAAATGTGCACCTTCATGGTTTGCATGGGTCAATATAGGATTCAGTCGACTCCGGGAAGATTTCATCGCGGATTAGCCTTCCGTTAACATGGAAACGGTGCCTAGAGTGCCTGAATCCGGAAACTTTTGATACCAGGGTCCAGGGTGAAACGTTATCGATACGCTCCGCATTTCAGCTCCGTGTTAACGCGAATCGGAGCGTTCCGGGGTAAAATATGACGTCACCGCATGCGCGTGCAGCCAAGAACCACCAGTTAACCCACTCCACGCCAGTTGGTGGCGGTAATGCGCCTCCAAGCTGGTTTGCCAACAAAGTCCCCCAAAATGTCGGCGTACTTCGACTGGCAAGATTCCCAGTTAACATTCTCCTGCCATTTGGTTGTTTTGTAGTTCAGGGCCACATCCAGCAACAACCCAACTTCGTCGTCTGTCCAGACAAAGAAGTCCTGCGTCTTTGTACGACCACTCACCATTGTTGTTTGTAAATAGTGTTGTCCGCCTCTTCTTCTTCTTCTTCTTCTCATTTAAAGGCTGTCTAAACCGGAAATTGTTTGTGCGCAGGCGCGTGTTTTACCGCCACTGTTTCACTACAGCTCTACATCGCAAGCTACTGGTCTGGCATGGCCATTACAGCGTATTCAGCCGTCCTCGTGGACTCATGTTAACGCAGATCGTTATCATAGCGGCTTCGTCTTAAAGCGGAATGATTTTATAACGCAAAGGAGAAATCTTTGCGGAATTAGATCCTAGTGTTGCCGTGTAAACGTACCCATAGGTTCAAGGTTCAAGGTTACTTTATTTGTACCCGAGGGTAGATGTGTTTTGCGGTCGAGGTGATTGCTTTGGCATTACAGCAAGACATACATTGAACATGTTAGGCAGGTACTTGATCGAGCCTACAGAAAGGACAAAAAGTGTTCAGTGTTCCACCTTTCATCAGTATAGCAGCATGGATGAGTAAAAGAATAAAATAAATAAATAAGATTGAATAAATAAAAACAAGATGCATAAATAAAACACAATAAAAACCCAGAGAAGATAAAAACAGTCTGGGATAAAAACCAGGATAAGAACATACAATTAAAAAAATTGAAAATTTGGAGTCACAATAATAATAAATAGAGCAAAGAAATAGAATAAATAACTAAAAATAAGTTCATAAAGTGCAATGTTACTATTTCTTATTGAGCTCAGTGATGGCAACAGGAACAAAGTTGTATTTGTAACGCTGTGTCCTGCACCTTGGGACTAAGAACCTCCGTCCAGAGGAAAGGAGCTGAAATTCATAAAGGATGGGAGTCATTATTAAGAACTGATGAAGCCATCCCCTGTACCTGTTCAGTGTTTCAAATTCTTATATGTTTACACTTTATTTTTGCACTGTGGGTGGGAAGTACCACTCCAATTCCATTGTTTGCTTTTTTGCACAATGACAATAAAGGCTATTCTATTCTATTCTATTCTATTCTAGTGTACAGGGAGGCGGGACAAGACTGGGACTCACCAATCAGGCGACTGGACCATCTAACTATTTGATTCAGTGAATTAGTTAGATCAGGGGTGTCAAACTCATTTTGGTTCAGGGGCCATATTTTGCCCAATTTGATCTCAAGCGGGCCAGACCAGTAAAATACAGATTTAATAACCTATAAATAATGACAAATCCAAGTTTTTCTTTTTTGTTTAAGGACAAAACCCCAATTAAATTATGAAAATATTTACATTTTACACAAAAGATGTGAATAACCTGATAAAACCGAAATTTCATTTGAAAAATTAGTGCAATTTTAACAATATTATGCCTCGACTTATTATTTATACATGTACATTACACATAATGCTACATAAACATTTGGTAACAGGAAGAACATTATTAAAATTTTGGAGTTTGGAGCTAAAATTTGAACAATTTCTATAATATTGCATCTCTTATTATTAACACAACCACAGATCACAGTGGATCCATAAATGCGCAAAACATTTAGTAACAGGCAGAATATTGTTCAAATTGCACATTTCGGGTTGTTCATCTTTGTTTTTATTTATGTGTTTATTTGCATTTTATTGTGAAAGAATAGTTTTGTAAATGTAAATATTTTCACAGTGTAAAGTGATTTTTTTTTTTTTTTCACATAAATTTTTTCCACAATTTTTCACAAAGAAAATTTGTAGTTGTCAATATTTATGGGTTATTGTGTTGTTATTTTTTACTGTAGATCACATTGGTCTGTATGTGGAACCTGAACCACAATGATTTGGACAACCTGGACTTTTCAGGTTAATTTTTGCACTTTCATCCCGTGGGCCGGAATGGAACCTTTGGTGGGCCAGATTTGGCCCCGGGCCACATGTTTGACACCTGTCAGTTAGATGGTTCAGTCACCTGATTGGTGAGATATACAGGGTGGGGAAGCAAAATTTACAATATTTTGAGGCAGGGATTGAAAGACAGTGTATGACCAATTAGTTTATTGAAAGTCATGAGAATTTATTTGCCACAAGAAAACTGACATAATAGAAAATGTTTTTATTCTATGTGTCCTCCTTCTTTCTCTATAACTGCCTTCACACGCTTCCTGAAACTTGCGCAAGTGTTCCTCAAATATTGGGGTGACAACTTCTCCCATTCTTCTTTAATAGTATCTTCCAGACTTTCTCCTAATAGTTTTGCTCATAGTCATTCTCTTCTTTCCATTATAAACAGTCTTTATGGACACTCCAACTATTTTTGAAATCTCCTTTGGTGTGACGAGTGCATTCAGCAAATCACACACTCTGACGTTTGCTTTCCTGATTACTCATATGGGCAAAAGTTTCTGAAAAGGTATGGATAATAGTGTTAGGTATGATTATGACATCAATATATGTTTGGTTTCAAAACAACTGACGTAGTGCCTGCTGAGAAAAAACAACTAAATGTTCACTGTAAATTTTGCTTCCCCACCCTGTAGAATTGAGGGACTTTTGAAGTCCAGGGGATATATCTTGCATACATCTTTCTTAACCCTTAAAGACCCAGTGCTACTTTTGTGGCAGTTCCCAAATTAATTTTTTTCTCTATTTCACCTTTCTTAAGTGATTTATCACCATTTATTATAATATTATCCTCTGTATTTTGCATTTTTCAGTGTAAATCATATATTTTCCCCCTATATTTAATTCACTAATCATGTAGATGTTCATTAAAGAGAACATTCAGAGGATATTATATCAAAACAGAGAAAATAAGGAAAAAGTGACTTTTTCAACAAAATATATCATTAACTGAACATAATCCAAGTGTGTCCATCCACTGTCATTGATCCAACTCCATGGGTTTTACTGGTGAATCAATGTTGTTGAAGATGACAGTGTTTCCACGGTAACTACAGAGCCTCTGAATGTCTAAATCGGTCATATCTGATGACCATGAAAAGATGACAAACTGTATTTTACACCAATTATTTACATGGATTGATCGGATTAATGGATCAGCTGGTATTAAACAGTTTAGATCACTACATGATTTAGTCATCAGCAGCTGTTTGGGTCTTCAAGGGTTAACAGTAATAAAACAAACAAAAAAAACAAAATTAATGTCTTTAAAACTTCCATAGTAATTTAATTATGTAAACAATCACTTATTAATACATCATGAATAAATAATTAATAAATGACTAGATGTACTAAAATGTCAACTAAATAACCTTCAAAATTTAATAACAACCACCTTCTAATTAGCCAAACAATAATGAAATGAGCTGATTCAAAAACTGTTTTGATTGTGTTCATTTTATTAAGTTGAGATAATTATGACCGATATTTCTTTTTTTGGCAAAATATCAAATTTTATATTAAAAATAAATTGTATCTGTGTCTGAGAAATCACTTTCATCTAAGTTACCTATCACAAAAACACCTCTGAAGGAAGTGTGTTAATTCCAAATCACATGACCTGCTCCACATGAGGTCATTTCCTCCTGAAGTAAACACCGGCAAGACTCCAAGATATTTTCTTTCACCTCTTTCTTAGTTATTTAATACAAAGTAATGTGTGACTCAAGTGTGTATCTATCATATTCTTATGTCAGAATCAGCTTTTTTGGCCAAGTATGTGAACACATACAAGGAATTTGGCTTCGGTTTTGACATTGCTCACGACATACAGTTCTGACATGAACCCAGACAACATGTGGACCTAGACACAATATAGACAAACAGTCCACTAGAGACGGAGGGTTGAGATTTACGGTGGATTTACAATGTAATATGTACAGAGTGTAAACTGGAGTTTTTATACAGTGAGCGGATGTGTGTGAATCTGGTCTATTAAAAATATATGTTTATGTATATATTATTTACAGTGGGTTTTACATTGTAATATGTACAGAAAGTGCAAATTGAAGTACTTATACAGTAAGTAGATATGTACAGGAATACACTATGTAAATATATATGTTTATGTATATAAATATATTATTGTAGTGCAAATACAGTTTTTTTTACATAGTGCAAAGTTTTATAAAGTCAACACTGTTACTACAATATCTTTATAAATAACTTTCAATTTCCATTTTATTCAACTGTATATATGATATTTAGAGGAATCTTTCTGTAAAAATGCCATGTGGTGTTATGGTTATGTTGATTTTAGGCCTGAAAACAGCAAAAATGTCAACTATACCTGTCAACTATGTTACCCTATAAAGCAGGGGTGTCAAACATACAGCCCGGGGGCCAAAACCGGCCCGCCAAAGGTTCCAGTCTGGCCCGCGGGATGAATTTGCAAAACTTAAGATATTAACAAATCAAGGATGTCGAACTCGTTTTAATTCTGGTTCCACATACAGAACAATGTGATCTTAAATAAAATAATAGCATAATAACCTATAAGTAATGGCTCCAAATTTTCTTAGTTTATTGTGAAAAACATAATATACATTACACCTATAAATAATGACAACTCCATGTTTTTCTCTTTGTTTTAGTGTAAAAACTTACATTAAATTATGAAAATATTAACATTTACAAACTATCCTTGAACAATAAAATGTGAAAAACCTGAAATTTTGTAAGTAAAATTTTAACATTATTCTTCCTGTTATTAAATATTTTGTGCCTTTGTAGATCCAATCCATAATATGCGTGTATAAATGGTAAGTTGAGGTGTAATATTGTTAAAATTGCACTTATTTTTCTCAAGAAATCTCTTTTTTTTTCAGGTTATTCACATAATTTAGGTTTGGATAGTTTGTAAATGTACATATTTTCATAATTTAATTTTGATTGTACTAAAACAAAGAGAAAAATTTGGAGTCGTCATTATTTACAAGTTATTATGCTGTTGTTTTACTGGTCCGGCCCACTTGAGATCAATTTGGGCTGAATGTGGCCCCTGAGCTAAAATGAGTTTGACACCCCTGCTATTAAAGGAACTCAGAACGTCCCTCAATTATATATAGACCTGCATACAAAGTTGGGTATATGAGGCAATTTTGGACAATCCCAGAGGAAAGATGACAAAATATAACAATGTGTTTGGTCATGGCTGACAAAACTGTGGCGGTGACACACTGATCAACACAGTGTGTAAGTAATACTAACCCCATGCTTTCTTTGTAAAATTAGTACATTTATGAGCAGATCCACATTTTCCCCCTGACCCTTCACTTAGGAGTATTTCTTCATGTACAGTCATCAATGCCACTTTTATAATAGTTAATTAAATAATTGTTTCCAACTTTGACAGTACAGACAGACGGTGTACGCCAAGAGTGTTTAATCCTGCTACTTTGACTTGTATCATACCTTGAGATTTAGCAGGTGTTATCATTACACAGTCTGCACATGTTATAATAAAGTTTATTAGATCCATATTGCACAGTACGAGCCGCAATACACTCATAAGACCGCTGAAATCTCCCAGTCTGTACGAGCCTTAACAGGATTGTGAATCATATGTTACAGCTTTTCTAGTCACCAGATCTCAACTGAACATCTAAAGGAGATTTTGGTCAGTAGTATTAACCCATACAGACCCAGTGGGACTTCTGTGGCAGTTCCCAAATGATTTTTTTCCTTTATTTTTAACATTCCTTAAGTGATGTATTTGCATTTATCATAATATAATTTTCTGTATTTTTCATTTTTAAGTGAAAATCACCTATTTTTCTATATTTAATTCACTGATCATGTAGATGTTCATAAAAGCTCAGATTAAAGTTGAGGGTTATTATGTCAGAACCAGAGAAAACTGAGAAAAAAGTCACACTTTCAGTCAAATATATCAATAACTGAACACAAACTAAGTGTCTCCATCCACTGTCATTTATCAAACTCCATGGGTTTTACTGGTGAATCAGTGCTGTAGAACATAACAGTAGTCACTTTTCCATTGGACATAATGTGCAAAACTTTACCGATATTTACTAAATGTTGCGTAATATCGTTTTTTCCATTAAATCACAAATGCGATGATTTGTTTATTTATTATCTCAAGATGACATGAGAAGTCATTCCATAAACATGGCGACCAATGTAAATATCCCATTGATTTACAGATATATTCATTATTATTATATATTACCCCTCTATCCTGTACTAAATTAAAAAATGATTAATTTCCTGGTGTGTAAACACATTCTGCATCATGTTTCTATTAAAACTCTTCTTCTTCGCTTCTTGTAATGTGTGTCAACATTGGGGTTTTTTTTTGTTCACATGACTCTAGTTGCGAAAACAGGTCTTTCCATTGCAGTTTTGCGTGATACACCCAAAACACCACCTCTTGCCAGCGCAAAAACTTTTAGTCAAGAAACGAGAGTTTTGCAGAAATTGTCGTTTTTCCATTAATAATAATAATAATAATAATAATAATAATAATAATAATAATAATAATAATTTTATTTATAATGCACTTTACATTTTTAGCTAAAAACCTCAAAGTGCTACAAGCAGGGCACAATAAATACAATTAAAAGGAAAGTTAAGAAATAGAAAGCAGGTAAGACAGAGGAAATCATTAGGTACATTTTTATGCACAAGTTATATTCGCACAATTTGAGGGTCAACGTAAAAGCAACTAGTGTTTCCACGTTCACTACGGAGCCTCTGAATGTCCAAATGGGTCATATCTGATGATCATGAAGAAATAACAAACTGTATTTTACACCAATTATTTACATGTATTGATAGGATTAGTTGATTAACAGATATTAAATATTTTAAATCACCATCAAAACACCAAATATGGTCAAAAGAGTGGTGTTTGTCCCACCCCTGGGAATCAAAGTCCTGTAAAATCAATGCCAAACTGCACTGTAGTAGTTCTGGTGGCATGTGGTGGCTCAACACTTTCCAAAGTCTTTTTATGTAGATTTTTCCTTTAATTTGTCACTCATCTGCAGCCATTAGAGAGCAGCACGACTACCGTATGACAAATGACACAAGGTCATTACACAGAAATAATCATACTACATAAACTGGTACATTTACGTGTCAGGAGACTCATTAGCACATGTCTAAGCTCCAGCTAGAGACTGATTTTTAGAGGACATAAATCCATCAAGGATCTTTCAGGATTACAAAAGCTCTGAAATTATTTTGAAAACACAGCAAATGCAAAAGCAAGTAATTATTCTGAACAGGAAGATGTACGCTCATAT
Source organism: Sphaeramia orbicularis (assembly GCF_902148855.1). Lineage (NCBI taxonomy): Eukaryota > Metazoa > Chordata > Actinopteri > Kurtiformes > Apogonidae > Sphaeramia > Sphaeramia orbicularis. Next base: position 30,252,805 of record NC_043975.1, on the reverse strand, counting down.
AAGCAGAAGCTGGAAAAAATAATACAAACAGTGAATCCTCAATTGTTTTAACCATTTCTTGAACATTCTAACCCAAAAGCAGTCGTGTCCTTGAAGCACAGGAAGGGTCCAACGCAACACACACTTCATCACTTTGACTGACAGACGAGTTAGAATTAATGCTGTCATTGGAGGCAGTCACAGCGGATACTTGACAGTTTCAGTACAAGTCTCATACATTTGCAAGAGCCCACAATGACACATATCATCTGATTGAAACATATGTTCAATATGCATAACATACATGTAAATAAATAGTGTATGTGTGTGTACAATAAGACAGATTTGGCTCATGATCATGCTTAAATAAGCATGGAATTCAAAAAACGAGCAATACGGATCATTCACAACATTGGCTAACCAGGACAACACAAACTCATTATGTTTACAGTCAAAATGACTCAAGTTCACAGACATTGTGGACTATCAAACAGCTCAAATAATGTACAAAGCTAAAAAACAATCTTTTACCAACAAATATACAGAATTTATTCAGTATTCATGAGGGGGGTTATAATTTAATGGGGGGGGGGAATTAACTTTAAAATTCACTTAATACACATAACTAGGAAGGGTTTTTGTGTTTCAGTCAGCGGGGTGACACTGTGGAACAGATTTAATATAGAGTTAAAGCAATGTCCAAGCATGAAAGAATTTAAAAGGAGGTAAAGAGGGGTTGATAACGTTATTTATCTTGTTATTGTTTTTTTGTGTGTGTTTTTTTGTGTTTTTTGTTTTGTTTTGTTTTCTTCTTTTTTGGGGGGGTTTAAATAGGTTTGTAGGTTTGTTGTATAATTTGTTTGTTTATATATATATATATATATATATATATATATATATATATATGTGTGTGTGTGTATATATATATATATATATATATATATATATATATATATATATATATATATATATATATATATATATATACACACAAATTTACAATATTTTGAGGCAGGGATTGAAAGACAGTGTATGACCAATTAGTTTATTGAAAGTCATGAGAATTTATTTGCCACAAGAAAATGTACATAATAGAAAATGTTTTTATTCTATGTGTCCTCCTTCTTTCTCAATAACTGCCTTCACACGCTTCCTGAAACTTGCGCAAGTGTTCCTCAAATATTCAGGTGACAACTTCTCCCATTCTTCTTTAATAGTATCTTCCAGACTTTCTCGTAATAGTTTTGCTCATAGTCATTCTCTTCTTTCCATTATAAACAGTCTTTATGGACACTCCAACTATTTTTGAAATCTCCTTTGGTGTGACGAGTGCATTCAGCAAATCACACACTCTTTGACGTTTGCTTTCCTGATTACTCATATGGGCAAAAGTTTGTGAAAAGGTATGGATAATAGTGTTAGGTATGATTATGACATCAATATATGTTTGGTTTCAAAACAATTGACGTAGTGCCTGCTGAGAAAAAACAACTAAATGTTCACTGTTAATTTTGCTTCCCCACCCTGTGTGTATATATATATATATATGCATATCTATCTATCTATCTATCTATCTATCTATCTATCTATCTATCTATCTATCTATCTATCTATCTATCTATCTATCTATCTATCTATCTATCTATCTATCTATCTATCTATCTATCTATCTATCTATCTCTCTCTCTCTCTCTCTCTCTCTCTCTCTCTATATATATATATATATATCTATATATCTATATATATATATATATATATATATATATATAGTGTCTGTGTGGTTCCTTATGTATAAGTACATGTTTATGTAAATGTATAATTTGAAATAATTAAATAAATAAATAAATAAAAAAAGGAGGTACAAAGACAATTTTTCAGAGGTACAGGGATGAGGGAGGTGTTGGGTATCACTGAGGGTTATAAGGATGGACAAGTATGTGGTATGTGTATATATATATATATATATATATATATATATATATATATATATGTATGTGTATATATATATATATATATATATATATATATATATATATATATATATATATATATATATATATATATATATATATATGTATGTATGTATAGGTGTGTATGTGTGTATATATAAGATAAGATATTCCTTTATTGATCCCACAATGGGGACATTCACAGTGTTATCAGCAGCATGAAACATACACATAAACATACACATACATGTAAATATATATATATATATATATATATATATATATATATATATATATATATATGTGTGTGTGTGTGTGTGTGTGTGTAAGTATGTGTATATGTGTGTGTAGATCTGTGTATGAATTAGGAATATATATTTACATATATGTATTGTATTATGTGTTTATGTAAATCATATTATATTTGTTCATAATAATATAAAGCCAGAAACCTAATTATTTAACCCTTTCATGCATAGGCCACTCCAGTGGACAGTTTTTCTCCAGCTGTTCTGTTGTATTTTAATGGGTTTTGATGTTTTAGTTCCATATCAGCCAACACAGTGAACACTTACACACCATCCCATAATACACTGACATTCAGACCATTACTGTAACTTTGCTGTTCTTGATAAACCTGATCTACACTAACATGTTTGCATGTAAATCAATTGTTATTTGTTAGACAAGAAGGTTTTTTATTTGCATATTATCTCCATGAAGTGACGAATTACTGGTATTAGAATATGTTAAAATGTGAGAAGACATCAGATTAGCAGCATTAAAAATGTTTTTATTTCATTGTTTTCCTATCACTTTCTGATATTTGGTTTTAAACAGATGTTTCTTTAATTCAAAAATTAAATACATGGATATTTTTGTAACTCCATAGAAAAAAAAAAAAAACTCAATCGCATTGTTTTTTTCATGCCTAAGGAGTAATAAAAACACTGAAGAAAAAAATCTTCACTAAGGTTCTCACAATTCATGCATGAAAGGGTTAATAATAAATATCAGTCATATTAAAGTATATAGTATAGATATGCTTAGACTAGGAAGGTTATTATTGTTATTAATTATATAAGGAGAAGGGGTGGGAGTTTATACGTTATGCTTCTTCTCACTCCTTTTCAAATATGTATTATATGTCTTATGTTTAAGTGTTTTGTTTATTTATTTTCTTCTCTTTTGACATTCATATTCGAAATAAATACATAAATACATCAATCGATCAAAAAAAAAAAAAAATCATGATGAAGTTTTATGGAGCGATAATATAATACAATAAAAAAAAAAAAAAAAAAAAAGGAATTTATATGTTTTTCCACATGTGGTTTTTCTATAGGGCTAGATGCACAAAGGTGTAATCACATGGTACTGGGGCAGGTTTGGAAAAGCTTTTTAAAGTCAAACATCGATTGAGCTGTAGAAATAACATATGAATCCTTAAATTGACTGCTATTCCCCTTTTTTCTGCAGCGCTATCGATAGTCCTCATTTTTTTTTTTTTTTTTTTTTTTTTTTTTGCACCCTTTTCTCCAGTGTTAAATGGATGGCTGATATAGATTTCTATTAAGATGGTGGGAGCAAATTTTATGTTTTTTTTTTCCCTCCAAACTGTTCTTTCAGACTCTCTCACTGCACAGTAACATTCAATATAGCTTTTTTTTCATGCTCAATTTAACTCTCAAGATATTGGCTTCAATATACATCATGCTTCACACTATCACCGACCTGGCAAACTCACCCATAGCGTCTTACCCATCCGTCTTACCTCTTGTCCATCCTACTCTAGGCTTCCTCTACTTGACGTCCTTTCGTTCTGAAGTGATTGCACTATAGCTACATATTTCTAGCTAACCCCCCCCCCCCCCCCCCCCCCTCCACCTTATTTGACCTTCTCTATTCACTTTCTTCTACACTTCCCTGCCAATCTGCCTGCCTCTTTGCTGTCTAAAGCCTTGCAAATTGAGCTAAAGGTTCAGGTTGCTAGAAGATAGAGGCTCAAATCTTGCTTGTCTGATGACCTCTCTCACTTTCACTTGCTCCTTACCTTCTTATCGACATTTATTACAGCAGCTACCTCAACCCTCCTCTAATTCCAGCGCCGCGCTCCTAACCTCAGCAAATAATCTCTCCTTACCCCCATCCTCTCATGTCTCGTACTTGCTTCCCTCAGAGTATTCCGTCACCTGTCTTGACAAGAAGTTAGACGATATTCAAAGCTCTGTCTCCTAACTGCCCAGTAGGCCTGTTTTCAATTCCCACACTACTTCCTCTGCTGACCTTACTGACTTTGGCTGAAATTATCTATCTCGTTCCACCCCAGATGAGGTCCCGAAACTGATCCACAGTCTTGCCACTTTTCTTGATTGCTATCATCAGCACCTCTGTGACGGCAGAGCGATTACAATCTGCTTTGAAGTCTGGTAAAGTGCTACTTTGGGAGCACTTCACAATAACTGAGCTTTACAAGCTTAAAGAAAAGTTAATTGATATTAATGCTGTAATACAATAACATTTGAAGCAGAACATCATTTGTATTGACAGTTTGACAGCTGACGGGTTTATAATGGAGGAAAATTACTGATGGTGTGTCATTTGTACTGTACGGCATTCATCTAGTCTTACTTTACAGTTCCACACTCATAAATACATATTCATCAGACTAGGGATGTAACGATTACCGGTATAACGATAAACTGCGGTAAAACTGCCAAGGATTAGTATTACCGTTTAAACCCTTTCATGCACGAATTATAAGAACCTTAATCAAGATTTTTTTTCCTGAATGTTTTTTTTTTTTTCCTCTTTAGTCATGAAAAAACAATGTGATTGAAAATTGTCTAATGAAAAAAAAAAGATTAATAAATAAATAAATAATAAAAAATTAAAAAATAAAGTTAAAAAAAACAAAAAAAACAAAAAACATACTACTACTACTACTACTACCACTACTACTACTACTACTACTACTAATAATAATAATAATAATAATGATAATAATAATAATAATAAAAATAAATAAAATGTTCTTATGAACCTTTTTTCATGAAGTTGCAAAAATGTCCACTTGGACACCATGTGTTAAATTTTTTGAAACAAAGAAACATGTATTTACTGATAAATTGTGTCAAAACTATGGGGGCTTGTGATTCTGGAGGGTTTATACTCAGGGGAGATCTACACAATGTTACCAATTCATGTCAGAAAAGAGATAGAATGTGTTAAAACTTTAATAAAGATATGTATTTTTTTTTTTTTTTTTTAAATCCCTGAATATATAAGAAAACAGCTGTAGAATAGCTGTCCACTGTAGTGACCAGTATACATGAAAGGGTTAAATTCTAATTATCATGATAACCGTGTTTGATTACTGCACTTTTCTGGAGAAAAAGCCTATGTAAAGATCTTCTTTTATGTCAAATATTTGAGTATAGTTTTAATTTATTACAATTTTAATTTTATATCACTAATATTTGGAACCAATATTCACTTTTAAAGTCTTTGAAAAGGTTTGTTAAGCATCTGTGTGTTATTTATGCGATAAATTATATACATTATTCAAATCGGATCTTATATTTTTTTGTGTTTTCTGGCCTTTTGTTTTGATATAGTAGGTTAAAGTGAAAAAAAAAAAAAAATAGACAGATGATATAGATGAAGTTGTGCTGAAAAAACAGATCCCAAACATGAGCATAGTAAACATTTGTTTATATAGTATATAAAGGCAAAATCAAAAGTACTGAAAAAGGCACAAAAAGGCTCAGACCACTAAGGGTTGATATTTGAATGTTTCTGCCAAGAGAAAGTGCATTGTGCCAATTATTTTATTTTATTTTATTTATTTATTTATTTTTTTTACATACAACTTGGTTAAATTATTTCAGTGTGTGTATTAGTATTTTTTTGAACATTTTGAGCACAATTTCAACAATACCGCGATAATAATGATAACCGTGATAATTTTGGTCACAATAACCACAATATGAAATTTTCATATCGTTACATCCCTACATCAGACCCCACATAAGAGCAATGAGGTAATGTTTCTGCACAAAAAAGGGCTGCATTAACCCATAAAGACCTAGTTCTACTTTTGTGGCAATTAAAAAAATGAAGTTTTTTTTTTTTTTTTTTTAATTTTACCTTTGTTTAACCAGAAAGTCCCATTGAGATTAGGACTCTCTTTTACAAGGGAGACCTAGCCAAGGTAGCAGCCATACAAAGTCCAAAAAACATAAAACACATACATGATACACAATGAACAATAAAACACAATAACAGCTATTCAACCATAATGGCATCAAGAAAAACAGTGACATTCCTCCTTCACTGCATTCTCCATGATATGTTTAAACTCATTAATAGAAATGAATGTGTGTAGTTTTTCAGTTTTCAATCTATTTAACCTGTCTTAAGTGTTTTATCACCATTTATTATAATATTATCCTCTGTGTTTTGCAATTTTTCAGTGTAAATCATGTATTTTCCTGTATTTAATTCACTGATCATGTATGTTCATTAAAGCTCATATTAAAGTTGACAAACAATACCGTGATAATAATGATAACCGTGATAATTTTGTTCACAATAACCATGATATGAAATTTTCATACCGTTACATCCCTATTCCCAAATAAATTTTTGTTTCCATTAAGCCTTACTGAAGTGATTTATCACCATTTATTTTATATTTTGCATTTTTCACTGTAAATCATGTATTTTCCTATAATTATCTAATTTACATGGTCATGGAAACTCAGATTTAATTCAATGGTTATTGTATCAGAAATAGAGAAAAATTAAGAAAAAGTGACTATTTCAGTAAAATATAACAGTAACTGAACATAAACCCAGTGTCTTCATCCATTGTCATTGATCCAACTCCATGGGTTTTACTGGTGAATTAATGTTGTAGAAGCTGACGGTGTTTCCATGGTAACTACAGAGCCTTTGAACGTCCAAATGGTCATATGTGATGACCATGAAAAAATGAAAAACTGTATTTTACACCAATTATTTACATGTATTGATAGGATTAATGGATCAGAAATTATTAAACATTTTAGATCAGTAGATAATTTTGGTCGACAGTGGCTGTTTGGGTCTTTATGGGTTAATCACTGCTGTTAGATGATCAGCTTTTAATACTATACAAACATTATAGTTCATCTTCATTGTTGCACTATTTTGCTACAATAGGCTATTGGCTAAAATGAATTTGCTCCTATGGCTCTATGCTGGTATGAGGAGCAATGGTTATTGTTATGATTTTTATTTATTTATTTATTTACTTATTTATTATGTTTAGTACTGTGTTTTTACACTTATTATTGTACCTTCTCTTTGACATAACTCCCTTCTGAATTTTCTCCTTTAAACTTTCCCCCACAAGCTGAGAGATTAAACACCAAATTTTGTTGTAATATTAGTTATTATTATTATTAGTTTTCTGTTGGTTTCAGTTTTCTTTTTCATTACGTTTTGATGGTATATGTAAAATCCAAAATGGTGTCTTCCACATGTAAATATTGTCACCTTTTTCCTTCCATAAATACATTTGCCAGATAAAAGAACGTTTGACTATGTATATATGCATAACACGTGTTGGAGTTAATTAATACATGGAACAAATGGAAACCTGGTGGTGCAGTGGTTAGCACTGCCGCTCACAGCAAGAAGGCCCTAGACCTCTGACCCCCCCCCCCCCCCCCCCCAACAGTCCAAAGACATGAGTCTTAATAGGGTCATCGGTCAACGTAAATGTGACAGTGATTAGTTGTTTGTTTCTATATGTCAGCCTCATGATGAACTATCAACACCTGACAGCAAATGGGACAGACTCTGGTCCCCCGGGTCCCTTCAAAGGATTAAGTGGAAAATAAATGAATGAACGAATGACTGAAAGAATAAAAGACTGATAACACAGACGAGCTGATGCTGTATAAGTAACACCCAGTCACCTGTTTGTTCCTAAAACATGCTTGCATCAGCTTTCATTGCTATTAACACTAAACAGATGCTGCAAAAGAGGAAATAAACATCTCACCTCCATCATGCTAATTCATTCTCTTTATGTCATCACTGTAGTTTAAAATAGATGTTATAATGATCTTGCAATCACATTCATTTATTTGCACATTAATAATATGTTAAACTGAATCTGACTGCTCCAAAGTTAAAAGACTAAGGTAAATTAATTTCCACTTGCCTTGAAACTCTTTAACTGAATTCTGCTTCTTGTGGTAGCACACGTGTCACATGAGCATAAAAAAGACATATGATGAATGTCTTACAAGCTCCAACAAATTGAAGCAGATTAAGTGTCTGTGCATATATCCATGGAAACTGTGTGCAGTGCACTGTGCAGTACCAGAACCATCTGTAGAGGGAAGTGAAAGACACACTGCATGGCAGTGGATAAAAGAGACTGGCTGACAAGGTAGGAGTTAAGGTGGGATGTGCACTGTGCTGAATAAATGGAGTCTGGACTTAAATACTGAGACGTCTGCTTTGCTAACAATGGTGGGAAGTTTGTCCACATAGAGGGGGCTCCTATTGTCAAAGGTTTTTGTTCCCAAGCCTGTTTTCTTTCAAATGCAGGCATGAATAATCCTGCTAGGCCAAAATCGATACGTGCATTTGCAGAAAGTCTGTGAAGAGAGACTAAGAGAGACCGGATTATGTTTGTATTTTCTGGTTTGTGTGGATATTAGGGCTGCGTATTTGTATATGGCTGATTTGTGTAAAGCCGAAAAGCCTTTGAATTGCTGCAGCTGGTTCTTTGGGATACTTCTGACATTATTTTAGATATAAAATTAAAAAAAAATAAATAAATAAAATAAAATTATCCTCTACACTGTAAGTACTTGATGGGATTCATCTTGCACAGTGAAATAAAACTTAACTGTTGGAATTTCTGAAACAGAGATGACATAGAAAGGAAGCATAAAAACATTAATTAACCACAGTTGGCTTAAGACAGGATATGAGATGCTAAGATGAAATGTAAAACAGTAGAACACTGAGACTAACAGTATCAAAGGCTACACTTGAGTCAAGGAAAACAAGGACTAATGCAGGGCCCTGGTCAAAATAGCAGGTCATTTGTTACTTTCATTAGAGTTGTCTCAGTGCTACTGTACTCTGCAGTCTGAGGCAGATTCATGGAGGTGATAGAAAGAAAGTAAGTGAGCTCCAGATTGGAAACTGCTTTGTCATTTTTCAAACTTCAGTCTTACTGATGAGCTTTTCTAATATTGTCTTGAAAACCACTTCTTTGTCCAATCAAGAACAAAACGCATCGCAAAAAGAACATTAATTAAGGATTTCTGCACAATGCGGGGGATTGCTCGTCGGTTCTTGTGGAGGGCGTCCATAAAGCGCCGGCAGACCGTTTTCATATCACAACAACAATGAAAACTACTTAAGTGCTAGTGGCAAACAATATTGCAGCAAATTACCAGATTCATGCACACAGCGAGCATTACATGAGCTGCTGCTTTACAGAATCAGAACACGAAACAACATTATTTTATTGTCTTACTGCTGCCCTTAAGCTTGTGCACACCTATATTTGTTTTTTGTTTTTTTTGTTTTTTTTCTTGGCAAAAGGAGGCTTACAGCACATCCAGTCCAGTGCATGAAACACTGTAAAGCAATGCATCTGATATTTACATTTTAATGAATCTCTGGGATGTAAAAGGTTGATAGTACTGCTAATCCCACAGAGAGGGGTAACCTAGTGCCTGGAGAAGTTTCACATCACTTTTGATTTACTAATCCCTGCAGTTCACAACAACCCCCACTCATATAGTACAGTACATTATGTATAACATGCTATAGCTAACTGTAAATGCAGGATTTGTATGTAAAAATATGAGTGAAAGGGTCACCTTAAAATTTCATGTCAAATGAACAAACACAGATCGCTCTCCTAACATACATCATGTTGTCTCAAATGAAATATCCCTTTTTAATTCAGCTGAATTAAAAATATGACTGTATAGACACCAGTTTGGCTGACTGGCTGGTGCTGGACTCAAACCAAGGACCTTCTTATTATGAGGAAACTGTACTTAACATGACAACAACATGTCTTGACTGACTATACAGTACAATCTTCTACTTTTATTTCTAGCTGTGGGATTTTTTTTTTTTTTTTTCAGATAATTTAAAAGCTAAAGCAATAATAATAATGTATTATTATTATTATTATTATTATTATTATTATCATCATCATTATTATTATTATTATTACTAGCGGCATTGTACCCGTGGCTAAAACGCTCTCCCGTGCTGCAACATCGATCAGACACGGACGGGACACCGGTCACAGAACGTGCATTATAGTAGGATTATTAATATTATTATAACAGTTCAGCTGCAGCAATTTCAGTTCAAACTAGAAAAGCACTCGGAGAGCGCAGACCTCCGCCAAGGCAGATCAGTGCCCCCCCCCCCAAATCCGTCCATAACTTTTTGAGTTGTCTTGCACACAGAGAGACAGACGGACAGACAGACAAACCAACGCAGGCAAAAACATAACCTCCTTGGCGGAGGTAATAACAAATATTACAACAACATTTGGTATTTAATCTCTAATTTTAAGGAAATAAAAGTTCAGCTTGTGGGGGAAAGTTTAAAGGAGAATATTCAGAAGGGAATTATGTCATAGAGAAGGTACAATAATAAGTGCAAGATCACAATACTAAACATAATAAATGAGTAAACAAGAAAAGCACTCGGAGAGCACAGACCTCCACCAAGACAGACCCCCCCCCACCGATCACCACCAAAATTTAATCATTTCTTCCTTGTGCCAGTATCAACATTTCCTGAAAATATCCTGAAAATCCATCCATAACTTTTTGAGTTATCTTGCTAACAAACAAACACGCGAACAAACATCCACGCAAACAAACAAAGCAAAGCAATCACAATACCTCCTGGTGGAGGTAACAAGTGGTTCCAGGCACAACAAACCCCGCCCCTCGCACGTATTGTATCTTATTTGTAGCTTATCGATTCAGCTGATGTCATCGTGTCTATGTGTGTGCTGATGTCATCATAAACATAGTAGAGTAGACAAGTAAATGGGAAGAAAAAAAAAAAACATTTTAGAAATTCATAAAAAAATTAACTTTGACCTACTTCTCCCAAAATGTGATGACATCTATTCTGGATCACTGGTAATCTATAAACTCAGTTTGGTATGAATTCAACCAGTAGTTTTGCTGGTAGAGCCTTAACAATCAAAGAAACAAAGAATACTCCTTGCCTTCCCTTCGGGGTCAGGGTAAAAATACAAAGTTCCAAATCTTTTTTGATTCCATCATTTCAAACAATGGAAGTACATACGGTTTAGGCACTTTCTTAAAAAATAAAAGCGTAATGTGTGTTACAAAATGTATTCCCAGCTTTAAGCAAAAGAGCAACAATAAGTTCACAGCTGGAAAAGTCATCTACCAATTGTCCATGATGCATTTGGACTTTATATCAACAAACCGTGATGATGCATGGCTTAACTCCGCCCACTCTCCTGAAGTTAAGACAGCAGAATTTACTGTTAGTTGGACAATCTACAGTTAAGATTTGAGACACTTTTAACTTGTATTTTTGTGTTATCACAAGTCAAGTAGTCAGTTGTTGTTCTAACACAGAATAATCTGCTAGCACAACATTTCTATTTTACAGTGTACGGTAATGTTGTGTATTGTCTAATATATATATTTTTACTTTACAACAGAAGAAATGCTCTTCTACTATTGTACAAAACCACACACAAAATAAAATCATAGTTTGTTAGACTGACAGGAGATAGGATCCAACACAGCTCATTGTACCCACTACCCACTGTGATGTTTTTGTCTAAAGCAGACTTTAGATTGGTCGAAGTAACGTTGCACTGTTGTCTGATTGTTCATTACAGCTGGACACTCACCAAATCTTTCTTGTGCCAACTTCCCACAGATTTATTTGTCCTGACAATCCAATGTAAAATCCTTATTGGAGGCTTGGTCGGGAGTGACGGTTAGGACAGATTATCTGGTAGTGTGAAGGCTTTACAGATTTATCCGTCCATCTTAATCACTCTAATTGACTCGTGGACTGTTCTGAGCCGTCCTGATAATATGAAAACTGTTAGGTTATCAGCGGCTAGAATGACTCCTTCGAAGCAGATCAGTGTTTCTCACCTGCCGTGGCAAAGTCTTTTGTAGGGTTTCTTGTTTCTCGCTGCATATTTAAGCAGGAGCACATGAATATGCATATCAACCCATATGTGATCCACACAGGATGCCATGAGATTACAGGTCTGGGCATCAGTGATTTAGCAGGAGTTAAAACAATAATCTCAGCCACAGTACATCACTTTCTAATCGTTTGTAGAAAAATGAGGCTAAAAAATCCATCTTCTGAAATATCTGCGGCTTTTCGAAGCGTCTCGCGAGCACAAAGGATCTAAATAACAACTGTTGTTCTCAATCTACCGTGCCCTCTTTGCGCTTTTCCTCACAAACATTCATCGTATCTCTCGTTTTGCCACATATTCGCTAATTGTTTTGTTTTACAAGCGAACTTTTATTAAAGTTGTTAACGGCTGTGAAATAAATTAGTTTGCCATCTTTCTCTACGCCGTCTATGGATTTGTGTGTCAACCAAGGTAATTGGATCATTGATCTGTTCATTCATCCCCTTATTTGTCTTGTCATATGTTGTAAAAGTGTTCTCTGCTGAAAGCTGGGCTGCATTTATACAGTCTACGTTTGGTGTAATTAAGTTCAGCCTCATCAACTTTAAGCTCAAGTTCACCCTGAGATAGACAAATATTCAATAGAAGTCAATAAAGCTTTACATTCCTCCTAAACAGTTACTTTCTATTGAATTCATAAACGCTTGTATTAGATTCTCCCGTGTACGCGGCTGTCGCATTGATCCCAGAAACATTTTACTCATCGAATAAAACCTCCTTCTACATATGATTAAGACAGATGGTGATATAACATCTCACAGACTCTTGTTTAGTTCCTGCTGAACTGGGCAGCTGGTTGTATAGTTAAAAAACATTCAAAGTTCTGCAAACTTTCACTATTTATAGACAAACACTAGCCCAGAATTTCACTGAGCTTCAAGTATTCGGCGAGAGTTTTAGGGGGTGGGCGCACACTCATTTGCACACATTTGCATGCCATTAGCACTTCAAACCTACAAACTTGAAAGGCTTTCCTTGTCAAGACACTAATCTTCCTCTCTCTCTCTTTCTCTCTCTCTCTCTCTCTTCGTCTCTCTCGCTTTCTCTGTGTCGTACTCTTTCCCAGGTCTCTGCTCTCTCACACAAGCAGTGATTAAGAAAGCTCGGGACATCAATTACAACGTTTAACCTTGTGCTCGTGCTTATGACAGCTTCCGGTGTGTGAAAATCTATGATGCGCTTTAAGTTGAAGTAGATATGCATAACAAACATAACAGAAAATTGATGGACTGTCACAAAATGAAAGGGAATGGAAACATTAGAGAAGCCCTGATTTTTTTTTTTTTTTTTAGCTTCTTTAGCAACTTTAAAAACAACAGGTTTTATTTCATTGCATACCGAAAGACGTCATCTAAATAAGATTTTTTTTTTTTAATCGATGCGGAAAGCCCTAAATAAAATCCCCTCGTTTCTTCACGACGTAAACATCAGAAATCAGAACAATTTCTGCATATGAGAGGAATTAGACGATAATATCTAAAGTGGATGATATGTATAGCAGTGTGTGCAGAACAAATACTGCAAATAATGTGGAGAGAGCTTAATAAACAGCACTTAAGGAGGAATAAATGAATACAGAGATAAACAAAAACCACATTTAAATAGAGGGGGGGGGGATTAATCAAGGGGTAGACTTGGCAGAGACTTGAAGTACTCTATGAAAGACTCTCATTTGTGATGTATTGGCTTTTACATCCCTCCTGGCAACACGACGTATCTTACTCCTTTGGAAGCCTCCTAAAGCTCCATCCATTTCTTTGTCACTCAAGGAAGTTAGCTTTTTTTTTCTCTCGGGATGAGAAGATATGTTTTTCAGTCAAAGGCATTTCTACGCTTTCACTGGATTTGTGCACGTTTGCATGTGCGTTCCTGTTTCTTTATTAATGAACATTATGGAATTATTTCTGGGTGATATGTCACTTGTGCAGACCTAGCATGTTGTAGAATAGAATAGAATAGAATAGAATAGAATAGAATAGATCTTTATTGTCACTAGTTACTTTTCCATTGGACATCTGCGCAAAACTTTACCGATATTTACTAAATGTCAAAAAAACAGAAGTGCATAATGTCGGTTTTTCCATTAAATCACAAATGCAATGATTTGCTTATTTATTATCGCAAGATGACACAAGAACTCATTCCGTAAACATAGCAACAAACATAAATATTATGTTGATTTACAGATATATTTATTATTATTATTATTATTATTATTATTATTATCATTATTATTATCCCCAGGTGCGCCAATATCAATTATAGGCCCCATGAAAGCATTGTGGACCCTACAGAAATCTTTTCAATCTGTTGGACCGAAGGGGGTGGGGTGGGTGGGTGGTGAACTGTATAAACAATGTCACTTACGATACTGCGAAAACAAAACTTTACATTCTTTCATCGTTCACCTCCTCACTTGTAAACCTCTGTTATGCAGCGGATCTTCCACAAAATTTCCACAACTTCTATATCCACTGGGCCCCCTCCACTGCTCTACCCCCCCCCCCCAACTATTGGGCCCCATGAATTTGTCATGTTTACCCCCCCCTTATCGGCACCCCAGATTACCCTTCTATCCCGTACTATATTCAAAAATGATTTGGTTTACTTATGTGTCGACACCGCGCCATGTTTCTTTTAAAACTCTTCTTCTTCGCTTGTTGTAACGTCCATCAACATCCTTTTTTTTTTTTTGCTCATGTGACTCTAGTTGTGGAAAAAGGTCTTTCCATTGCAGTTTTGCAAGATATACTAATTTCACTATGCCTGAAAAACCACCTCTTGCCAGTGCAAAAACTTTTCATCGAAAAATGAGAGTTTGGGAGAAATCGTCGTTTCCATCAGGCAGATTTTTATGTGCAAGTTATATTCGCTCAATTTGAGGGTCAATGAAAAAGCGACAACTGTCACAGGAACAATGAAAATTCATTTAGCAGCTCTGTTCTGTTTAGTAACGAGAAAACAATTAGTGCAAAAAAGGGACTGTATAAAAATATCACACAAAGTACTGGAAGATGTAAACAATGTACAAAAGCTACAAGATATACTATATTAATAAAGTACTACAAGTAATAGGAGTAGTAGTAGTAGTAGTAGTGGTAATTTATTCGGTCATTAATTACTTTAAACAACAAACAAAAACAACATATCCATCGTTCCATATACAATGCAACCGAAAGGGTTTAGGCTGAAGTACAGACTTATTTTGCCTAACCCTATGTACAATTAAAACAATGTTTCCACAGGGAAAAAAAAAAAAAACATTAAAAAAAAATTTAAAAAAATCACTGTAATCATTGCTAAATATACAATTTTAATTCAAGTAAATCATGTCCTTATCTCAACTACCAATATTGATCCTAGTCTTTTAAACAAGTATTTTCTTTAGTCAAAAAAAAAAAAATACTAATATATACCAAAAACTAACTCTATACTACAGATGACAAATATGGACAACAAATAATAATACATACAGGCAAAAATAGGACATACACAAGGTAAGATTCAGAAAAAAAAAAGGTGCATTGGTTGTGAGTATTGCACTGAGGCACAGGGTAAATATTGCACTGTTATAACAACTGTCCATGTAATTAAATCAAGCTAATGTAATGTTCCCTAAACACACGAGTAAGTGCGTTATGTATGTGCATCAGAGAAAAGCACTGAAATATTACTTTACCATCAACCATTCAAGGCTCCTAATTATTTTTAATTTGTTGTTGTATCCAGAAGTCTCATACAGCCCTAATGAACTCCATCCACAATGTTCATACAATACTAATTTAATCAAGGCACTCAGTTATATAAACATATATTTATATAATATAACTATAGACGATGAGAGAGTACATATCTGAGTTTTATTAAGTCTGATACCGGTTATGAAATGAGTATGACTAAGTCTGAATATGTAAAAGGCCTGCTGCTCTGCAATGCCCTTTTTTTTTTTTTTTTTTTTTTTTTTTTTTTTTTTTTTTTTCAAAATATCATAACATTAAACAAGCTTTGGTTTTTGACACAATGACAACATCTAATTAGAGATGGCAGGACCTTTCATAAATTCGGTCCTACTGAGTTTAAAAGAAAAAGCAATGACAAGCAAGAGACTGCCACATTTGCAAAAATATCAACAAAGCTCCTACTCCATCAACATCCAAAAGCCCAAAGGCATTTCAAACCATGTAATCACTGTCATACATTCCTGTAAAATGTTCATATTCAGTGAACTGTTTAGAAAATGCACACTTTGACAACATTGCTCCATTTCTTGTCATAACTTTGAGACAGCTTTGTCTGAAAAGAAGTTCTTGGTGCAGACAAAATGAGAGTACTGCGGTGCCTTGTGACATTTATCAAGGACTTTGTGTGGCATTAGATATAAAAACGAATAAATTTCCTCATGCTGTGGTTCAAGATTAACGTGTAACTTGCTTCCTGTGAAAAAATTGACATATTTTGAAGTATGAGGATAAGCTTCCCCTTAATGCTGCTGAAAGCACAAACAGAACTCCATCAAAAACACCTGTATTTCCATATTAAGTCTTAATGTACACACACACACACAAAATATATATATATACTTAACTCTATTAAAAATGCACGGGTCAGAATAATATGTACACTACAAACAAAAAAGTTAAGGATATTTAATTTTTTTTTGCCATTTGTAAATAAAACTATGTCTGGTCATTAAAAAAATGTGTTTCAATTCAATCCACATGCAAAAAAAGTAAAGAGTGCTGTGCAAGAATCCCAACTGGAAAAAAAAAAAAGAAATTGCCCAAAAATTAAAAATATCCTTAACTTTTTGTTTGGAATGTATATTTGGAGATCTATTAAATGAATTGGTTTGGGGTTACCTTCATATTCCTAAACTACGGAATGACAGACCTTCTCTGTTTGTTTTTAAATCCCTTCTTAAACCCATCTTTTCTCCTTGGCTTTTTAAACCATGTGAGATGTTTGAAGGTATTATTTTTATTCTATTGTTTTTATTTGGTAGTGGTTTATTGTTCTTTTTTTGTTGTTGTTAGTAATTGTATGGCTTTTTATGTTTTTTTAATCTATTCTTTTATGTTTTTTAATCTATTCTTGTATTTTATTCTTTTATTTGGGTTTTATTTATTCTTCTGTACAGCACCGTTTTCTTTTTTGTACAGTTCTATATCTTTTAATCTATTCTGTATTTTATTCTTCTGTTTTGGTTTTAATTATTCTTCTGTAAAGCACTTTGGTCCACTGTGGTTGTTTTAAAGTGCTTTACAAATAAAGTTGGATTGGAGTTGCATTGGTCCTTAGAGAATGAATTGTGGACAAATTGTGATCAACTTATCATATTATTTAGTCACTGAATACAGGTACTCAGAAATTTAAAGTGTCATCATTTAATATCGGATGTGTCCACCTCTGGCTTTCAAACAAGCAGTGCAGCGACGACGCATGGAACTAAGTCTCATGATCCTGTCCTGAAGGATCCAATCACTCAGACGACTGATTGTACTGCGATGACAGCGCAGACGGCTCAGACCTGCTTGTAACATGACTATGGCATGCACTCTCTGTTGTATCATAAGTCGTGGCATTTTGAGCTGGCAAAACATTTCTGCGTTTTCTTTGCTGCCTTTATATTGACTATTGACCACACCTACAGTTACCAGTCAAGTGTGACTCTGTACAAGAGATTCGACTCATTAAAGGATTAGTCCAAACACCAGCGTCGCACGCGTCAGGAATGAAAGAAATACAGCTGTTGACTGTGTTACTCATCTTGTGAGCGACATATACAAAATAGGCACCTGAGCAAATCATTTTCTGGAAATCACACATTTTCGGACCTTGTGTTATTAATGGTACTACATCAGTGTTTTTCAACCTTTGGGTCGCCTGAAATTCAAATGGGGTCTCCTGAAATTTCTAGAAAAACATACAAACAGACAAAAAAACTTACTAAAAAAAATATATGGAAGTGAAGCACTGTGGTACTGTTTATCTTTCAAATGGTCACTGTGGTCAGTTTCAGATGCTGCAGCTCTTTCATAATTCATAGTTTGAGTTCTTGTTTGTTCAGTATTAATTGTCAGCCTTGTAAATCCAAGCTGGACTGACTGTACATATCCTGACCAAGGAAAAATCTAATTCTCACTTTGTGCAGTAATCTACACCTGGCTTTTCTGCCTCCGTCCATAATAATATACATTATATAGACTAAATGTCATCTACAATTAACTTTTATTTGCAACATAGTATAGCAAACTATTACATGATCAAAAAACAAATTAATTTTAGAATAAAAAAACTCTCTGTTTTGGATGTCTGGGGTCGCCAGAAATTTGTGATGTTAAAATGGGGTCACGAGCCAAAAAAGGTTGGAACCACTGCTTTAAGCATATATATATATATATATATATATATATATATATATATATATATATATACATATACGTATATATATATATATATATATATATATATATATATATATATATATATATATACAGGGTGACCCAAAAAAACGGGAATTTTTGAATTGCGTATTGGCAGACATGAGCAAGTGGCAGCATTGCGAGACAGTGACCTTGAGCAAGTAAACACACCCCC
Organism: Sphaeramia orbicularis; assembly: GCF_902148855.1. NCBI lineage: Eukaryota > Metazoa > Chordata > Actinopteri > Kurtiformes > Apogonidae > Sphaeramia > Sphaeramia orbicularis. The sequence goes on along the minus strand of NC_043975.1, from coordinate 30,234,025 downwards.
ATTTTAGTAACCATTGGCGGCTGTGTGAGAATTGTTCGGTAACCGTGTGATCTCAAGATTTGGTAACGTTCCCTGGCCCCGTAGATCGCCGGATTTGTCCGTTTGTGATTTTTTTCTTGTGGGGCTATCTCAAGAGTAAAGTGTACACGACTCAACCAAGAACTCTGGATGAGTTAAAACAGAGAATTCAGGATGAAATTCACAGTATCCCAGCTGAGATGTTGAGGATCTTGAGAATCTTGAGAATCTGCTGTTGAGGAATCTCAACAGCAGATTTCAAGAATGCATTCGTACAGGAGGACGCCATCTACAGGAAGTAATTTTTAAAAAATTAAAATTCCATCATTGTTTCTTAAATGGCATGGTTTAAGGTTTCAATTACTATGAATAAAATGTTTTTCTTCCATCACTCTTGGTTTTATTGGATTGTTAAAAAGTTCCCGTTTTTTTGTGTCACCCTGTATATATATATATATATATATATATATATATATATATCACAGTAGAGATTGAAATCCAGTAGGATTCGTAATCCTACTAGGACAGATAGGAATTTTAGTTTGTCCTAGGACAAACTGAAATCCTATCTGTCCTAGGGTTAGGGTTAGGGTTAGGGGGGGTTGGGGGGGGTTAGGGGGTTAGGGGGTTAGGGTTAGGGTTAATGTTCAGATCCTAATTTCTTGTAGGATTTCAGTTTGTCCTAGGACAAACTAAAATTTCAATCTGTCCTAGTAGGATTCCTATCTGTCCTAGTAGGATTACAAATCCTACTGGATTTCAATCTCTACTGTGACATATATATATATATATATATATATATATATATATATATATATATATATATATATATATATATATATATATATATATATAAAATGTGTGTGTGTGTGTGTGTGTGTATTTGTGTCTAGATGAAAGATAGCCATTGCCAAGGAGTTTCGTCTTTTTCTACAGTGAATGCTCAGAGGTAAATAAAGCTGGGGTATCATAATCATAAAAACAAATCTCCCAATTCTAGCCAAAATATATGTTCCCCCTGTATATAACTATAATAATAACAATACTGATAATATTCAATGGAAGCACAATTTTAACTTTCAAAACAGTGCAATACCTTAATCCACTGCTTGGAAACTGACCTCAGTGTGTGTTCAGTAGCAGACGTACAGCTCTACTTCAGTGTGCTGCTCAGGGATTACCCCTGTGAACATTTTACGTAATTGCACCCCACCCACCCCAAATTTGCTGTATCCATCCCACCCAAAATAAACCAAAAACATACACTCAGATAACAAGTCAAGGGCAGTCCCAGAGATGCCACTGCTATTCCTCAGTCCATTATTTACCCCACACCAAAGGTTGTCCAGCGGTCACCAACATTTGGAGCATTTGCTACAGTTATACTAATTATATAGAGTTTGTAACAGACCAGAAGCAATAGTGCATTTCATTACATTGATGAAGTCAGGCTGAGGATTTTCCAGTCCTGGTAATACTTAAATAAGCACTTTCTTAGTTGGCAAAAAGTTACTTGGCCTAAGCTGTCAAATTTAAAGTTTCAGGTGTTCATAACAGTTGACTTTTTTTTCACCTTGGTGGCTATGCATAGAGCGATGACCTCTACTTATTTACTTCCAACTCAAATAAAACAGTGCTGAACAGGTTCTGTGTAGTGCTGACATTCTAAAGTCCAAACAGCAGGGAGAGAACACACTTATGAAAACCACCAACAAAGCAACACTATGTACATACAGACTGTATGACCCACTGAATAAAGTACTGAACTCATTACTGTACTATGGAAATACCAAGTTTCCTCCTTTGAATGAATAACTCATAGTCGATTAATGTTATTTATTAATTTATTTCGACTGCTGTTGTGTTGTTGGTGTTGTTTATGCTGTGGTTGTTTTGGGTGTTTTGTTCAGTTCCTGTGGGTGTTGGGGATTATTGTCGGTTATTATTATTATCATTATGTTGTATTATTGTTGATATTGTCTCGTGTGAGGGTCTCACTTCTTCTCCCTTCGCTCTCTCCTTCTTTCTTCTCCTTCCCCCTGTTTTTTCATGTCAGGTCCGGCATCAAAATTTTATTCAACAAAACCCAAAATAAAAATGGTAGAATATCAAGGGAAGCCTTATCTACTTTATGAAGTTCCCCTTAGAAAAGAAAACTTGTTCAGCACAACAAGGATGTAATGTAGATGCCTATGTTAGCTGATAGTTTACATCAGTGGTTCTCAACCTTTTAAGGCTTGTGACCCCATTTTACCATCATAAATTTCTGGTGACCCCAGACATTCAAAATGGAGACCTTTTTTTTTTTTTTTTTTGCTAAAATTAGTTTGTTTTTGATCATGTAATAGTTTGTTATACTATGTTGCAAATAAACATTAATTTTAGACGACATATAGTCTATATAATGTATCTTATTATGGACGGAGGCAGAAAAGCCAGGTGTACATTACTGCACAAAGTGAGAATTTGATTTTCCTTGGTCAGAATATGTACAGTCAGTCCAGCTTGGATTTACAAGGCTGACAATTAATACTGAACAAACAAGAACTCAAACTATGAATTATGAAAGAGCTGCAGCATCTGAAACTGACCACAATGAACATTTGACAGATAAACAGTACCACAGTGCTTCAGTTTCAGCTTCACAGTTTGTCATGTCTTTTATGGATTCGGATTGTCTCTGTCAACTCACCATATATTTTTTTTAGTAAGTTTTTTTTTTTTTTATCAATTACTAGAAATTTCAGGAGACCCCATTTGAATTCCAGGCGAACCAAAGGTTGAAAAACACAGATTTACATTATAGCTCAGTCAAAATTGTAAAACTGTTTTCTGTTTGTCCAAATAAGGTCAGAACTGTCACAGTTTAGTCTGAACCGTGGATCAATAAATGATGAATTTAGCAAAAACAATAACATCACATAATAACTTTATACCATCATAAGCTTCATAACCAAACTCACCTGTGTAGAGTTTGGTTTTAACAACGACAATGCTTTGAGCTTTTATCACTTTCTTTGACTCTAAAAACCATTCCTTAATGGTTCTCATCCCATCTTGTCACTTTCTGACACTTTGGTCAAAGGCCACGCCGTGTTATTTTTCTTCACCACTGGAGACTGACAGGGTGACTCACTACTGCTCCTAGTGGTCATATACATTTCTTGGACAATTTGGAAATAAAAAATCAGTGCAAGTAATGTGTTATGTTGTATAAATGTGAGATTGGGGTGGAATTGAATAAGTTTTCTTCTTCCCACTCCTTTTTGAGTAGTACATATTGAATTTGTTTTTGTTATTGCAGTTGCTATTTTGTCTTGATCACCTTTGTTTATCAATGTATTTGCTCTGCCATTAGTTCCTCGTACATAAAAGATGTTTGATTTTTTTCTTCTGCTCAAAACAAATAAATGAATGAATGAATGCTTATTTCTACAATCCAGTACTTTGACATTACTTCATAACTCTTCATTCTGAACACTCTAATGATATTTTAGCTCATTATTTGAGTAGAAAAAATAAATATAAAAATAAAATAACTCTGCACACAACTCACACAATGTACTACTCCCTAAAAAAGCCTTCTATAACTCATCAAGTACCTGAGATTTGCATTTGCGGAGGATGATCGTGCCTCAACACATGACAGATATGTGCTTGCATCATACACATAAATATAAGTATGTGATATAATATAATGTCACATGTAATGTGCATGTGAGTCAGCGTGCTAACCATCTGTGGTTTGCACCTACTGTATGTCATTTCCATCACGTAATCAAGAAATGACACTTCATTTATATATAGATTTATTTAGATAACTTTCAACCATTCCATGAAAGAGACAGTTTTTTGTTTTTTTTTAAATCTAGAATTTGACTTCTAGAAGTCATAGCTGTTATTCAACATCTGTCTGTATTGACAAATGAATATTTATCCCCAGTTTGCTTGTTGTTTTCCCAAGAACATGGATTAAACTAGTCCGCTGTTTGATAATTGATCTCAGTCTGAGACAGGTTGAGGCGGAACAATGGGATTTCTTTCTACTTCTGTCTGTCTCTTCTCATTTGCTACTTTACTTAATTAAATTCAAATTCAATTCAGGAGTGTTCCATCAATGAGCGTGGACAATTCTCCCATAGCAACAGCAAAGCAAACCCTCTTGTGAGAAAACATGCCAAATAAAACGAAAAAAGACAAAGACATCAAGAAAAATAAAGAATCGCATCAGATCAGCTGATGATGAAATATCGCTTTGGTTAAACGCCACCAAATGCAGCCATTTCTTATTTGCGTCATTGTTTTATGCTTTCTATCTCTAGTTTAAGTAGTTTCTGCTGTCTTGATTTTGCTTAGTCCTTGACTTTGTGTTTCCAAAAAGACTCTATGGCAGTGATTCCCAACCGTTTTTGGCTCGTGAAACCATTTTAACGTCACAAATTTCTGTTTTTTTTTTTTTTTTGCTTAATTAATTTGTTTCTGATCATGTAATAGTTTGCTATACTATGTTGTAAATAAACGTTAATTTTAGAGGACATTTACTCTATATAATGTACACTCAACAAAAATATAAATGCACCACTTTTGTTTTTGCTCCCATTTTTCATGAGCTCAGCTCAAAGATCTAAAACTTTTTCTGTGTACACACAAGGTTTATTTCTCTCAAATATTGTTCACAAATCTGTCTAAATTTGTGTTAGTGAACACTTCTTCTTTGCTGAGATAATCCATCCACCTCACAGGTGTGGCATATCAAGATGCTGATGAGACAGCATGATTATTGCATAGGTGTGCCTTAGGCTGGCCACAATAAAAGGCCACTCCAAAATGTGCAGTTTTATCACACAGCACAATACCACAGATGTCACAAGTTTTGAGGGAATATGCAATTGGCATGCTGACTTCAGGAATCTCCACCAGAGCTTTTGCCTGTGAATTGAATGTTCATTTCTCTACCATAAGCCATCTCCAAAGCTGTTTCAGAGAATTCATGAAGAAGACTGTGCGAGGAAAATGGTGGTCACACCAAATACTGACTGGTTTTCTGACCCCCCTGGACCACCCAATACAGTAAAACTGCACATTTTAGAGTGGCCTTTTATTGTGGCCAGCCTAAGTCACACCTGTGCAATAATCCTGCTGTCTAATCAGCATCTTGATATGCCACACCTGTGAGGTGGATGGATTATCTCAGCAAAGGACAAAGGAGAAGTGCTCACTAACACAGATTTAGACAAATTTATGAACAATAATTCAGAGAAATAGGCCTTTTGTGAACATAGAAAAAGTTTTAGATCTTTGAGTTCAGCTCATGAAAAATGGGAGCAAAAACAAAAGTGGTGCGTTTATATTTTTGTTGAGTGTATATTATTATGGACGGAGGTAGAAAAGCCGGGTGTAGATTACTGCACAAAGTGAGAATTTGATTTTCCTTAGTCAGGATATGTACAGTCAGTCCAGCTTGGATTTACAAGGCTGACAATTAATACTGAACAGTGTCAGCATGTTGAAGTACTTGGGTATAGAAAAAGTCAGTGTGCCCAGCTGAGGTGGTGATATCAACTATTTGTTACTCCAACGGGAGGCTTTGTGGATTCATACCCTAGATACACTTAGCCCTAAAGGCCTCAATGAAGAATTTGATCTCAGACAGTTTCTATAGACTCTTCACATCTCCTCATATGTTTTCATAATCACTCTTCACATAGACCACTTCACTCCAGTGTATGTAGTACATACTGTACAGGGTGGGGAAGCAAAATTTACAATATTTTGAGGCAGGGATTGAAAGACAGTGTATGACCAATTAGTTTATTGAAAGTCATGAGAATTTATTTGCCACAAGAAAATTTACATAATAGAAAATTTTTTTATTCTATGTGTCCTCCTTCTTTCTCAATAACTGCCTTCACACGCTTCCTGAAACTTGCGCAAGTGTTCCTCAAATATTCAGGTGACAACTTCTCCCATTCTTCTTTAATAGTATCTTCCAGACTTTCTCATAATAGTTTTGCTCATAGTCATTCTCTTCTTTCCATTATAAACAGTCTTTATGGACACTCCAACTATTTTTGAAATCTCCTTTGGTGTGACGAGTGCATTCAGCAAATCACACACTCTTTGACGTTTGCTTTCCTGATTACTCATATGGGCAAAAGTTTCTGAAAAGGTATGGATAATAGTGTTAGGTATGATTATGATGTCAATATATGTTTGGTTTCAAAACAATTGACGTAGTGCCTGCTGAGAAAAAACAACTAAATGTTCATTGTAAATTTTGCTTCCCCACCCTGTATATCCTCACTCCAACACTGTAGTTTAGATGTCTATCTGGATGTATCTCAACGTTGCCCAAAAAAAGTTTTTCTGTTTGTGTAAATCTTTTCTTGTAAATCTGTTTTTGTTAATTTGTAAATAAGAACTGTGCACACATGCTGTGGTGTTTGTCACCACATTCAGATGGACAATATAATTACATGGACCTGTATAGATGTGAAGAAATTTGATTAATACCTGTTTATATATGTATGAGTGTAAAGCAGTTTGATCACTAAAAATTATTTGTACTTGTGGACATTTGAAACATTTGACGATTTATGATTGATTATATGTTTGATAAGTTTTAAAAAAGTTCTTTTCTGCTCTTCTAAGATGACGTATATTGCAGGTCACGTGTTACTGTGGTCAGATACTGCATATAAAACACCTGTGTAATTGTACTTGTGAACATTTGACTTTTGATCATTTATGATTGATTATATGTTTGATATGTTTAAAAAGAACTTTTTCTGTTTCTCTACAATGACGTATATTGCAGGTCACATCTTGTGATTAGACACTGCATTTAAAACACCTGTGCAAATCCATCTGTCCTTAGTCTGATCAAGGTTATGATAGTTTTGGATTTTTCATTATAGTTTAATTTTATTTAGTTTTGACGTTTTTTTTTTTCTAATTCAGTTAGTTTTAATTCATTTTTAGAGCAGGTTTGCTAGTTTTTATTAGTTTTCATTTTTTTTCTAAATGCTTAATTTTAGTTTAGTTTTAGTATTAATTTTAGTTTTGTTGTATCTTTTCTCTTCTTCTCCGTCGTATTCAAATAAATCCCAGACAGGACTCTGCTGTTTTCTCCCAACTTTAGTCTCCATGTTTCAAAGTAGAGTGGGGACCAGAAGACGACTGGAAACCACAAGTGACGAGAAGTGACGGACCGTTAAATATCGTATGGTGCCAGCAGATAAAATTGCTAGAGCGAAATAAATCGCTTTCGTATCAATCAGACATTGACAAAGACGAAAACGAAAGGAATTTTATCCATAATTTTTATAAGTTTTAGTTAGTTTTGTAAACACACAGTACAGTTTCAGTTAGTTAGCGTTTCTTTCTTTTAATTATAGTTTTTATTTATTTCAGTTAACGAAAATGTTTTTACAATTCTAGTTTTCGTCATTTCGTTAGTTTTTCTTAACAATAATAACCTTGAGTCTGATGAAGGGCCTCAGCCCGAAATGTCATGTTGTGGAATAAATGTTTTGGGAGCTCACAGGTTGTGCAGACCTTCTTTTATTTTTTCATTGACAATTAATACTGAACAAACAATAACTCAAACTATGAATTATGAAAGAGCTGCGGCATCTGAAACTGACCACAGTGAACATTTGCTTCAGTTTCAGCTTCAGTTTGTCATGTCTTTTATGTATTGCGATTGTCTCCATCAAGTCACCATAGATTTTATATTAGTAATTTTTTTTTTTTTTAATCAATTATTAGAAATTCCAGGTGACCCCATGTGAGGTTCCGACCCCAAAGTTAAAAAACACTGCTCTATGGACAAAATGTTCAAGAAGAAGCTCAAGTACCAGAAGAAGGCCTGAATGTAACTGTCCAAAAGTTGATATTCTGAGCAAAAAGTGAAGGCAGTGTTGGGTAAAAATCTCAGAATGCCATTAATAGCTCCTCTGTATTAACATCATTAATGGTATTTGGTTCTAAAGTGAGTCAGCAGGAACCGATCAATATTTAAATGTAAAAGGAGAACACATAAACACAGCTGCACAACCCCTTCTTCAAGCATGTTCCAGATCAGCAAACAAAACCTCCAAGGCAGGATAAATCCACACACTCAGGATAAAAATGTCTACTTCACAATAAATGTTTCCCACTAGTCATGAAACAGTCATGCTCCCTCTGGTGGAGTACCTGAACTCCCCATGAGTAACTCACTGCATCATCTCCATTTACTGCCTCTGACTGTGTGTAGAAGCAACGTTTCCAGACTTTCTCCTGTTAACCCTTTAACCCCTGACGTGTCTGTGGTGAGCGTTCTGAATTTATGGTTTATTTTAAATATTGATAAAAATTCAACCATTTGCTCAATAGGAGACATTTCAAAACGTGCTGATAGAATAGACCTTGTGCTTTCCATAGACATCTGAGCATGCTCAGTGCACCCCCTCGCTGCCTGTGGAATAGGGGGCAAAACACACAGAAGTGAGTGAGATCAACTTACTATAAAAATAGACAGTTTGGGTTTTTATTTTTTTCTCCCACCGTTTTCCTTATGTTTATTTGTTTTTACTGTTGTTTGTAATGTTGTGGTGATTTTCCTTTAATTTTTTTACTGCGTTTTTACCGAGTTATGATCGTTTCACTGCTTTTTGGAGTTCATCCAGGTGTTAAAAAGCATCTGGACTGATTTAGAAAAAAAAACAACAAAAAACTACTGGGCCAAAATTCAAATACTTGTTCAGTGTGTTCCAGTTCACAGTTCATGTTCAACATCCTAAATCTCTTACTGATGTACATTCTGAGTGCCTTATTTAGTAAAAACCTGTCAAACTTCAATTCCTCTCTTTGCCGTTTTCTGTTATTCCACCCTGTTTTGACCCTAAAACACACATTAAAGCAAAATCACTGAAGAAAAGCAGATTTAATGACACTTCTACAGATGCAAATTCACAGTGGCACGTTTCATTGAAATAATGTCTCAGGGGTTAAAGCAGTGTTTTTCAACCCCACGTGGGGTCACCTGGAATTCCAATGGGGTCACCTGAAATTTCTAGTAATTGATAATTAAAAAAAGAAAAAAACGAATTAATTTTTAAAAAATGATTCAATATTTATTTCATTCTAATTAAAAGACCAAACACTTTTCCTACTAAAACTCAAGTTCAAATAAAATGCAGGATATAATATCTGAGAGGGCATATCTTGATTGACCCGATCATGTGACCGCATGTATTACGACGCTTCAACCTGCCCGGACAGAAAACCAGACTGAACAGAGAATGGAAAGATTTCTACACCTGCCTGGTTCCGCTAAGACATCTCCAAAAGAAACTGAGAAGCAGTCACCAAAAAGGTGCATTATATGCATTATATAACCTAAATGTCATCTGGAATGAATGTTTATCTGCAACATAGTATAGAAAACTATTACATGATCAAAAACAAATTAATTCTAGTAAAAAAAAATGTCTCCATTTTGAATGTCTGGGGTCGACATTTGTGATGTTAAAATGGGGTCACGAGCCAAAAAAGGTTGGGAACCACTGGGTTAAAGGAGGACCCCAAGAAGAGCGTCCTGCATCAGCTAATGGGGATTCCAATAAATGAAATAAAATAAAATAAATAAAATAAAATCCCAAATCCTATTTAATCCTCACCAACAACCACCTACCACGTGTCTGGCGTCTTTCCCTCTCATCTGTCTCTTCTTCTTGTCCTAATGACGGGGTACAAACACAATTAGGAGTTCTTGAGAAACCCTCCAGAGACCCCATCTGGATGTGGCAGCTACAGATCTTCCAAGTCTGCCGTCAAAGTGTTTTCCGCGCTAAAACATGATGATGTAGCTATATGGTTTCTCTGATGTCCAGTGCTGAAAAACATTTAAACATTAGTAATGAGGAGCAGCTGTTATCCTTCACCAGCTGAGCTCGCAGGAAAATGACAAGTACAATGCTGGAGGCAACTAACTGGGGTTGCAACGCTACTTCCAAATCCACTGTGGTCTCTTCGTGGCGTTTACATTCAAATGCGCCATCATTACTTTATCAAAAGAATAACTTGCACTAGATTTGGGGCAAGGAGAGAGTGGAGAGAAATGCTGTATGTGTGGGTGTGTTTGTCATCTGGTTTGTGATCTTCTTTGGCTCTGCAAATGTGACTTTGTCAATTTAACCCATAAAGACCCAAAACAGCCACCAGTGACTGAAACCATCTACTGATCTGAACTTTTTAACACCTATTGATCCACTAATCCTATCAATACATGTAAAAAAAAATGTTGCAAAATCATTTGTTACAAATGCTTGCGTATCCCTGGGGCGACACGGTGGTGCAGTGGTTAGCACTCATGCCTCACAGCAAGAAGGTTCTGCGTTCCATTCCAACATCAGTCAACAGGGGGTGGGACCTGTGTGGAGTCTGCATGTTCTCCCCATGTATGTGTGGGTTCTCTCCGGGTACTCCGGCTTCCTCCCACAATCCAAAGACATGCACTGATAGGTTAATTGGTTAATCTAAATTGCCCATAGGTGTGAATGTGAGAGTGATTGTTTGTCTCTCATATGTTCAGCCCTGTGATGAACTGGCGACATGTCCAGGTTGTACGCCGCCTTCGCCCCTATGTAGCTGGGATAGGCTCCAAGCAACCCCCGTGACCCTAGTGAGGATAAAGCGGGTTCAGAAAATGAACGAATAACTTGCACTAGATTTGAGACAAGGAGAGAGTGGAGAGAAATGCTGTATGTGTGGGTGGTTTGTCGTCTGGTTTGTGATCTTCTTAGCCTCTGCAAATGTGACTTTGTCAATTTAACCCATAAAGACCCAAAACGGCCACCAGTGACTGAAACCATCTACTGATCTGAACTGTTTAATACCTATTGATCCACTAATCCTATCAACACATGTAAAAAAAAAATGTTGTAAAATCATTTGTTACAAATGCTTGCGTATCCCTGGACCCATGGACATTGGAACACTATATCGTCATGACAACGGACGTTGTTATCTTGACTACTTCCTCCTTATATTTACCTCCGCCAAGGAGGTTATGTTTTTGCCAGGGTTTGTTTGTTTGTCTGTCCGTTAGTGTGCAACATAACTCAAAAAGTTATGGACAGATTTTGATGAAATTTTCAGGGTTTGTTGGAAATGGGATAAGGAAGAAATGATTGAATTTTGGTGGTGATCGGGGGTGGGGGGGGCCACAGGGGGGGGCGCAGACCAGAAAATTTCATCAAAATCTGTCCATAACTTTTTGAGTTATGTTGCACTCTAACGGACAGACAAACAGACAGACAGACAAACAAACAAACCCTGGCAAAAACATAACCTTCTTGGCTTGGAGGGGCCCACGGGGGGGGGCACTGATCAGCCTTGGCGGAGGTCTGCGCTCTCCGAGTGCTTCTAGTTCCTACTGAAACCTTCAAAGCCACAAGCCCTCTACCTTACCTCATAGATTGATGAATACTGTGGAGATATGCTCAATTTAAAATGAGGGGATTTTACAAGGATTTTAACAATTGAACAGAAACTACAGAACAACAGATGTTTTTACATTTCACCAGCAGTATTCAGATAAGAGTTGGTTGTCCTCAGTGTAACTTAAACCTATAAAATAGAGTATATTAGCTCTTACAGGGGCGACACGGTGGTGCAGTGGTTAGCACTCGTGTCTCACAGCAAGAAGGTCCTGGGTTCGATTCCAACATCAGCCGACAGGGGGTGGGACCTTTCTGTGTGGAGTTTGCATGTTCTCCCCGTGTCTGTGTGGGTTCTCTCCGGGTACTCCGGCTTCCTCCCAACATCCAAAGACATGCACTGATAGGTTAATCGGTTAATCTAAATTGCCCATAGGTGTGAATGTGAGAGTGATTGTTTGTCTCTATATGTTCAGCCCTGCGATAAACTGGCGACTTGTCCAGGGTGTACCCCGCCTTCGCCCATATGTAGCTGGGATAGGCTCCAAGTGACCCCCGTGACCCTAGTGAGGATAAAGCGGGTTCAGATAATGAATGAATGAATAGCTCTTACAAATGCATTGTTTTGGTTATTGATATTTAACAGAAATTATATTAACCCATAAAGACCCAACCACTGGGGACCAAAATCATCTACCAATATAAAATATTTAATAACTTCTATCAATCCATGTAAATAATTGGTGTAAAATACAGTTTGTCATCTTTTCATGGTCATCAGATATGAGCCATTTGGATGTTCAGCAGCTCCGTTACCATGGAAACACCATCATCTTCTACAATGTTGATTCCCCAGTAAAACCCATGAAGTTGGATCATTGACAGTGGATGCACACATTTGTTTTTACATTCAGTTATTGATATCTTTGCTGAAAAAGTCACTTTTTCTTCAGTTTTCTTTGTTTTGATGAATCAGAATAAGAATACTTAATTAATCCCAGGGGGAAATTATTGTATGTTACAGCTGCTCCATTCAAGTATAATAAAAAGCAGCAGGAAAGAAATTATCAATACAACAGAAACAGAATAAAAATACTATGTACATGTATAAAGCTCTACATATGCAAATATATATGTAGCTCTGAATATATATACCAAATATACGTATCAAAACACTCTAATAGGAGACAAAATGAGAACAGCTATTTGTACAATATGTACTTGACAAAATATTATCAGTATGATAATTAAAGAAATACAGTCACAGAAAAAATTATTAAACCATCAAAAGTCATCAAAAACAATGACTATGCAATCAAGTATTAACTCCTGTGTGTGTCATGTGACTAAAACAGACTGAAAAGAAAACATGGAATGCCTAAAAGCACTGTTTTTGTCAGTACAATGCCATAGATATTTATGTAAGAACTGAAGTGATTTTGGTTATTATCAAAAAAACATGGAAAATGTCTAGATATCAGCTCTGAAATTAAACTATGAGCTATTTTTGTTGTTATCATTATGTATCTCCAAACAAATGTACCTTTAGTTGTACCAGGCATTAAAATTAACAAGAAATTGAATAAAACAAGGAGTGGTCTAATAATTTTTTCCACGACTGTATATATAATTAGTGTGCAAAAAAAAATTGTTGTATGTAATTATAATTATGTGATTATAAGGTTAAGTTAAACACTATAAATAACCTTTGAATTTCCTCTAAATTAAGTGTAAGGAATTAAATATTGGAAAATACATGATTTACAGTGAAAACTGCAAAATACAGATGATAGTATTATAATATATGGTGAGAAATTACTTAAAAATGGTTAAATAGAGAGAAAAAATTCATTTGGAAACTGCCACAAAATTAGCACTGGGTCTTTCTGTTTGTAAAAGAAATAAAAAAAAACAGACTCATTCATTTATATTTCGCTTGAACTGATAATTCATTGTTTTCTTTTTCACCAGCCAATAGGGTTTAATTGCCAAAGTGCATATATAAATCCTGTTTTACACATTCCTTTGAAGCTGCTGATATAAAAGACTGTATCGGAGTCAAATGCTTCATGAAAGTTTTAATTATCTGCAGCTAAGGTGGGTTTTCTTGACAACACGTCTGTCTACTGCTCGTTAAAATACCTTAGCTTCACGAAAGCTTTTGTTTTCTGCATGCATACATGTGATTCTTTCATCTGCAGTGCAGGCGATGGACCTGCAGAATATAAAATACAATCCTTACAGACCCACGGCTTAGGCATGATGAAGAAATCTGTCATGTGTATACAGTCGAATGTAGGTGGAGTAATAATGTCAGAATTGCAGATGTACACACACGCTCAGAATATACAGATACTCGACTCTTTTGCCAACTTTAATTATCTTTCAGTCGATTGTCCTGTATTTATTCCAAGTGTAAAAAATTGTTGTGAGCACCAAGGAGAATGTCTGATGTGTCGTGGGATGTTGCCAACAGGTAAGCCTGTTCCCATGTTTATAATTGTGTTGCTTTTACAAAGCAGCTGGGTGGGGTGGTGGGGGGACATGGCCCATTGGCTTTAAGCCTGGAGAACGTCCTCCCTAGCAGGATGGATCAGCAGAGGAGCAGCAGCATCGTGGATTAGTGCAGCCTGTCAAGATATGACGGTGCAGTGACAATTTAATCGCTGCACTGGCTCCCCGTAGAAAAGGGAAAGATGAGACGAGGAAAAACAGGAAGGGAAAGTTAAGAGGTTGTGGTCTTCATTTATATGATTCATTTTGTCATATCAGATTCTGTTAATACTGCTGTCAACGTCTCCTGGGTACCGGAAAAAAAAAAAAAAACATAAACAGGCTCACAGAGATCCAGACAAACACAGAAGCACTCAACCAATCCTTAAGCCTGTCCCTACAGCAGAGTGCCAATAGAAATAGCCCTTTTTCCTCATGGGGACTAGAGAACTGCAGCGTTCTTACATTTTTTTTTTTGTGTGTGGGATTTCATGTGCTTCCTCATCAGGATAGATGTCCCCTAGGGCGTTCAGATGCACACACAGAGTAAGCACTTCTGTTATGAAATACTGGTTTTACAAGTTATCCATCTGCACAGATGGGTCTTGGAGGAACAGACATAAAACAAATCACTGATCATTTCAATGTAATCTAATATCTTATGTCAGCACGGATTTGGATACAGCAATCAAATGTGCAAATTTTGGCATGAATTATTCATCGTAGCAGTCATTCATAGCATTAGGTGGCAATTATTCTAATGTCTGATCAATCAGAATCAATGGAAACGCTACACAAAATATAACGCCAAGGATAAGCGATGATGGAGCATTTAAATGCAGCTGAAAAAGCAGGCACACTATAAGTGAGTCAACAACTATTTTTTTTCTGCGCTTGGCCTCACACTAATGAGGGAAGAAGTTACCATGGTAATAGAAGACACGAGCTACCTTGAGCTTTGGCAGGCTTTTAAAGCACACAGACACACAAAGGCACACTCACAGAGGATAGCGATTTCATCCTCAGCGCTGAGGAGAATAAAAGGTAAACCATTAAATATGCAGGGAAATTTCAAGGCGCGGCAAAACAAACAAAAAACACTGGCTAAATCTGCTTTTTCTCATGGTCATATCAGATAATATCTAAACTGACACGGAAGGGCAACATGATTCGATACTGACTACAACAAAACCACAATAAATAGGAAATTCGAAAGAAATAAACATCTATTAGAAAACAACATATGTCCGTATGTAAGCACGATGTCAAACGCTTATATAAACTGTCACCTATCACATCTACAGGCAACTAAATGTTTGATATTAGCAATGCATTAACATTAAAACAAAAGGTATTCATATCCTCCTAGCACAGATTAAAATGGTGAACTGTCTTATCACCTCTTAGTATGCAAAACCCATCCTGCTTAATTCTTCTGTAAACCTCTTCTCATCTAAGGTTTTTTTTTTTTTTTTTTTTTTTTTTATGTCATTATGGATTTACATATCAATCATTAGAAAAAAAAAAAAAAAAAAAGCTCCAAAGCCACTATGCTCGTATTAAAAAACAGTACCCACATACACATGCATACGAAAGTCCAATCCATGTATTTTCTCCTGTTGTTTCTCTCTGGCAATATGGCATCATCAAGCTGTTCTTACTCTAAAGCTAACTTGCAGCAGCTTTGCATCATCTGTGCAACACAAGCGAACCATTATGTAGTATTTTGTTGATACAATGCCCATACAACTTAGGAAACATTCTGCTGAAAAGGAGAAAGCGTATTCCATCTGATATTAGCAAGAGTAAATCTTTTCCGTTTAAGTAAAGATAAAAGATGTTCCTGCATGATGGTACAGAGGAAAAAATACTCGTTTGGTAAGAAATATGCTGTACATTAACCCTTTCATGCATAGTGGTCACTACACTGGACAGCTATTCTACAGCTGTTCTCTTATATATTCATGAGTTTTGTTGTTTTAGTTCCATATCAGCCAACACAGTGGACGCTTATGCATCATGTAACTTTGCTGTTCTGGATGAACCTGATCTGCAGTAACATGTTTGAGTGTAAATCAGTTGTTATTAGACTGTAATTATCATTTTTTCTTGAACAAAATAGTTTTTTTTGTATAGTATCTCCATGAAGTGAGTAATAACTAGTATTAGAGTATGTTTAAATATGAGAAAACATCATATTAGCAGCATGAAAAGTGTTTATATTTCATAGTTTTCACAGTATATCAGTAAAATACACATTTCTTGGCTTCAAAAATTAAACGCATCGTATCCATTTGAGTGAACATTTGTGTAAATCCATGAAAAATAGGTTCATAAAAAGCTGTCAATCGCATTTTTTTTTCATGCCTAAAGAGGAATAAAAACAGGGGGGGGGGGGTTCATGATTAAGGTTCTCATAATTCATGCATGAAAGGGTTAAAAAAAAAAAGGAACATATAGGTGTCTGTTTTAACAACATAAGTATAACATGTAGCTGCTATTATAATAAATCATGTTTAGCTTTTAAATCATGCAGTTTTAGCATGCAGTTTTTTAAATCCTTAAAACTACAAGATTGCTTTATGTCAACGCAATCTAGCCCATCTGCAGTACCTCTCCAGAACACAAGATGGCATCATTTTTTCACGTTTTTTGCAGGTATCAGCAAATTAAATTTAATGCGCTTTTTAATACCACTTTAAACCAATTTAATGCCCATGTCTGACTGCAAAAACAGTTTTATTTATAGTTTTGACGGTTTACCAGGTTCTGAAAAGTTCCCCCTCCGATCACTTCTGCTGAAACTTGCATTTTCATATTTTTCCGACATTTACTAATATTCCCTCCGCTCTTTCGCCACGGCATGAGCACGCTCACAGCACGTAGCATTTCAAGCGTCCGGTGTTGATGACTTTGTGTATCGGCCATAAACAATAGCCAATTGAAGGGTTCCGCTTGTCAATCATCACACTATACTTCCGATCTAATTTGTTAAATGTTTATGAAATCCTACTATACTACTGTCCGACGCGTGTTGCAGAACGGGAGGGTGTACGGGTGCAATGCCTCTGTTGCACCACGGGAGGGCGCAATCGTACAATGGCACCACGGGTACAATGCCGCTAGTCAAAATAAATCGTCAATAACAATGCACAATTTTTTCCATCAAGTGTATGAAATTTTTTAATGCCTCTGGACATTGAATTTAATGCTTTTTAATGCCATTTAAGGCCTGAATTTTCACAAAATCTATCTATCTATCTATCTATCTATCTATCTATCTATCTATCTATCTATCTATCTATCTATCTATAATGACTTGTAATGCTTCTTAATGACCTGTAGAAACCCTGTTTTTAGTCTAGCCTTAACCCTAAGCCTCGGGCTTATGGGTAACATTTAGTCTAGCTTGGATCTAATCTTAACTTTAACCCTAAACCTAGGATTAAAGCACCAATGTAATTTAGATCTGTTAGAGAATAATCAAACCAAATACTTTATTAGGATTCCCACACCACAATGAGCTAGGCCACACTGACTCACGATGTTTCAAAATGGCCGCTTCAAGAACAGGTGTTCTGGCTGATTACACCTTCGACCACATCGGTGGAGGAGATGAAACACACCTGTGGAGCCTGACTGCTCTAGGAAACTTACAGTAAGGAACCGTGACAGAAGGGAAGGGTTTAGAATCTCTAAGGATCTAAGAACAGGGCTACAGGCGATCTTTAAATACTTCCTGGGGATGATTGAAGTCACTTTGGTGTTGTTCAATCAGCGTGATTAACACTTTCGTGCACGAATTATGAGAATGTTAATCTTTTTTTTTTTTCTTTATTCCTTTTTAGGCATTTAAAAAACAATAAGATTAATTTTTCTTTAATGAAGCTATTTTTCATGAAGTTGCAAAAATGTGCGTTTAATTTTTAAAGCAACGAAATGTGTATTTACTGATATACTGTGTGAAAACTATGAAATAAAGACATTAAATGCTGCTAATTTGATGTTTTCTCACATTCTAATATACACTACAAACAAAAAGTTATGGGTATTTAAAATTTTGGGGGAAATGTGTTTTTCAGTTGGGATTTTTGCACAACGCTTTTCACTTTTTTTGTGTGTGAATTGAATTGAAACACATTTTTTAATGACCAGACATAATTTTATTTACAAATGGCAAAAATGACAAAAAAAAAAGACAAAAAAAAAAAAAAGAAAGAAATATCCTTAACTTTTTGTTTGTTGTGAATTCTAATACTAGTCACTTCATGGAGATAATATGCCAAAAAAAAAAAAAAAAAAAAAAAAAAAAACTTTTGTTGTTAATTACAGTCTAATAACAATAACAAGGAATTGATTTACACTCAAACATGTTGATTTGGTTTATCAAGAACAACAAAGTTACAGTAATGTTATCAATTGCAGTGTATTGTGTCAGCTGATATTAAACTAAAACAACAAAATCCATGAATATACAAGAGAACAGCTGTAGAATAACTGTCCACTGTAGTGACCACTATGCATGAAAGGGTTAATTAGTCTTAGGGTGTTTTCACACTGGGTACCCAGATCTGTGCTGTACTTGGATAAGCTCTCACCTTTCCTGCAGGTGTTGCGCTCCGCGGCCTATGCCTGAGTACGAGTGGGTGTTACAGGGCTGAAACAGTAGGTGGCGGTGTGGAAGGAATTCTGTCGCTATCCAACAAACCCTTACATCATCAACCAAGCGACTGTTCTGTTCATTTGTCTACAATGGCGGCAATACTTGTCGATCTATTAACCTGTTTGAGGCAAAGTGCACCTTCGTTATCCCTGATATATCACTGAGTGGTTCGGTCAATAAGGCGAGCCTGCGCTGCGCAGATCCGAGGCATTTTCAGGAGACAGCAGGAGCGCCGTCTATGATCTTGTGGTGATTAAGTCACTTCTGTTGTCGGAGTGGTGATTAGGTCACTTCTGTTCTCGGGTATGGATCGCATTCACACTGCAACGTACCGTACTGGAGTCCACATAGACCGTACCCAGGACTACCGTCTCAGCTGGACTTGGGTTCGGTATTCGAGCACAGAACGTTTGCACTCACTGTGATATAATTAAGCGGACTTTGGGGTCAAATACGGACTCAGGTGCGCAATCTGAAAACGCCCTTATTGTACCACGTAAAGACATAGCTGCACCAACCCTGTCAAAATCAGTTATCCATAACACTGGGTTACAAAAAAATGTTTTTGCAAGTTGTCTAGGTTTTTTCAACTGAATTAGGACCATTTTGCACCGCTAAATCCAAAAATGACATCTGTTTTTTTCAATCAGGTCAGGTTTTTTTGCTAACTTGATTTTGAAAAATTTGATCTTCTCACAAAATTCATTACATTTTTGTGACTTTATCAGTTGATTTTTTATATAGTTCTCACCCAAAATAGGTTTTAAGAGAAAAAAAATCGTTTTCTAACAGGATTCCTGTTAGGTACAATGGTGTATTCACTGCAGATGTAGCAGAATACGTCAGGCTTATTTTTGCAAGATCTTCTAGTCGAAGCCATTTCATTCATCTGTAATATTAAAAAAAAACTGTAATCATAAATTGGCAAAAGTAAAATCTTCAGAACTCGTTTATTGCCAGAAATATGAAAGAATTTTGTATCATATGATGTGAAAATGCCCATAAATGAAAGCAAAAATGTTAAAAAGCCAATATGTAGCATAGTTCAGAAAGTTGACCTGATTTAGCAAAATTAATGTGATTTTTGGATTCAGCACACCAAAATTATCCTAAATCAGCTCAAAAAACTTAAACAATAAATTTGTTGTTGACCAGTGTAATCATATTATCCAAGTTAAAGTGACCCAAGACAATTGAGTCAAATCGTTCCTTGGTAAATATGTTGAAACAACTTTTACAAATGAAGTTGGACCCATACATTGCAAATAACTAATGGTAACGCCAATACTTTGTATTCACTCAACATACACTACAAACAAAAAGTTAAGGATATTTCTTTTTTTTTTTTTTTTTTTTGTCTTTTTTTTTGTCATTTTTGCCATTTGTAAATAAAACTATGTCTGGTCATTAAAAAATGTGTTTCAATTCCCACACAAAAAAGGTAAAAAGCACTGTGCAAGAATCCCAACTGAAAAAAAAAAGCCCAAAAATTAAAACTATTTACTTTTTGTTTGTAGTGTACTTAAAATAAGTTGGTTCAACAAAATTGTGTCTTGCTAAATGAAAGCCTTTTAACTAGGTGTAAATTCTTTTCATAATTTTATTATGTTCATCCAACAATTTTTTTTTTTTTTTTTTTTTTTTTTTTGAGTGGAGGGACTTCTAGAGGTGCAGAAAATAATACTAAAAAAATCATCAAGCAGCTTCTAAATGTGACATCAAATATGTACATCACTAATGCATTAATAGCCTTGGCTAAAGGATAGTATTAATAAATGAATGACCAGTTCTGTGTCACTAAAACAGAGCAGGCAGCTGCAGTGTACCTCATTTAAAGTAATATATTCTCCAGTGCCCTCCATGTTTTTTTTTTGTTTTTTTTTTTGCTCGGGTTGTGAGCACATGCCAAATTGATACTGCAGAGCCCTCAAATTAAGCTGAAACCTGCATCACAGAATGGCAGCAGAGTTTACAGCACAAACTGCAAACGGTTAGGAATAATTTTATCCCAAAAATTCCAAGGGACCGTTTGTTATTATCAGTCAAAGCTGAGCTGAATCAAGGGCGTCCATGCAAAATCATCAATTACAACAGTCATTTCCATAAGATATTATCAGAGGCCATAAGGTCTTATTTTGTCTGGGGTTCCGAGAGGACTTTAAGTGGCTCCTGCAAGCTGTGTTTCACTGAATCACTAAAGTACAGGCGCCGGTGTACTCCTCACACACAGGGCTAACCAGCGCATTAGTCTTTGTACCAATAATTAACCTTGCAGCAATTCCACAAGGAGCTCTTATTTTTTCTACCTTCTTAAAACATGTTTCAAATAAAATAAAATATCATTTGTGTTGCATTGCCTAACTGAACTTGTTTATACAACAATATAGTTTATGTCAGTAGTGATCAGGCAGCGCTGAGATTCTAGTGCTAACAATTAGCATAATTTGTTTTTTACCACCCGTCTGTACAGATATATCAAAAGCAGAAGGTGCTAGTTAGGATTATTCTTAAACACTGGAAAACTCCTAAAGCCCCACAGTTTAAAGAATGGGTAAACATGATGATAAAGACTGCTTCATATGAATGTATGCTTCATAAGTTTAACAACAGGGATGGGACCACAGCATCAGTTTGGGAGCCATTCATGTCTTACATAACTATGACTGACAATGACTGAAGGTTCTTTGTTTCTAGTTTTCACACATATTTTGGTTATACAATGTAAATACTGTCAAATGAGTTCATTTGAATTTGGTATAGCCCTATTTTGTCCATTCAAAGTCAAAGAACAGGAGTGAGAATTTAAAATGTTATTACCTACACCAAGGAGGTTATGTTTTTGTCAGCGTTGGTTTGTCTGTCTGTCTGTCTGTTTGTGTGCAAGATCATGCTGAAAAGCTGAGAAACTGTATTTTTTCCTGAATTACATCAAAGTGTTGATATAAGATTAGTGTTACCTCCGATAAGGAACGGCGGAGGTTATGTTGTCATCGGGGTTTGTTTGTTTGTTTGTTTGTTTGTGTGCAAGATAACTCAAAAAGTTATGGACGGATTTGGATGAAAATTTCAGGAAATGTTGATACTGGCACAAGGAACAAATGATGAAATTTTGGTGGTGATCGGGCGGGGGGGTGTCACTGATCTGCTTTGGCGGAGGTCTGCGCTCTCCGAGTGCTTTTCTAGTTATGTTAAGTGATTTGATGATGAGAATGGGGGTGGGATTAAATAAGTTTTTCTTCTTCCCACTCCTTTTTGAGTAGATATGAAGGATTTTGGAATTTTGAATTTGCGTGTATTCTGTAAATGCTCGAAATAAACAAACAAATGAATAAATGAATGAACAGTCAGCAGGATGACAGCTGAACTACTTCCCTCTAGTATCTATCTATCTATCTATCTATCTATCTATCTATCTATCTATCTATCTATCTATCTATCTATCTATCTATCTATCTATCTATCTATCTATCTATCTATCTATCTATCTATCTATCTATCTATCTGTCTGTCTGTCTGTCTGTCTGTCTGTCTGTCTATCTATCTATCATGACTTGTAATGCTTCTTAATGACCCGTAGAAACCCTGTTTTTAGTCTAGCCATAACCCTAAGTCTCGGGCTTATGGGTAACATAATGCTTTTTAATGCCATTTAAGGCCTTAATTTTCACAAAATCTATCTATCTATCTATCTATCTATCTATCTATCTATCTATCTATCTATCTATCTATCTATCTATCTATCTATCTATCTATCTATCTATCTATCTATCTATCTATCTATCTATCTATCTATCTATCTATCTATCTATCTATCTATCTATCTCCGCCAAAGAGGTTATGTTTTTGCTGGCGTTGGTTTGTCTGTCTGTAGATCCGTGTGCAAGATAACTCAAAGAGTTATGGACGGATTTGGATGAAAATTTCAGGAAATGTTGATACTGGCACAAGGAACAAATCATTAAATTTTGGTGGTGATCAGGGGTGGGGGTGGGGGTACTGATCTGCCTTGGTGGAGGTCTGTACTCTCTGAGTGCTTTTGTAGTTTTATTATATTTTTTCTACTTGGGAACTTGCACGCTTTGTAGCATTTTCGATACTTTGCATGTATGTATAGAAGCCCTGTTTGTTAACATTAAACAACATTGTATGATTGTCATGTACCAAGTGAAAACTCCAATAAAAACTTGAATTATTAAAAAAAAAAAAAAAAAGCAGATGGTGCGAGGCGTGATTGTGTTACTTTCAAAAGAACAAATCACAGTTCTTGGCAATTTCCCCTTAATTTTAAATTCCTCAGGCAAAAAAAAAAAAAAAAAAAAAATCTTAATTTGTTTCAGTTAAAACTAAATACACTTGAGGCTGTGCGCTGGGATTGTTGTTGAACACTGAACTGTCAGTATGCGCCACTATGCATAGACTGACAGTTGAGGAGGTAGGTGTATTCTCCGAGGCCCTGTCAGAAAATGGCAGGTCCATATTGCATCGGCAGAAGCAGAATGTCCCAACAGTCTGCCGCAGGTTGCAATTGTCTCTTCACATACCTGTGCTGAATCCTCACGCCGGACAACCGTTCTCGTAGGATCACAGGAACAGGCGCTATCTCTTTCTACGTTAATTTAATTTAAAGGAGCGTCTAATTTTGCTCGTAGCTGTTCTGTACCTCTGGTGCAAGGACATATTCTCCTCTTGGGAAAATTATCAGTGGCAGTTTTATCCGAGACTTAGCATCAGAAAACTTTCAGAGTGCTTAAGAATAGCAAAGCAGGTGACATGACTGAATATGACAGCTAGCACTACTATACCTCCTGATAATGTATTCCTCCATTTTTCACTTTTTTATATTTTTATAGAGCGTATGCATTCTGCTTTTGTGCACTCACTAAATGGGACATTTCATGGCCAGTGGAAAAGTTGTCATAGTCTCCTCTTTGCAATCCAAAGTGCACATCCGAATAGTATTACTCCTCATCGGCTTCCCCACAAGGTAACTGTTTTGTCCTGAATAATTCCATATGTTCTTTTTTTGAACCACTGTACAATGTTTATACATGTTGTTTTTGTTTTTTTTGTTTTTTTTATATTGACTCGTGGTCACTTTAACCCAGGGGTGTCAAACTCATTTTAGTTCAGGGGCCACATTGAGCCAAATTTGATCTGAAGTGGGCCGAACCAGTAAAATAATAACAAAATAATATATAAATAATATCAACTCCAAACTTTTCTTTATGTTTTAGAGCAAAAAAAGGAAATGTACATTAAGAAAACGTTTACATCTACAAACTATCCTTTCAAAAGATGTGAATAACATGAACAAACTGAAAAAATAAGTGTAATTTTAACAATTTCCTGCCTCAGTTTATTATTTACACATGTACATTATAACTTACAGATCACAGTGGATCTAAAAACACACAAAAAATTTAATAACAGGCAGAATATTGTTAAAATTTAAAAAAAAACAAAAAAACTCTTAAGGCATTTCAGGTTGTTCACATTTGTTCACTTTTTTTTTTTTTTTTTGCAAAATTATACTTTGTTTTAGTGTAAATACATGAAAATACTTACATTTACAAAGAGAAACAATTTGGAGTTGTCATTATTTATATGTTATTATGATAGTATTTTACTGGTCTGACCCACTTGAGATTGAATTGTTCTGAATGTGGAACCTGAACTAAAAAGATTGTTAATATCTTACTGTAATTTTTGCATTTCACAAATTCATCCCAAGGGCCTGATTGGACCTTTTGGCGGGCCAGATTTGGCCCCCGGGCCGCATGTTTGACACCTGTGCTTTAACCCATAAAGACCCAACATACTGATGTACATTGTTTAATATCAGTCCACAAATTCTATCAATACATGTAAATAATTGGTATAAATGCAGTTTATCATCTTTTCATGCTCATCAGATATGACCCATGTGGATGTTCAGAGGCTCCGTAGAGAACATGGAAACACTGTCATCGTCAACAATATTGATTCACCAGTAAAACCCATGGAGTTGGATCAATAACAGTGGATGGAAATGTTTGTTTTTATGTTCAGTTATTGATATCTTTGCTGAAAATGTCACTTTTTCTTCAGTTTTCTCTGTTTCTGATAAACAGTCTGGGGGTGTCGATAAGGGGAGGGGGGGCATGACAAATTCATGAGGACCAGCATTTGTGGAGGGCCCATAGAGCAGAGGATGGGGTCCAGTGGATACAGGTTAGAAGTTGTGAAAAATTCATGTAAGAGCCACTGTATAATAATAATGGATTACATTTATATAGCGCTTTTTCTATGAACGCATACTCAAAGCGCGTACAGAGGATATGTTATTCATTCGCTCTCACATTCCCCCTCTGGTGGGGGTAAACTACATTTGTAGCCACAGCTGACTGACGGAAGCGTGGCTGCCAATCTGCGCCAACCACCGCCAAACATTCATACGCATACGAGGCAAGGAGGATGAAGTGTCTTGCTTAAGGCCACAACAGCACATGGACAGAGCGGGATTCGAACCACCAACCCTTCAGTTATTGGACAACCCGCTCTATCATCTGAGCCATGGCCAACCCATAATAGAAGTCGGGAATCGGACATTGAAAGAATGTTAAGTTTCAGCTCCGTTTTCACGCTAGCATAAGTGATGCTTTGTAAGGACCCCCCCCACACACACAACAGGCCCACAACATTTAGCTTTCATGGGACCCATGGGTAGTGGCGCCCCTGTATACAGTTAAGCTCATAAGTTTACATACCCTGACAGAATCTACATGGGACGGTCTTGGATGTTCCAACATGACACTGACCCAAAACACAAGGTCAAGTCGACCTGTCATTGGCTACAGCAGAAAAAAGTGAAGGTGAAGGAGTGACCATCTCAGTCTCCTGACCTCAGTATCATTGAGACACTTTGGGGGAGGTCTCAAACATGCAGTTCATGCAAGAAAACTGAAAATATTAAAAGAACTGAAGGTGTTTTGCCAAAAAGAATGGGCAGCTTTAGCATCTGAGAAAATAAAGAGCCTCATCCACAACTACCACAAAAGACTTCAAACTGTCATTGATGTTAAAGGGGCTAGTATTAAGAACTAGGGGATGGAAACTTTTGGTAGTTTCTGTTGTCAATATGATTTAAAAAGAGTGAACACATTCATTTGATAATAAATGGCTTCACCCAACCACTACCCATGAGTGAAAAAAAATAATAAAAAAATTGTATTATCATTTATATTCTCTGAAAAATGGCCAAAGAATCACAAATTCTGCTAGGGTACGTAAACGTATGAGCACAACTGTAACAACCCCCAACTTTATACTGAGCTTTTATGAATATCTACATCATCAATAAATTCAATATAGGAAAACACCTTATTTTCACAGAAAAAACACAAAATAAAAAAGATAATGTTACAACAAATAGTAATAAATCAATTAAGATGCATTAAATAGAGAGAAAAATTCATTTGCGACCTGCCACACAAGTAGCACTGGGTCTTTATGGGTTAAGAGTGAATACCCTTTGAATGTGACCTGTATAAGGAAGTGAGCAAGGCAGGAATTTTTTTTCCGGAGGGGGGCAACAAGGTCCAATTATGTTACTGGGGTGGCACTAGCATATTACATAAAACTCATATGTAAAACAGAATTACATATTAGAGTGTATAGCCATTAAGAATGTAATAATTGAAGGTACATGGCATTATCTTCAGTCATTTTTATTTATAAAACTGAGTGAACATTATGACATACTGGCCACAGCAACTGTATTCTGCAATTTCAATGATTTTTAGCGAATAAATCCACAAACTCATCCAAATGTTAAGAATTTGCCCTTTTTCATTCTATGTTTAAAACCCCAAGATCATTCAGTCTATCCTCTGCCATTGTGGTCCTGAGAGGTGGTTTTGTTTGCTTCAAGGACAAAAAGTTGCGTTCACAGGCAGCGGTACTGACAGGCAGAGCTAGAGCAATTTTAGAAAATGTGAAGAACGCATGAAAGACTTTGTGGTAAGGTTCAATAAATGCAGTAAGGTCTACAATGCTGGTTGGTCTCTGCATCCCATGATTTATAATAATAATAATAATAATAATAATAATAATAATAATAATAAACACAATTGTAAGATTTCCTTTGTTTGATGATATGTGTATCCGAAATCCTGATTTGTACGGGAGCACTGATGATGACAAGATGAAATGGTTGTTTAGTTCTAATATATATAAATTAACATTATTTGTTTGTAAAGCCTGGAAAAAGCGGCAGATGTGTTTGTTTAAATAGGTCAGTATTTTGTTTTGTTCATATCTATTGTGCCTACTGTCTGGTGTTTGATTTTTGGTTTGTATTTTTGGTGTCTTATAAGCCCATGTAAGGGCTGGGCATGTTTTTTATGCAAGACACAATAATAAAAACATTCATTCATTCATTCATTCCCAAAATTCCACAAAATGTTAAGGGAAACCAAAGATTACACACCAAACTTTACACTAAACATCTCCTAAAGCACCTGATTCGAATAAACTTTACACATTTACATACATCAATTATGAGTCATCCACATATTAGTTTAGCTTTTTTATATAAACACTTCCATATTCCTTATTTTCAAGCTCCGCGTATGATTCAGAGTGAAGTTTAAATTGATGGTGGACATAATCCAGTGATATCCGCACTTTTGTTGTAGTCCAATGTAGCATCGTGGGTATGTATATGTTGTTCTGATGTACAGATGTTTATTTTGAGTTAACATAAAACAATACACTGAAAACTGTAGCAGTACAAGCAAAGTTATTTTTTCATTGAACGATATATGCATGTACATGTTAAAAGCAGGCATATGTGTAATAATTAGGCTGTTTTTGTTTGTTTTAGTTTCACCTTTTCTTCAAATGCCATTAAACCTGTGGACAACAACTATCTTCAGAGTTAAAAGGGGATGTGCAATAACTTTGTACTTATTTGTGCAATAATTACCTATTTATTTTCTTGTTTTACATTTATCTATTCCACTCACTGCACTACCACACCAGGATGCTATAACTTATTTTATTTCAGGTGTTTTTAACTATATATGTTTTTATTGCTGACCTTGCATCGTCATTTCTTTTTGCAGTCCATCTCTGATATAATTTGCCTGAATGACAATAAAGTTAGAGTAGTGATATTAACCCATAAAGACCCAGTGTGTGTCAGTTCAGTGAATTTTTCTCTATATTTAATCCTTCTTAAGTGATTTATCGCCATTTATTGTAACATGATCCTCTGTATTTTGTGTTTTTTAGGTGAAAATCATGTATTTTCCTATATTTAATTTACTGATCATATTGATGTTTCAAAAAACCTTGGAGAAATTCAATACATATTATATGAAAACAAGGAAAACTGAAAAAAAGTGTATTTTTTGGCAAAATATATAGTTAACCCGGTAAAGCCTGAACCATTAAATCACTGACAGAAAATTCCAGGTCTTTGAAACTGGAGTCTTTATTGGTCCTTCTGAACAACCAAAAAAAAGTTGTCAAATATCAATTTCCATGTATGAGTTTCAATTTTGTATCATATTTGATACATCAGGTCTCAATGCTCAAATATTATTTCTGAACAAACAAAAACATAATATAACACAAACATGTCTAACAAATTGGTAATTCCTTTTCAAACTTGTCAAAGTTCTGCCTCCTTCCTCATTAATTTAATCTTGTAGTGTCACTGGAAAGACCTCTGGTGAACAAATTCCTCTCCCCTGGTGGATTATCTGTGTATTGCATGTATCTAATTGTATACATCAGGTTTTTCAAGAAAAAAAAATGTCACACTGATCATGTAGAGGGCTTCAAAACTCATGTATCAAATATGATATGTTTGGCATTATAGGGTTAACTGAACATAAACAAAGTGTGTCCATCCACTGTCATTGATCCAACTCCATGGGTTTTACTGGTGAATTAATGTTGTAGAAGATGACGGTGTTTCCACATCCACAACGGAGCCTCTGAATGTCCAAATGGGTCATATCCGATGACCATGAAAATATGACAAACTGCATTTTACACCAGTTATTTACATATACTGATAGGATTAGTGGATCAACAGGTATTAAACAGTTTAGATCAGTAAATGCTTTTGTTCGACGGTGGATGTTTGAGTCTTTATGGGTTAAGAAATAGTTTATCTGACTGTCAAACTATACACAGCAGCTATAGTCATGCAGCACAGTAATATTTACCCTTAATTTAGAATTCTTAATGATGTCTGCTGTGTGACATTTGAACAAATGTTCAATATTCCAAATATGACCTGTGACCTTTACATTTAGAATGCTAAACAGGAAAAAAAACAACATTGCTTTTCAGTACAGGTAATGGAAAAATTCAATACATCAGCTTCAAAAACTGTGACATGACTCAATATTTGTCTTGGTAAAATAAACATCTCTCAGCTTCTCTCAGTTATGTATAGTTTGTATTTGAGGTACACAGCACATTATAATATTTACAGAAATCATTGCTCACTTTCTATCTTGACATTACACAAACACAAGTCTGCACTAATTCGACTGATCAAGACAATTTGGCATTTCTCAGCAGTAAATGTGTTAGTTTAAAGCCTTCAACTGAAAAATGTTTTGGTTTCGTTCCGCGTGTCAGGCTCAAATGCATCAGGACATTTGGATTCTTGTACATTTATTGTACTTAGTGTATAAGAAGGCACAGCACTGATGTAAAACTAGGTCTTAAACTCACATTTGCATGTTTATTTTGGGAACCTTATTAGCATTGGCAAACATGAACATCCGGCAGAAGGGGGAGAGAGGAGGAGGAGGAGGAGGAGAGTGAAGGAAATGTTTCATAACAAAATAAATTGATTCCCAAGTTCAAAAATGTGTTCACATCCAACGACTGGAGTGTTTAAATACCAGTCTGACTTTTTTTTTTTCCTCGTGCAATGCTGGAAACACTCCAAACATCTACTGTGCCCTTTTGCACTGTGGCCTGGATGAGAGAGTGGCATCAAAGAAGGCAGCGATCGTTAAAGCTTTACTTTTCTGTACTTTACAACAGGCTGAGGAGATCAGCAGATATTGTCATGAGGACTGAGATCCAGCATCGCTTGGAGGGATGATTGATCAACGGCAGCGTTTTCAACAAGATTTCTGTAATCATCTAAGGCGGATATATTCATCTGCCTTACATTTCTTCTGAAAAACCCCCCATCTTTTTACCTGTCGATGTATTCAGGAGTGTGGCTGTAAAATATCTGAGTTTGTTTTGAAGCAGAACACCTCTGACAGAAGATATGGAGTGAAATGCAGTGGAATAATTCACAGTATATTGTGAACATTGAGAAGATAAAGTAGCACTGGCAGCAGCTCTACAGCCCTGGGTTCTGCTTTGCCTGTCCATATGGCTACCTACATACAAAAAAAACAAAAAAAAAAAAACAAAACTGTGGAATATAAAAAAAATAAGTAAATGAAACTGTGGAATAAAAAAAACAAAACAAAACTGTGGAATAAAACAAACAAACAAAAACAAACTGTGGAATAAAAAAAGCAAAAAATAAACAAAACTGGAATAAAAAAACAAAAACAAATGAAAAACTGTGGAATACAAAAAAAAAAACAACAACAACTTTGGAATACAAAACTACAAAAAAAAAAAAAAAAAAAAAAAACTGTGGAATAAAAAACAAACAAAATGTGGGACAAAAAAATTAAACTGTGGAATAAAAAAATAAAGTAAAACTGTGGAAAAAAAAAAAAAAAAAACCTTGAATAAACCAAAAAAAAAAAAAAAAGTGTGGAATAAAAAAATAAAACTGTGGAATAAAAAAATAAAAGTGTGGAATAAAAAATAAATAAAACTGTGGAATAAAAAACAAAATGTGGAACAAAAAAATTACAAAAAATTAAACTGTAGAATAAAAAAAATAAATAAAACTGTGGAAAAAAAACTGGAATAAACAAATAAAAAACAAAACAAAACTGTGGAATAAAAAAAATTAAACTGTGGAATAAAAAAAATAAAAAAATAAAACTGTGTAATAAAAAAAATTGAAAATAAAAATGTGGCATAAAAAAAAAGTGTGGAATTAAAAAAATAAAACTGAGTTTTCATTACCATGTAACTTAAACACAGGAAATTAAATGTAGGAAAATACATGATTTACAGTGAAAAATGAAAACATAGAGGATAATGTTAAAATAAATGGTGATAAATCACTTAAAAAAAGACTAAACAGAGAGAAAAAATCATTTGGGAACTGACACAAAAGTAGTTCTGGGTTTTTATGGGTTAAACGACATCAACAGGGCAGTATTTCTAGAGTTAAATCATCATATTTTCTGACATCTGCTATGGAGTTTTCTCAGGAGAAAGAAATAATCTGTTGGTAAAAGTAGTCACAAACCTATAATCAATCTTTCACACAGCATCCACTCAGATTAATAGAAAATGGAATCCACTACCTCCAGGTTCACTAATTATAGTCTTCAGTGCACTTACTACTAGCCATCAGACCCTGTTCAAGCTGCTTGCACATGGGTGGTACATTCAGAATGCTTTTGTCAGTCATTATAAACTTCCCACAAGGGGATATCATGTTTTTTACTTTTACCAGAATCTGCATTCAATGTGAAATGTGTTATTATTTTCCTCTTATATATAAAGTGCATTTCCTGTAATATCAATGACTTGCAAATTATCAGATTTATTTTCTATGACTCATAACTCATTTGACTGCTCTACTGACTGAAAAATATCAGTGATTTCCCCAACTTTCTCTGTTTCTAAGCAGCTGAAGCCATGGTTATGTGTCATTTCTGATGCACTATTTTTTTCCAGACAGAGGTTTGAGCACTTTAAGTCCAGGTAGGTGTACTAATGAGCTGTTTTTCAATTCAGCACCACTCAGCACAACTGTCCCCTTAGAGAGGATTTCTTATCATCCTATCATGTATTTTTTAAGTAATTTATCAGAGCTGAAGAGACAGCGCACCATGAGGGGTTGCAGACGTGCAGGAATGCAGAAAAGAAGAAAGAGTGAAGGTCCAAAGCATCAACATACTGCATACCTCCCAATCTACAGCACCTGTATACATATGTGTGTAAATCTGCAATGCACACATATGCAAATCCCACATATACATCCCTGATGTGTGTTTTCCTGGCTTAGGATTTCATGTGTCATGTGTGTTTACACGTCAATTAAGAATAAGTCTAAGCCTCTTGGCAGGATAAAATACCAGCAATCACAGCTAACGCAGGACATACCGTTCCTGACAATGCAAACACGTTAATGAACTTGATAAGCTTTTTCTTAGAAAACACCTTGTATTTTCTCTGCTGAAAATAAACAGTGTTTGCTTGCTTTCCATCAGCCATATTAACCCATAAAGACCCAGTGCTACTTTTGGGGTAATTACATTTTTTTCCTCTGTATTTAACTTTTCTTAAAGGGGTCATATTTTGCTAAACCCACTTTTATTAGTCTTTGGTTCATTTATTTGTGTATTTGGACCCTAATAGTTCATGAAGTTTGAATTTGAACCCTCCAGGTGCTGCAAAGTTACCTTTATACAGGGTGGGGAAGCAAAATTTACAATATTTTGAGGCAGGGATTGAAAGACAGTGTATGACCGATTAGTTTATTGAAAGTCATGAGAATTTATTTGCCACAAGAAAATGTACATAATAGAAAATGTTTTTATTCTATGTGTCCTCCTTCTTTCTCAATAACTGCCTTCACACGCTTCCTGAAACTTGCGCAAGTGTTCCTCAAATATTCGGGTGACAACTTCTCCCATTCCTCTTTAATAGTATCTTCCAGACTTTCTCGTAATACTTTTGCTCATAGTCATTCTCTTCTTTCCATTATAAACAGTCTTTATGGACACTCCAACTATTTTTGAAATCTCCTTTGGTGTGACGAGTGCACTCAGCAAATCACACACTCTTTGACGTTTGCTTTCCTGATTACTCATATGGGCAAAAGTTTCTGAAAAGGTATGGATAATAGTGTTAGGTATGATTATGACATCAATATGTGTTTGGTTTCAAAACAATTGACGTAGTGCCTGCTGAGAAAAAACAACTAAATGTTCATTGTAAATTTTGCTTCCCCACCCTGTATTAACCCTTTCATTCATGAATTATGAGAACCTTAGTTGAGATTTTTTTTTTCCTGAGTGTTTTTATTCTTCTTTAGGCATGAAAAAAAACCAAAACAAAACAATGTGATTGAATTTTATTTATGAACCTATTTTTCATGGAGTTACAGAAATGTCCACTCAGCTGGACACCATGTGTTTCATTTTTGAAGCAAAAAAAACAAAAGACAAAACGTGTATTTAAAACCCGTCATCAGAAAGTGGAAAACTATGAAATAAAAACATTTTTCATGCAGCTAATCTGATATTTTCTAACATTTTAACATACTCTAATACTAGTTATTACTCACTTTGTGGAGAAAATATGCAAAAAACATTTTTTTTGATTGAGAAAACTTTTAAATTACAGTCTAATAACAATCAGCAATTTATTTACACTAAAACATGGTAGTGCAGATCAGGTTTATCAAGAACAGCAAAGTTACAGTAATGGTCTGAATTGCAGTGTATGGGATGGTGCTGTGTTGGATGATATGAAGCTAAAACAATAAAACCTATGAATATACAAGAGAACAGCTGTAGAATAACTGTCCACTGTAGTAACCAGTATGCATGAAAGGGTTAATTTTGGCAAAAATCGAGTGGATTTCTACAACCTGTTTTAATTCCTTCTTAATTTGTTACGTTTTATAACTAGTTATGTTAAGACATTTGCACATATAAGGTAAATAATTCCGACGAACATTTCTCCGAGTACGACACAACTGTTTGTCAACAGCAGCGGTTAGAGTAAAAATTGAAAATATGTCCAAACTTCCAGCCAATTATCTAAAATGTTCAGTTAACAACCTAGAGGGGGTGGGGCGTGAAGTGGCTCATGTGCATTTAAAGGGCCAGTGCTCAAAACGACCTTTCTGGTGTCATTACTCAGAAATAGGGTTGAAGATGGACCTGTGGAGTTGAATTAATGAAGAATTCAGACCCAAGCATTGCATTTACAGTTTATGTAGACCACAGGGAAATGTTTTAAAATGCATAATTCCATTTAAAAAAGCAAAACATCACTCCTTCAAGTGTTTTATCATCATTTATTATAATATTATCCTCTAAATTTGAAATTTTTATGTGAAAATCAGGTATTTTCCTATATTTAAATTACTGATCATGTAGATGTGCATAAAAGTTCAAAGTAACGTTATGTCAGAAATCGAGAAAAGTGAAGAAAACGTGACTGCATGGGCAAATATATCATTAACTGAACATAAACCAAGTGTGTCCATCCACTGTCATTGATCCAACTTTATGGGTTTTATTGGTGAATTAATGTTGTTGAAGATAACAGTGTTTTTTGTGATAACTACGGAGCCTTTGAACATCCAAATGGTCATATCTGATGACCATGAAAAGATGAATAACTGTTTTTTACACCAATTATTTACATGTATTGATAGGATTAGTGGATCAACAGGTATTAAACAGTTTACATGACTTGATAGTTTTGGTTGCCAGTGGATGTTTGGGTCTTTATGGGTTAACATTATCCTCTATGTTTTGCATTTTTCACTCTAAATCATGTATTTTCCTGTATTTAAGTTACATGGTCATGGAATCTCAGATTTAGTTCAAAGGTTATTTTATCAAAACAGAGAAATTGAAGAAAAACAGACTTTTTTAGCAAATATATCATTAATTGAACATAAAACCAGTGTGTCCATCCGCTGTCATTGATCCAACTCTATGGGTTTTACTGGTGAATCAATGTTGTAGAAGATGACGGTGTTTCCACGTTCACTACGGAGCCTCTGAACGTCCAAATGGGTCATATCTGATGACCATGAAAAGATGACAAGCTGTATTTTACATCAATTATTTACATGTACTGATAGGATTAGTGGAGCAACAGTTATTTGACATTTTACATCAGGGTCAAAACACAGTATTTGAAATCTCTCTGACGGGACATTTTAGAGACAATTTGACAGATTAGTGTTGCTAAATGACCCACATTTTTACTTTTAAATTCATCTTTGCTTTCGTTGGACTATAAGGGATTATCCAAAAAAAAGGAGCTACTTTATATTGAAATAAATGTTGGAACGGCAATCAATTAATGTTCGCTCTCTGACGGGACATTACTGTGTTTTGACCAGTCAGTAAATAGTTTGGGTCTTTATGGGTTAAATATTATGGTGAACTAATAATCATACAGGGCTTCTAATGCAATCTGATGGGCCGTCAAAAGGCAAAAGAAATGTCCTCAAATGTACCTTAAAAAATGTAATCTAGTTACATGATAGCGTGTTGTTGTGGCTGCACAGTGATGGTACATTTATCAGGTTTATCTAGATTTATCCTGTAAGTCAAGGTTTGAGTTACTGAGTGAAACAAAAGAAGGAAAAAGACGACATAATGCTTACTTGTAGAAACTGACTATAATATTCATAACTGTTTTTATTGGTGTAATCACATGAAAATAACATCTGCTGTGTTTTTGTTACTTTAGAATAAGTGGTTTATATTTACAGACCAAGTGAGTCCCATTCACAGAGTGTGCCTTGTCTCTACAGTAGCACAGAACAGACTTCTTCTTCTTCTTTTTAATGTTGTAGCAGGTGGCATCCAGCATTAATGTTTGAGTGTGGACCAGAGTTAATATCCACTTTACTAAAAAGCCCTAAAAAGCCCTGAGTGGATAAAACAAACACTGACACAGATTCATTGTCATATGATAAACATCACACACTGGACCTTAAAAATAAAGAGGTAATTTCTGCTAAATCCAGTACATAAATAGTTTGAAATTTCATAAGACCGAGATGATGATTTAACCCTTTATCGGGCAAGTGACTATTTTTGGTAATTTCTGCACACATTATAAGACAGTGACAGTAACAGTTGCAGTGAGGACAGTGAGTCAACAATCTCAGGTCCAATGTGGTCTCCAGGGTCTGTAAGGTCCACCTGTGCATCAACAGTGAGTGGACCTGCTTTGTTAGGTACCATGAAGTAATGGTACTAATGTAAGGAATGATGTTCAAAGGGATAATGTGGATGTGGACAGGGGTCTGAAACAGCACTAATGTTGGTCTAATGTTCTAAAATACATGTTCCTTTCACTTACATGTGTTTTTTTGTGTGTATTTTTTATATATACAGGGTGGGGAAGCAAAATTTACAATGAACATTTAGTTGTTTTTTCTCAGCAGGCACTACGTCAATTGTTTTGAAACCAAACATATATTGATGTCATAATCATACCTAACACTATTATCCATACCTTTTCAGAAACTTTTGCCCATATGAGTAATCAGGAAAGCAAACGTCAAAGAGTGTGTGATTTGCTGAATGCACTCGTCACACCAAAGGAGATTTCAAAAATAGTTGGAGTGTCCATAAAGACTGTTTATAATGGAAAGAAGAGAATGACTATGAGCAAAACTATTACGAGAAAGTCTGGAAGATACTATTAAAGAAGAATGGGAGAAGTTGTCACCCGAATATTTGAGGAACACTTGCGCAAGTTTCAGGAAGCGTGTGAAGGCAGTTATTGAGAAAGAAGGAGGACACATAGAATAAAAACATTTTCTATTATGTACATTTTCTCGTGGCACATAAATTCTCATGACTTTCAATAAACTAATTGGTCATACACTGTCTTTCAATCCCTGCCTCAAAATATTGTAAATTTTGCTTCCCCACCCTGTACATACACTACAAACAAAAAGTTAAGGATATTTCTTTTTTTCACCATTTTTGCCATTTGTAAATACAACTACCGTACTTTCCAGACTATAAGCCGCTACTTTTTTCTCATTTTGAACCCTGCGGCTTATACAGTAATGCAGCTCGAGTATAGATTTATACGGGCTAACAGCCAGCAGGGGGTGCTCTAGCCGGAAGTGCAAAAGTGAGACAGTCAGGTGGAAGAGGTGATGCGAAGAGGAGAAGTTTTAATCTTAACTCATTTTGCATGTCATGCACAAACCCTCATCATGGAAAACACACGAAGAAATGCATATTTTGCAGCTTTTAAGTTAAAAGCAATCGATGTGTCTGTCTAAGAAGGAAATAGAGCTGCTGCACAGAAGTGCCACTGAGCAACAACGGAGGAGAGACTGAGAAGGTGTGTGATGGAGCCTTTCTGAGGATGTTCAACTCCGACACTGAAGAAGACGACTGCAGTGGTTTCAATGAGCAGAAGGAAGATGAAGGTAGAGATCAATGACTTTTCTGGGTTTTTTAACCAGCCTGTTCCTGCCGTTTTACTGCCGTGTTAGAGGCACTGTTTGGAAAAAAGCAGTGAAGGTATGGAAATAAATATTTAAATAATCTTTCTGTTTACCATCTTTCTGTGTAAATATCTCATGTCACAATATGGACACCTGCGGCTTATAGTCAGGTGCGACTTAAAGTCAGCCATGGCTTATAGTCAGGTACGGCTTATAGCACGGAAAGTACAGTATGTCTGGTCATTAAAAAAATGTGTTTCAATTCAATTCACACATAAAAAAGTAAAAAGCGCTGTGCAAGAATCCTAACTGAAAAAAAACAGCCCCAAAATTAAAAATATCTCTAACTTTTTGTTTGTAGTTCTTTTTTCTTGGATTTTTTTTTTTGCCACTTACAAGTAAGGAACCAAATATGGTAACTTCATTGACCTTGATTTTCCACATAACAATTAAAAAAATGTGAAAAATTTCACAAAAGTAATATAGTTTTCTTATGTCCTCCGATAACATATCCAGGTTTAAATTTGGAATTTCAGAGTATTTCTCTGAGTGAGGGAATAAAGAACCGGTTCTTTTTGAGAACCAGTTCCCAGTAGCTCAGTTCCTTGGAATTGTTTCCCTACTTATCTATTCTGTCTTCGTTGTGCATGCCTGATGACATCACACGCGTGCTGCATTGTTTTGGTTTAGAATCTAGCAAACATGGCGTCGAGGCAGAAACGCTCCAAAGTATGTTTATATTTCACACTAAAAAGATGACACCAGGGCCACTTGGAACACTGACAAAGCTTCTATCTCTTCAAAGGGGGGAAATCCCTCCAATATGCTCAAACATTTGTCCACACAGCATGCGATTCATTTGCAGGAATGTCACATGTTTGATAGACTACTTAGCGACACTTGTGAATTTAGCAGCAGAGTAAACACCAGGGCGTCTTCCGGGCCCGGTTCTGGGGGTGGGGTGGGGGCACAAATAAAAGTTTCCGAAGGTAGGGAAAAGGAAAATGAGGTGGACAACAGCAGGAGACATAGAGGAATTAGTAAAGAGTCTTAAGTTTCACTTTCACTTTGTACAGTCGTATGGTGTGACCCCCTGAACCAGGTCATCTGTTATTATTATTTGTGCATACTGTATATGTTATATTTTCAGTGTGGAGATGGAAATATAAAAGACAGTTAATGGAAAGATCTTTTTAATTCCCCTCACCTAACGAGAATCAATAAGGGAACTGATAAGGAATCGAATCGATAAGCAAAATCAATAATGGAATTGGAATCGTTAAATTCTTACCCATTCCCGTTTCTACCTATAAAGGGTTAAAGTCGTGTCAAATCAAACTAAAGACTGGTGGCTCCTAGTCAGCTTCGTAGTAGATGTACGTGGAAACATTTCTTCCCATTTTCTTGATTTGATGGACTGCCCAGTTCAGCTGCATCCGTTGTAGTGAAAGCATTACTGATTCCCTTGGTAAGTGTTTTGGGTGATTCCACATTTTTGAGTGCCTCTTTTGAAACGTTCCTCATGTTTGGTCACTCTAAACACATAGACTATGAGGCTAAAAGCTCAAGTGGCTCGGATGAAAATGACATCAAGGTCGGCGTTTGAGAGAGAAGGGCAAACGGAGGAAACGTCGATGCTGAGGAAGAAACCAAATGCCTGACACACACAAAGCATCATCGCACTCACCTGCAGTGTCTGTGAACCGCAGCCACAGTTTCAATTATGGAGCACTCGCCCTCATTTAGACAAAAAGCCAGGTCCTTGTCTTCCACACATGGCTTGAAGACCTCTGAGCGTACACTGGGAAGCGTTGGAGCCACTGCTGGAGACAAAAGATGCAGAGAGAAGAAAAGGAAATAGATTTAGGTGATGTCATACAAATAAATAAAAATAAAAAAAAGGTAGCAGGTATGACTATCAGCTTCGTAGTGCACTGGGTTTGTGTTATATTTGCTGATTCTAATAGATGTTTCTGAGCCGTCTGAATTTTTAACAGTTCCTTAATGAATTCCTTGCGGCGCCGCTTCAGTAAACACAGTTAGGAAACACAGAAATAAATACAAGAGCTAAAGGAAGTCAGACGGTAATATGTTAGCAGTACAACGCAGAGAAACAGCCTCAGTGATGTGCCTTCACTTCTCTTCTTCTACTCTGACCCTGGATCAGCCCTGCAATGCAGCTCCTCCACCCTGTGAAATATGCACAGCTGTCAGGCGTGTGGCCACAGCGACGTATAAATATTGTGCGCTAGCATGTGCAGTCACACGCTAATGTATGCAGACATTCTATCAAAATCCTTCATGCACAAGTACACACACGTGTTGGCTGGTACACAAACAGTGACACTGAAATTATCACCACAGCTCATTCATTCCATCATGTACTCAAGCATTGAAAATTGGATTGACTGGTATTACGCTCAATATTTTGCCAATACAATTGGATTACACATTTGATTGTACTTTCATCCATTTATATTAAATGTGCAAACACATCACTTAAACACACAAACAAATGCACCACAGTCAGACTCTATATGACTGTTAGTCTGTGCATACAGGGGTTGGACAAAATAATGGAAACACCTTCACCTCAAGATGATAATGCCCCAATCCATACAGCTAGAATTGTTAAAGAATGGCATGAGGAACATTCTAATGAAGTTGAGCATCTCGTATGGCCGGCACAGTCCCCAGACCTCAACATTATTGAGCATTTACGGTCAGTTTTAGAGATTCAAGTAAGACGTCGATTTCCACCGCCATCGTCTCTAAAAGAGTTGGAGGGTATTCTAACTGAAGATTGGCTTAAAATTCCTTTGGAAACAATTCACAAGTTGTATGAATCAATACCTCGGAGAATTGAGGCTGTAATTGCCGCAAAAAGCGGACCTACACCATATTAAATTATATTTTGTTGATTTTTTAAGGTGTTTCCATTATTTTGTCCAACCCCTGTATATCCATCTTTTGTCGACGGCCACATCTTTTTGCTTTTTTTTTTGATGATGAAATTCTTTATTCAGTCACACAATAACCAGTGTCAACAACAGCACTTCACACATTACAAATATTACCAACAGGTTAATGACTGAAAAGGCACAGGCAGAAGCAAAATGCTTATATTAATGCCTATCCTACATAACATATTCAACTACCCAGCATCCAATATAGGAAAAAGAAAAAGACAAAAAAAACAAACAAAAAAAAACAGTGTATCCAAGCCAACAAACAAGCGAAACCTAAAAAGGTGAAAATAAACCAGAGAAATAGAAAACTTAACCACCAAATTAATGGTAATTTAATGTAGACTCAAAAATAAATAATTAACCTATTACTTATTAGAGCTTAACAATTGTATCCTTCAAAAATTGCTTTACGTACCATTTTTTTTTAAATATCAAAAATGGGCTACACATTTCTTAAATCCATGCCGGCCTCATTCCATAATTTAACTCCAACAACAGATATACATCTTCTTTTTGTCTCTTTTTTTTAGCTTTTTGTACAACAAATTTACAAACATCTCGCAAATCATATTTAGACTCATGTGTTGAGAAGAACCTTTGTACACAGACAGGGAGGAACTTTAATTTGGCTTTATACATTATTTGCATTATTTTATAGTAAACCAAATCATTAAATTTCATAATATGGGATTTCATAAACAGTTTATTAGTATGTTCATAGTAACCGGCCTTATTAATAATACATATTGCTTGTTTTTGTAGAAGGACTATAGTATTTACATTTTTTTTATATGTCAAGCCCCACACGCCCACACAATATGACATATAAGGAAGTATAAGTGAACAATGAATTATATGTAGTGCCTTGTGATTGAGTATATTTCTGGACTTATACGATTGATTGCCATTGATTTTGCAATCTTTCCTTTTATATATCTAATATGTGGTTTCCATGTTAATTTGTGATCAATAACAACCCCTAAAAATTTTATATCAAACACTCTTTCAATTTCAGCATCGCATATTTTTAATGTAATATCCCCTTCAATTTCTTTTCGATTCCCAAAAACCATAAATTTAGTTTTGTTTTTTTTTTTATGTTAAGTGACAATCTATTGACATCAAACCAACTTTTAAGAATTTCTAAATCCCTTTCAACCGTGGACAAAAGTTCCTTTAGATTTTTCCCAGTGCCGTACATATTTGTATCATCCACAAAAATAATACATTTTAATGATTCAGTGACATTACAAATATCATTAATATAGAGCAGAAAAAGTTTTGGACCAATCACCGATCCTTGGGGTATGCCACAGGTGACCTTCCTGTATTGTGACATAGTGTTGTTAATTTGAACATATTGCTATCTATTTTCCAAGTAACTTTTCAGCCAGGAATAAGCCATGCCTCTTATCCCATACTTCCCCAGTTTTCTCAATAATATGCTGTGATCTATTGTATCAAATGCCTTCTGTAAATCAATATATACAGGGTGGGGAAGCAAAATTTACAATATTTTGAGGCAGGGATTGAAAGACAGTGTATGACCAATTAGTTTATTGAAAGTCATGAGAATTTATTTGCCACAAGAAAATTGACATAATAGAAAAATTTTTTATTCTATGTGTCCTCCTTCTTTCTCAATAACTGCCTTCACACGCTTCCTGAAACTTGCGCAAGCGTTCCTCAAATATTCGGGTGACAACTTCTCCCATTCTTCTTTAATAGTATCTTTAAGAAAGTCGACATTGCTGTGTGATGTTCTATTGGTAGCATGTTCTAAAACGCCCCAAACAGCAGAATCCAGAGGGTTTAGATCTGGGCTAGAAGGCGGCCATAAACATGATTCCCAAAAATTGCTAAAGTTGGATTTGTTCCTGTTGTCAACAAGTGTTTTGGTGTTCTTGTGTAAGATTTGAACTTCAAATCATATTTTACTGCATTTCTAACGGTCTTGTTGTCTACCTCAAGTTCACTTGCCATTTTTCTCATGGATTTGGTTGGATCCTTTAGGGTTTTGGATTTGAGAGCTTTAATAAAAGCTTTGGTACGTTTTTTGTTGCTTCCTCCACTTCCAGACTTTCTCGTAATAGTTTTGCTCATAGTCATTCTCTTCTTTCCATTATAAACAGTCTTTATGGACACTCCAACTATTTTTAAAATCTCCTTTGGTGTGACGAGTGCATTCAGCAAATCACACACTCTTTGACGTTTGCTTTCCTGATTACTCATATGGGCAAAAGTTTCTGAAAAGGTATGGATAATAGTGTTAGGTATGATTATGACATCAATATATGTTTGGTTTCAAAACAATTGACGTAGTGCCTGCTGAGAAAAAACAACTAAATGTTCATTGTAAATTTTGCTTCCCCACCCTGTATACCAACTGAATATTCCTCCTTTTCATTTGCCTTTGCTATTTCTTCTACCATCTCTTTTGTTGGCGTTTTTCAACAAAGGCTCTAGTGACCGCTCATATTTGGCTGGAAATAAAAACGCGGTAATCCATTTGTTGTGCCCAAGTGTCCAGTTCAATCTGTGTTTTGTTTATGGCCATTGATCGATAAATCTGGGGCTCCTGATGTAAGGCCCAAGAGATGATGAGAGATCAGAGGAAACACAAAAAAGATATGTGGTACCCCCGAGGCCCAGCCCGACTCTACTCTGTCAGAGTAAAAACTTCAGAAAGCATGTACTAGAAGTGGCTCCGATGATATTTTCAGATTTGTTTTTTTTTTTTTTTTTTTTTTTTTGAGTTGTCGTTTTAAGTTAAAGTATATGAGGATGCATTATGAAGTACAAAAGGGGATTGGATTCACTGGGGTGTCTGTTGTGTATCTTGCTTTTGATTGCTACTTAGAATAATTTTTAGATCAGTTCTAATTCATCCGCCCCAGGAGTGAGGTGAATATGAAAGTAGGCCTTGAACCTAAGATGACATTTTTATTCACAAGGCTTTAAAAGACACTGGATTACATCTTGTATTATTAATTCCACAAATTCCCAGAGTGAAATGTTCAAAAGGTTATCTATTCCAAGTTGCAACTTTAATAATAGAAAATAGAACACAACGTACCCCTGTGGTATGCACGCCCCTAGCAATAATTGTCATGCCTCTTTTTTTTAACAGCAGCAGTGACCACATGTGAAAAAATACCATGTTTGATACAAAAAGACAACACTGTTATGTTGGGTCAGGGGTTCAGATGTAACACAAGGCTTGTCTGACAAAAGAAAAAACACATATTTGGTGCTTGAAGTCTAACCGTGATACATTTACAGAAGAAAAGCCAAGGTCATCCAGATACCAAACACCTTTTTAGCTCCTGCATCAGTCAAGTCATCTTATCTGTACTGGAGTATTTAAAAAACACCAGTTTAGTGTATTTTAACCCATAAAGACTCAGTGCTACTTTTGTGACTGTTCCCAAATGATTTTTTTCTCAATATTTAACCATTTTTAAGTGATTTATCACTATTTATTATAATATTATCCACTGTATTTGGCATTTTTCAATGTAAATCATGTATTTTCCTATATCTAATTCACTGATCATGTAGATGTTCATGAAAACTTCAAAGGTTATTATATCAGAAACAGAAAAAAACAAGTGGTTCCAGGCACAACAAACCCTGCCCCTCACACATATTTTGTCCATTATAAGTAAATGGGAAGATTTAAAAAAATTCATAAAAAACTTTGAACTTTGACCTACTGTTCCCAAAATGTAATGAGATCTATTCTGGGTCACTGGCAATCTATAAAGTCAATTTGGAATGAATTAAAACCAATAGTTTTGCTACAGACATGTGAAATTTTGCCCATTATATGTAAATGGGGGAAAAAACAAAATTTTAAAAATTTATTTAAAAAATGTAAAGTTTTTTTTTTTTTAATTAATTGTTATTATTATTATTATTATTATTATTATTATTATTATTATTATTATTATTA
This sequence comes from Sphaeramia orbicularis, assembly GCF_902148855.1. Classification (NCBI taxonomy): domain Eukaryota; kingdom Metazoa; phylum Chordata; class Actinopteri; order Kurtiformes; family Apogonidae; genus Sphaeramia; species Sphaeramia orbicularis. Next base: position 30,190,173 of record NC_043975.1, on the reverse strand, counting down.
TTATTATTATTTTATTTATTTATTTTTTTTATTTATTTATTTTTTATTTTTTTGCACAAAGTCTTTTTTATTGGTATTTATGCAGGGACTCTACAGAATTGTGTTTCAGACATGAATTAATACAAACAAGAACAGTCCCCACCCCCCACTTCCCACCCATGTTCCAACATAACCCCACCCCTAACAAAAAAATAATAAATAAAAATAATTTAAATAAATAAATAAATAAAGTTTGACCTACTTTTTCCAAAATGTAATGACATCTATTTTGTGTCACTGGTAATCAATAAACCAAACTTGGAATGAATTCATGTAAAAGTTTTGCTGCTACAGACATTTGAAATTTCCTCCATTATAAGTAAATGGGGGAAAAAAGATTTAAAAATTGATAGAAATTTTTTACTTTAACCTACCTTTCCCAAAATGTAATGAGAACCATTTTGTGTCACTGTTAATCTATTAACCAAATTTTTTATGAATTCACCCAATAGTTTTGCTGCTATACACATTTGAAATTTCACCCATTATAAGTAAATGAGGAAAAAATATTTTTTAAAAATTCATTAAAAAGTATAACTTTAACCTACTTTTCCCAAAATGTAATCAGATCTATTCTGGGTCACTGGCAATCTATAAACCCAATGTGGTATGAATCCAACCAATAGTTTTGCTGCTAGAGTGTTAACAATCAAGCAAACCGAACCAAAAAGAATGAAGAAAAAGTGATCTTTTCAGCAAAGATATCAATAACTGAATGTAAAAACAAGTGTCTCCATTAGGGGTGTTAGAAAATATCGGTTCTGCAATATATTGCGATATTTCATTTCACAATACTGTATCGATATTAAAAAGTACCGTATCGATATTTTTAAGTATTTATTCAAATGCAGATATGGTGGAGGTTCATTTTTGTTTTTCTTTGTTGTTTATATCTTATTTATTATTATTTAACAGTGTTTTATTAAATAATGTTATTTGAAGTATCCTAAAAGCACTTTTTACTGTCTGAGAGGCAGACGGTAGTTCCTTTGGAAACTAGGAGAATTAGAAAAATGTTGTGATATAGCATTAGATCCTGCTCTGAAATAAAAATGTGTTTAGTATTTGTACATATTTCTGGTGTCATTCAATCCTTCCAGGAAATAATCATTAAAAAAAAAGAAACAAACAAAAAAAAAAATTGGCTTTTTAAACAGTATCATGATATATCGTGATATATCGTATCGTGATCATAATATTGTGATTTGTATCGTATCACCAGATTCTTACCGATATACAGCCCTGGTCTCCATCCACTGTCATTGATCCAACTCAATGGGTTTTACTGGTGAATCAATGCTGTAGAACAGGGGTGTCAAACTCATTTTCCTCCGGGGGCCACATTCAGCCCAATTTAATCTGAAGTGGGCCGGACCAGTAAAATAATAGCATGATAGCCAATAAATAACGACAACTCCAAATTGTTTTAGTGCAAAAAATAACATTCAATTATGCCAATATTTACATTTACAAACTATCTAAACAAAAAGGATGTGAATAACCTGAAAAAAAAAAGAAATTTGTGAAGAAATATAAGGACAATTTTATCAATATTGTGCTTCGACTTATCATTTATACATATGCACAAAACATTTATTAAGAGGCAGAAAACTGTTAAAATTGCACTTAATTTTCTTCATTTTGTTCAAGTTATTCACGTTATTGTTAAAGGATAGTTTAACGTAAACATTTTCATAATTTAATGTTTTTTGCACTAAATCAAAGAGAAAAAAATGAAGTTGTCATTATTTTAGGTTATTATGATATTATTTTTTGAGTTTGATGCCCTCACTTGCACTTTGCAAATTCATCCCAAGGGCCGGATTGGAACCTTTGGCGGGCCGGATTTGGCCCCCAGGCCGCATGTTTGACACCTATGCTGTAGAAGATGATGGTATTTCCATGTTCGGAACGACCAAATGGGTCATATCTGATTATAATTTTACACTAAAAAACTGCATTTTTCCTCATTTCTTTGCATGTATCGATAGGATTAATGGATCAACAGGTATCAGTAGATGCTTTTGGTCGCCGGTGGCTGTTTGGGTCTTTATGGGTTAAACCAGTGCAGACGGTGCTGATCTGCTGTTAGCGTATACTTCTCTGTATGCGAGTTGCACCGAACATCATGTCATCTGTCACATGTTGTCGACAGAGCATAGTATAGGATGTGAGCTGGAGAAGGTCACCGTGGTAGCAATGACACAGCAATTTGGAATCAATGATGATATATGATGATGTCGCCATATATATATAGGCAGCAATGCTCTGGAAAAAAAAAAAAAATCCACTTGAATTCAAAGATAAATTATAGTAGAACCGTTTACGTACTGGATCCTCCTGTCAAGCCTGAACTAACAGTTTCACACACGATGATAGGGAAATTACGCTACTATTATCGTGGAGCTTCAAAAGTAAAAACGGATTTCTGCACTTGCTGATATTTTCTCTCTGTGGCTTTTTGAGTTTGCAGCATAGTATCTTTGTAGGCGATAATTCATTTGACCTACAAAACATGCGAAAGTGATTGCACACATTTCAGCACAGTCTCTATTATGTGCCAAAAGTGTTTGGTCTTCAAACTGTCATTACACAAAATAAAGGTGTTGCTATTTTTCACTGTGAGCGAGGTCTACAAACAAACAGCCTCTACTGATTACCTCTCAAAAATCTGCAAAAAAAAAATAAAATAAAATAAAAAAAAAACCTCTCACAAGCATTAAAGGATTACCACCACTCTTTTAGCCCTGTTGGCCACATGAAGGAACAAGTCATCTTTGGATGTGTTTGGCCTTGAGCAATACAGCCTGTCAATTTCTTATGGGTTTCCTTTTCATCACTGTGACAGGCAAGAAATAGTAAAATATCAGCACCGTGGCATGCACAAGTTGGGCACATTCTGAACCAGCTTGTCAAACAGGATCCTGCTGATTCGCTCCAGCCTTTAAAAACACAACAGTCAAGAAATGTAGACTATTAGAGCAAAACGGTGATCATTTATTATCATTATATCATTAGAATTTATTACCCACCCCCCATTTACACTATGTACATGTGCAACCATGATGTAAATATGTAAAAAATATTTAACGTTTAATTCGAATTCTTTATTTATATAAATATTTAGATAAATAGTACATTTCTTATTTTTCTCACTCTTTTTTGACTCATTTGTGAATTATTTTACTTGTCTTTTTCTCTGGACTTGCTTGTTGTATTTTTGTTACTTTGTTAATTTCCCCAAGGTGGGATAAATAAAGTCTTATCTTATCTTATCTTATCTTATCTTATCTTATCTTATCTTTGAATGATCGTTTGGCTCAGTTTTTTGGTCCCATTTTTTTCATTTTCATGATTATTTTGTTCATCTTGATTATTTTGTCCATTTTTCTTCATTTTGTAGATTATTTTGTTCTTTTATTGATTATTTTGTTCATTACTCATTTTATTCATTGTTTTGCAAATTTTTTTGTGTCCAATTTTTGTTCATTTTGTTGATAATTTTGTTCAGTTTTTAGTCACATTTATTCATTTTGTTGATAATTTTAGTCATTTTTTGTAATTTTTTTTGTACATTTCATTGATTGATTTGCTCATTTTTCAGTCCCATTTGCCATCTTGTCTTGTCTTATCTTATCTTATCTTTGAATGATCGTTTGGCTCAGTTTTTTGGTCCCATTTGTTCATTTTCATGATTATTTTGTTCATCTTGTTGATTATTTTGTAAATTTTTCTTCATTTTGTAGATTATTTTGTTCTTTTATTGATTATTTTGTCCATTGCTCATTTTATTCATTGTTTTGCAAATTTTTTTGTGTCCAATTTTTGTTCATTTTGTTGATAATTTTGTTCAGTTTTTAGTCACATTTATTCATTTTGTTGATAATTTTAGTCATTTTTTTGTAATTTTTTGTACATTTCATTGATTGATTTGCTCATTTTTCAGTCCTATTTGCCATCTTGTCTTATCTTATCTTATCTTTGAATGATCGTTTGGCTCAGTTTTTTGGTCCCATTTGTTCATTTTCATGATTATTTTGTTCATCTTGTTGACTATTTCATACATTTTTCTTATTTTGTAGATTTTGTTCTTTTATTGATTATTTTGTTCATTGCTCATTTTATTCATTGTTTTGCAAATTTTTTTGTGTCCCATTTTTGTTCATTTTGTTGATAATTTTGTTCATTTTTTAGTCACATTTATTCATGTTGTTGATAATTTTGGTCATTTTTTGTAATTTTTTGTACATTTCATTGATTGTTTTGCTCATTTTTCAGTCCCATTTGCCATCTTATCTTATCTTTGAATGATCGTTTGGCTCAGTTTTTTGGTCCAATTTGTTCATTTTCATGATTATTTTGTTCACCTTTTTGATTATTTTGTACATTCTTGTTCATTTTGTTGATAATTTTATTCATTGCTCATTTTGTTGATTGTTTTGCAAATTTTTTAGTCCCATTTTTGTTCATTTTCTTGATAATTTTGGTAATTTTTTAGTCCTATTTGTTCATTTTCATGATTATTTTGTTCATCTTGTTAATTATTTTGTACATTTTGTAGATTATTTTGTTCTTTTATTGATTATTTTGTTCACTGCTCATTTTGTTTATTCTTTGGCAAAAAAAAAAAAAAAATTTGCCCCATTTTTGTTCATTTTATTGATAATTTTCCACATTTTTTTAGTCGTATTTGTTCATTTTCATGACTCTTTTGTTCATCTTGTTGATTATTTTGTACATTTTTGTTCATATTGTTGATAACTTTGTTAATGTTTTAGTCTCATTTCTTCATTTTATTGATAATTTTGTTCATTTCTTGTAAATTTTTGTCGGTTGTTTTGCTCATTTTTCAGTCCCATTTTACCATCTTATCTTATTTTATCTTAATTTGCTTCTGTGTTGATGTAAATATTTTTATTATTTTATTTTATCATTAAGATCAGCATGAAATATACAACTGATCACACCAGTAAAACCAATGAAATAACTTCTGACATGCTTCACTGTTCTTTATTATAATTACAGGTGTTTTACCTGGTTAACTAAAGTATATATATACATATATATATATATATATATATATATATATATATATATATATATATATATATATATATATATATATATATATATATATATATATATATATATATATATATACAGAAGTAAAATCCAACAAACAATATGCTTTTGCCTTTGGTTATTATGAAAAAATTGTATCATGGCAAATTATGACGAACCAAATAGTTGTCATTACCTTCATTTTTCAACACTTTTAATGAAGGCTTTCACAAAACAAACTTACAGTGCAAGGCTCTGGTAAACCCTGGCTGAAGGAAGCTGTAAAAATCATAGTGTAAAATGTGTTAATAAATGGCAGCTGCAGTGGGAGCATGATTCATCCAGGACTCTTTGAAATCATTTTCACGTCTCTCACTCTCCCTGTAGCACAAAGGCAATCCAGATTGCTGATTCCCTCGGTAACTTTCAAGGAATCTACTGGCGGGGGATCAGAGATTCAGATGAAGCCAGAGAGATCAGAGTAATCTTGGAGGAATACTAAAGGTACCACTTCTTCTCAGTCATTATTGAAACACTTCAATCGATATCTTCAAAATGTCAGACCATTCTATCTAATATTAGAGTTTTTTTGTTTTGCTTTGTTTTCATTCTGAAATGTACGCGAAGGTGCAAATATCATTATATACAGATCTATTGTTGCAGTGTAAAGGTTTATGGCTCCAAAGCAAAAACAAAAATCTGACTTAAAACTGAAAGTGGTGAATCAAATTGTAGATCAACAGGAGAATCATCATTATCATCATAACCTTTATTTAAACTGGGAGATATATTGAGGATGCAACCTTATTTCCAATAAAGCTGAGACAGAACACGACATTTGAAACATACAATATACATATCAGAAATACCGAAAAGTAAAAATGACTAAGACGAATTAAAAACAGTGAACTTAAAAACAGGAGCAGCTGGAGGTAAAATAAGACAGAATTATGGATTTAAAACACTAAATATTTCAAACATACCATGCCATATTAGAAGTACCAAAAAGTAAAAGTGATAAAAAAGCAAAAGAAAGATGAACTAAAGTTAAAATTAGGATTGCGGGGCCTGCTAATGATCACACGTGAAATTTGTGTGTTTTTATCTAGTTTCATGGTGTCAACATTTTAACCTCCTCACTTGGATGAATATAACAAACACTGTATTTAAGGCACACAACTTCATTTTTCAACAAGCGACATGCTGAAACCACCGAAACTGGCCTGTATCACAGTTTTCTACATCCTCTATGATTACCTTAAATGAAATAAATATTGAATACTCCATTTGCAATGGTTTACTGCTGTTATTGTCAGTGGCATCTTTCACTTTTTAGCTCCAAAGCTTGATTACTTTCAACTGTTAATTATAGTGGGGCTAAAAGTGGTTTCTACATTGCAATTTTGAAGCTTCAAGTGGAACTGAATAGTTTGACACTATGTTTTCATGAAAGGAGTGGTCACACAAAAAAAAATCATGTAATTGTACTATAGAGACTTACTTATTGCATTTATGCTCTATAACACAGGTGTCAAACATGTGGCCCGGGGGCCAAAACAGGCCCGCCAAAGGTTCCAATTCGGCCCCTGGGATGAATTTGCAAAGTGCATCGAACTCAAAAATATCATAATAACCTATAAATAATGACAACACCCACTTTTTCTCTTTGATTTAGTGCAAAAAACATTAAATTATGAAAATATTTACGTTAAGAAATTATCCTTTAACAATAAAATGGGAATAACCTGAACAAATATGAAGAACCTGAAATGTGTAAAGAAACTTAAGTGCAATTTTAACAATATTTTGCCTGTTACTAAATATTTTGTGCCTCTGTAGATCTTTTTTTTTTTTTTGAACAAAATTTTATTCATATTCATATTTCAAGCTTTACAATATGTACAATCCTTACATATTCTTAATGTAGAAAGCTACATATCTTTTATAACATAAAAAAAAACAAAAACAAAATAAATAAACAAATAAACATAACTTCTCGGCAAACTGGTACCTCAAATCAGTGTACTGATACAAGGTCTTATTTGCATACCTAATATATCTGCCTACAATTATTTTAATAATTACATAAAAATACAAATAATATCCCCCCAGCGTCAGACTCTCAAATGCTACAATATCAAATCCAAATGGGTTATCAAAGGATTCCACCTCTTCTTGAACAAATCAGTGGTAAGGTTTAGGTTTGCTGTTATTTTTTCCATTGTATAGACCCTCACAATTCTTTCCTTCCACTGATTTATTGTTGGAGGAAGTGGTTTATACCAGGACACAGTTATCATTTTTTTTGCTACCAAGACAAGAATTTTCAAAAGATATTCTTTATCCTTATTTAAAAAATTAGCAGGGAGCACTCCAAAGATAAAAATCAGTGGGTCAAATTCAATGTAAGTGTGTAGTATTTTAGAAAGTTCATCCCTAATTCCCTCCCAGAAAGATTGAAGTTTTGGACAATCCCAAAAAATGTGTGTGATCTCCAATTTGTCCACAATGTCTCCAGCATAAATTTGTTTTAGTTTTGTCAAACTTAGAAATAATAAATGGGGTTTTAAAATATCTAACGTTCACTTTCCAAATAAACTCTTTCCATGTTGGGCTGCTAGTCAGTTTGTGTCCATTTTCACACAATTGTTCCCATTCTTGGTCCCCAATCACAACATTCATTTCTAGTTCCCACTTCTCCTTTACCTGAAGAGTACTCCCCGATATATTCAAATGTAAGCATTTGTAAAGATTTGACACAATCTTATCACATTTATCTTCTTTCGTGCCTCTGTAGATCTAATCTGTAGTACACATGTATAAATGATAAGTCGAGGCATAATATTGATAAAATTGTACTTATATTTGTTAACAAATTTCATTTTTTTTCAGGTTATTCACATCCTTTTTGTTTGGATAGTTTGTAAATGTAAATATTGGAATAACTGAATGTTATTTTTTGCACTAAAACAATTTGGAGTTGTCTTTATTTATTGCCTATCATGCTAGTATTTTACTGGTCTGGCCCATTTCTGATTAAATTTAGCTGAATGTGGCCCCCAGAAGAAAATGAGTTTGACACCCCTGCTCTATAAGCTCCATTTGCACAAATACACAATAGTATACAGGGTGGGGAAGCAAAATTTACAATGAACATTTAGTTGTTTTTTCTCAGCAGGCACTACGTCAATTGTTTTGAAACCAAACATATATTGATGTCATAATCATACCTAACACTATTATCCATACCTTTTCAGAAACTTTTGCCCATATGAGTAATCAGGAAAGCAAACATCAAAGAGTGTGTGATTTGCTGAATGCATTTGTCACACCAAAGGAGATTTGAAAAATAGTTGGAGTGTCCATAAAGACTGTTTATAATGGAAAGAAGAGAATGACTATGAGCAAAACTATTACAAGAAAGTCTGGAAGATACTATTAAAGAAGAATGGGAGAAGTTGTCACCCGAATATTTGAGGAACGCTTGCGCAAGTTTCAGGAAGTGTGTGAAGGCAGTTATTGAGAAAGAAGGAGGACACATAGAATAAAAACATTTTCTATTATGTCAATTTTCTTGTGGCAAATAAATTCTCATGACTTTCAATAAACTAATTGGTCATACACTGTCTTTCAATCCCTGCCTCAAAATATTGTAAATTTTGCCTCCCCACCCTGTATATGAAGTGGAATGCAACTCCATGTACAGTCTCGTAATGTAGACAGAGCACCGTTGGTACAGACAACACAAGAGACAATTCCATTTACAACTGTAGCATTTTCTTCTATGGCTGCTGTCTAATGTGCTCATTAGTGTTCTTGTGCTGAGTCTTATCCCTCAGGAGACAGCAGTTGGGAGAGAACTCCCTGTGTTTACTGCAGCACACATCAAAGAGGGCCTTACTACGTAAAGGAAGAGTCCTTTGAGAGTCCACTGATTGCTTACCCATCATGCACCACTGCCTTTTGGACAGAATTTGGACCGTATTCAGTAAAATATATACAGTGCAGTGGGTACGGACAACACACTGGCCCTGGAAAAGCTATCTGTCACAAAGCTTTGGAAATGACTAGAACCTTGATTTGAAAGAAGCCCTTTAGCCACGGTATAGTAGTAGTAGTTATTTGCTGAAATTCTCAGTAAAATCCTTGTCTCCTGAGAGGATAAAAAAAAATATATAGAAAAACTCTCACTACAAAAAGGGGCAGCAAGCAGAAACAAATGTACATTAAACCATATTTGTCTTGTATTCAACTTTTGTTCTTTGATTTGGGGTGTGTGAAATACTAAGCAAGCGTTTTTTTTTTTTGTTTTTTTTTTCATCCTTTACTCCCATGAAAGAAACTTATTCCAACTGGCAACATGTGGCAAAGACACAATGAACATTATATAAGCTTTAGAAACAGTGGCGTGGGCAGTATATTTAAAGTGAAATGGACACGGAGTGAGCGAGAAGGAATAAAGGGCACTGACAGAAACAGCCGTGGGCAAAATATAAGATTTAGCTGTCAAGAGAGGCATGTAATATCCACTCCTTACAGATGGTCAAACACATGATCAATACATATAAAAGCACAGTTCAGTAGTCACACGTGGTGCAACCTTGTGACTTCTGTTTGTCAAATGTCACACACACACACAATTGGAAACACACATACTGAAGTGTAGTGAATGTCTTGCATGATCAAGACGACAATCCTTGAGAGACCTCCTGTCCCTGACATGACACAAACAAATAGTAGTCGACCCACGGGACAGTTGGTTAAAGGTGGCAGTCGCTGCCTGTAAGCAGGGTTAAAGAGCACACGGCCTTCGTCACCCTGACAGCCCAGTGATAGGCATTTGGTGGGACATTTGTCACAGGTGTTCTAGATGTGTTCGACTGTCCTTCACACCGGTCCCACTGGTGGTAGATTTTAAGCTCCAAGCTGTGATATATAAAGGCTGTGGCAAAGAAATTGTGTCAGCGTTAGCACACAAATAAGACACCGGACATGCTCCTATTCTATCACCAGTGTTGGGAGTAAGGCGTTACAGAAGTAATGCATTACAGTAACAGATTACTTTTTGCTATAACGCAGTAGTGTAATGTTTCAGGGGTCAGGGGGGGTCTCGGTCTCAGTCTCAGACATGACCACATCAGGACTGACACGAAGAGACTTTAAAATATCCAAGCAACTTATGTAGTTGGTTTACACCCACTTTGCACACCACCGTAGATAAGGTTGGGAATCATTAAAAATTTAACAATTCCGATTCCTTATCGATTCTCTTATCGATTCTCATTGGGTGAGGGAATAAAAGAGTACAAACGGGTGTGTTTGCATTAACTGTCTTTTATATTTCCATGTCTGCACAGAAAATATAACATATACAGGGTGGGGAAGCAAAATTTACAATATTTTGAAGCAGGGATTGAAAGACAGTGTATGACCTGTTAGTTTACTGAAAGTCATGAGAATTTATTTGCCACAAGAAAATTTACATAATAGAAAATGTTTTTATTCTATGTGTCCTCCTTCTTTCTCAATAACTGCCTTCACACACTTCCTGAAACTTGCGCAAGTGTTCCTCAAATATTGGGGTGACAACTTCTCCCATTCTTCTTTAATAGTATCTTCCAGACTTTCTCGTAATAGTTTTGCTCATAGTCATTCTCTTCTTTCCATTATAAACAGTCTTTATGGACACTCCAACTATTTTTGAAATCTCCTTTGGTGTGACGAGTGCATTCAGCAAATCACACACTCTTTGACGTTTTCTTTCCTGATTACTCATATGGGCAAAAGTTTCTGAAAAGGTATGGATAATAGTGTTAGATATGATTATGACATCAGTATATGTTTGGTTTCAAAACAATTGACGTAGTGCCTGCTGAGAAAAAACAAATAAATGTTAATTGTAAATTTTGCTTCCCCACCCTGTACAGTATGTACAAATAATAATAACAGATGACGCCAGGCCGGTTCAGAGTGGGGGGGTGTAGTGAAAGTGAAACTAAAGACGCTTTACTAATTCCTCTTCTGCCGCATTTCTACTACGTGGAACCGGTTCAACTCGGCTCGGCTTGTCTCCCGTTGTTGTGCACCTCATTCCCTTCTTACCTTTAGAAACTTGTATTTGAGGAGTTACGATGTTTGTTGCCCACACCAAAACCGGCCCGGCGTTCATTCTGCCGCTACATTCACAAGCGCCGCTGAGTATCAAATACGTGACATTCCTGTAAATGATTCACACGCTGTGGACAAATGTTTGAGGATATGGGAGGGATTCCACCCTTTTGAAGACATGGAAGCTTTGACAGTGTTCCAAGTAAGTGGACCTGGTGTCACCTTTTTAGACCGTTTCTGCCTCAACGCCATGTTGGCTACGTTCTGACCAAAACAATGCAGTGTACGTGTGACGTTATTGCACATGCACAACAAAGGCAGAATCGATAAGCAGAATCATTAAGCAGGCAGGCAAACGATTCCAAGGAATCGAGCTACTGGGAACTGGTTCTCGATTCCCATCCCTAATCATAGATCACTTAAATAACTGTTACACTTAAATCACTGATTCACTTCATATGACTGCTACACTTTATATAACTATTTCATTTTATATCACTGCCCTGAAATGTGTAAATACAACCAGAAGTCTTTGTTTACAGTATTGTACAGGAAGCTCTTTTAGAGGTAGTTCTTTAGTTCTTTAACACGTGTCTTTTAGAGTATATATACTAACCCCAATGTCAACCTGGCTACTAACCCACTGTTGTGTTGTGTTTTGGTCTGTCTGTTTTTTGTCTCGTGCTGTATATAAAGCTGCTGAATACTTGAATTTCCCTCAGGATTAATGAAGTATCTATCTATCTATCTATCTATCTATCTATCTATCTATCTATCTATCTATCTATCTATCTATCTATCTATCTATCTATCTATCTATCTATCTATCTATCTATCTATCTATCTATCTATCTATCTATCTATCTATCTATCTATCGTTCGTAATGTTTCCACTATGTGGTACCAGCTCAACTCGACTCAGGTACCAGGTACTATTCCATGGAGACCGTTTCCATTACAGGATACTACCAACTTTAGAGTACCTTGCGATGTGGTGCGTTACTTCTGTGTCGTCTGCTCAGAGATTTGCTGATAAACTCGCTCGTTGCGTGTTGTCTCGTCAAACTCATGCTGAATTTTTACATCAGCCACCAAAAACTGAATCTCCTCAACTGACCATGGTGTAGTTTTGCAGGCTGTCATCATGTGGATTAACCTGCCGCTATATTTATTGTCAACTTCCGCATCTGTTTATTGTAAAACAGCAGGTCACAAAGACAACTCTTTGACCAATCAGTGGTATGCAGTGTTTACACGTCAAGTTTTAGTATCTGTTCCCCAGTCTTGGAACCTCGGTGAAGGTGATACCAAAAAACTAGCACCGGGTTCCAGATTCCAGGTCCTTTTTGGTTATGCAAAAAGGCCGAGTCGAGTCGAGCCAGTACCACGTAGGGGAAACGTGGCATAAGATGTCTGTGTAGGTTCTCATGTGTCCAGGTCATTGTCAACGACCCTGAAACTCACACACAACACCCAACAACAACCCTACCCCCAGGAACACACCCTCTATACTAGCATATGGATGAACACCTACACAGACCACTCCCCCTGCAGGTTTATAAGTCCAGTTTCCCCTATCAGGTACTAGAACTGAAGTCTCTTGAGAGATGAAACGTTTTCAAAAGAGCTAAATTAGTCCAGTTGAACCGAGAAGCACTACCAAGAAGGCAGTAGTGTTAAGGCATTACTAATCAATTTTCAGCCCTATTTTACCCTGTACATGTTCAATAGCGCTTGTGTTACAACACATTTTTCAGCCATAATTAATTGCTCAAATAAAACAACAACAACAACAACAACAACAGCAAGACCATGAGACCTTAAGGAATCAAAAATGCATCACTACAGTTCTATTTCCTGTTGGTGTTCAGCCAATGGGTGAAGATGGCAGAAGACAGTCCATTGTCCACATGGACGTATGCTCATTACTAACCCTGCTTTACAGAAGCTAGTTAGCATTAGCATGATCCCTGTGATCAGCAATGACAAGGTAAGCTAACGTTTCTATGACTAGTTACAATTCTTTATCAATTGTGGATTTATCTACCGGCGTCCTCGGTGCCACGCCCCCTGTTTGAACATGGAAAATGCTGAAAAAAATGCAAGCGTTCCTAGGGGGGTTCTACTGCACACGCTCCATTTATGATTAGAATGTGTATGTAACTCAAAAGTAATACTAGAGTCATGTAATGCATTGCAATTCTGAGACGGTAATATTGTAAGGTAAGGAATTACTTTTAACCTCCTAAGACCCAGGACATGTCAGCAAAGTACAAGCTTTTTTGTTTTTTATTAAATAAGTGCCTATATTGGAAACATGATGCAAAAGTTTTTCAGATGCAGTTTTTAAAATTTTTATGGAATGTCCTTTGTGGTGGACAGTTTTCTTTTCTTTTTTTTTGTATAAAGTTGTGAAATTCTTGCCCACAAATGTGGACAGTGGGTCTTAGGAGGTTAAAGCTTTAATGTATTACAGTTTGAAAATAACTCGCACAACACTGTCTATGACACAAAAGGAACGCAAAAGGATTCACAAAGTACAAATAGAGGGTGTAAATTTTTATTCCACCTTTCAACCCTGTGTCCATTTTAGATCTTAGAGTACTGCTTGTAGTTGTATCGGTCACTCTGACACATTTGAGTCTTATCATTATCTCATACTGTAATTATTAGAAATAGTACATTACAGTTTTCAAGTGTTCATCATGACAGGTCAGAACCTGCGGGTTAATAAAGTAGACCCCACTAGACATCAAACACACATTAAAGCTTAAGGGAACAATTTACTCTATAATAAAAAAAAAAGTTTTAATTATCTACATGTCAGCTCAGTGTTGATTAAAACTAGATGACCACCGTACACACAACAAGAAAACGCCTGCAGTTTTATCTCCCAAAATGAGGTCCCAACTGATCTTAAAGTGACAATGAAATTCCTCTCAACGCCCACGCAGTGTAGTGCATGTGTTTTACAGCCAAGAAACTGCACTGAACACCTGTACTGCAAGCACCACAAAGCCACAACAACCAGCCTGTTGTCTGAATACACTGTCTGTTTGGAAGGTGCAATGTATGTGTACACTGTACTCTGTACACAAGATGACAACAAGGTTTATGTTACATGTTATGTTTGGACAGAGTTTCAATGAATTCATTAAAAGCATAGAAAATAGCTTAGTATAGTACGATATAAAATATGTCAACATGACAACTTAAACATAAACCAACAGGATTTTTCTTCCTTAAAGATGTTGTTTTGCATCTGCTTCTGCTGTTCTGCTCTTTAGTCAGCTGATTAAGTGTTGTGCCACATAACCATGGATGCTTTATTAGACCTTAATGTATAACATGTTTATTAGGTAATAGATGTAATACATCTTAATATAGCCCCACATACAAGCTTAGTTACATGACAGACCATTTACTGAGTGGATGTGCTGCAGAATGTGTATTTTAATGGCTACCACTGCACTACAGGTACACAATAATATCACAATTAAAGCATACTAATAATAATAATAATAATAATAATAATAATAATAATAATAATAATAATAATAATAATAATAATAATAATACATTTTAATTGTAGGCACCTTTCACAGGATCCAAGTGCACTGTACAGCAGAGGATAAAAAAGACAAAACAAAGAATAAAAAATAAATAGATAAATAAGTAATTATGATAAATAAAAGATATAAAGGAAAAGAAGTGAAGAGATGCAGTGCAAGGTACTATGTAAGTGAAATAATTCTGGTGGGTAGGCAGTTTTGAAGAGGTGAGTCTTGAGTCTGGATTTGAATATGTGGACAGAGTCAGTGTTTCGGATGGATGGTAGGAGAGACTTCCAGAGCTGGAGGAGCTTTTATTATTATTTCTGTGTCCCAAGTTTTGGGGATTTTCATTCAGTTTGTGTAATATGGTTTTTCTGAAGCCAAAATCATCAGGAAAATTGTCAGAACCGGAAAACATGCACTGTTCTCCTCCAGCTCCCTCTTTGTCTAAATCTAAATGCTAAATATAAATTATTTTGTAAGCTTCTGTGTCATACACAGAGTAGAGGAGTAGCATCCAAAATCTCATGTCATGAATCAGTTTTCTATAAATTGGAAACAGAGACAAGTGAAAAAGTACACTTTGCCCCTCCTGCTAACTGATACCCTCCTACACAAGGACTAATTTTAAGTCTTAACTTTCAGTCTTCTCAGAAATGTATTTAAATTGTGTTACAAAAAAAAAAAAAAAAAAAGTGGGAAAAAGGCACAGGCAAAGAACATGTGAGTGAAAATTGAAAAGAACAGGGTGAGTAGTGTCCGAGACATCTTCTAATTTGAAATTAAAAAAAAAATAAAATGAATAAAAACATTTGAAATTATGTCATCAAACAATGCACTGCACCTCTGAGAGTGATAAAGAACATCTGTGTCAAATTTGAAAAGAATTGGGTGAACATGGGTTAGACAAAAATCTAAGATGAACAGATTTCCTGGTTTATCGATCTTTAACCCCCACCCACCCACCCGTCCAAAAGGCTCAGTCCTTCAGAGGGTCATAGGGGCGATGGGGTCTATCCCAGTTATCAATGGATGAATGTGGGATACACCCTGAATGTGTCACGTCATCACTGGACTGATGTATACACACAACCATCCACCGACAATATGCACTTGTATTTTTTCAACATTTAATAAATATCGATAAAGTTTTGCGCAGATGTCCAATGGAAAAGCCACTAGTGACAACAACAGCTCCAGTGAGGACAGTGAGTCAACAATCTCAGGTCCAATGTGGTCTACAGGGTCTGTAAGGTCCACCTCTGCATGAACAGTGAGTGGACCTGCTTTGTTAGGTACCATGAAGTAATGGTACTAATGTAAGGAATGATGTTCAAAGGGAGAATGTGGATGTGGACAGGGGTCTGGATCAGCACTTATGATGGTCTAATGTTCGAAAATACATGTTCCTTTCACTTCCATGTGTTTTTCTTGTATTTTTTTTAATACTTCTTGGAATTTTTTTTTTGCCACTTATGAGTAAGGAACCAAATATGGTAACTTCATTGACCTTGCTTTTCAACATAACAATAAAAAAAATTCACAAAAGTAATAAAGTTTTGGGTAACACTTTATAATAAGTACACACTATGAAGCATTAGTTAAGCATTAACAAATACTGAATTCATCATTTATAAAACATATTTCTGACATGAATACTTATTAATATATGGTTTATAAGCACAGTTATAAAGGTTTTACTCGTCATTAATAAGCTCATCTACAATGTGCTTAATACTTTATAAATTATGGATTCAGAATCGGATTCAGAAAATCTCATTTGTAAATGCGTTATATGTCATAGATAGTGCACACTTCAGATGAGCTCACACCATATGCTTAATTAATGAGTAATAAGTGCTTTATAACTCCCTGAAATAATGAATTCCTGTAATAATAACTGTTTATAAGACATCTGTTGGAAAATAAATGTGTGAGTTCATATAAAATACCTTCTAACATATTCACTAATCATTAGTACATGTCTGAATAGTGTATGTGCGAGCATAAATACACATCACAACTGGTTTGTAAATGATGCAATACTAAATTTTTAAACGCTGAATCCATAATTTATAAAGTATGAAAATACAATCATTAAACACATTGTAGATGAGCTTATTAATGATGAGTAAAACCTTTGTAGTTGTGCTTTAAACCATATATTAATGAGTATTCATGTCAGAAATATGCTTTATAAACAATGAATTCAGTATTTGTTAATGCTTAACTAATGCTTCATTGTGTGTACTTATTATAAAGTGTTACCCACAATTTTAACAGTTTTCTGCCTGTTACTAAGTGTTTAGTGTCTTTATAGAGCTGATCCATAATGCATATGTATAAATGATAAGTTGAGGCATAATATTGTTAAAATTGCACTTAAGAAATTTCAGATTTTTCACTTTTTTTTTTGTTTGGGTAGTTTATAAAAGTGAGTATTTTCATGATTTAATGTTTTTTTTTTTATGCACTAAAAAAAGACAAAAATTTGGAGTTGTCATTATCTATAGGTTATTATGCTATTATTTTACTGGTCCGGCCCACTTGAAATTAAATCAGGCTGAATGTGGCTCCTGAAAGAAAATGAGTTTGAGACCCCTGGTTTAAAGACAACCAGATGTGAATAAAAAGACATGGCTCTTTTATTAAATGATCGCATGATTTGTTCTCAGTAACTAACCTGTGTGCTTAGCATTACTTCCCATGTAGGAGATAACCCTTCAGATTTCCATGCCACCTGTTGCTAATTGCTTTTCTGATTAAATTTAAAAAATCCCACGGACTCATTTTTTTAACCCATAATCCCACACTTATCCCTGTCTGCTGTTTTTATTTAACTTTTATGATCCTAATACTCTGCTAATTGGACTTACCTTTGTTTACTCTTAGGCTACATCTGTGATCTCAGCACACAAACTACTGCAGAAATGCTACATTAACACATGTTACCAAGTTTTGTTATGTTCTCCAATAACATACCAAGGTTTACATTTTGAATTTCAGAGTATTTCTATAAGTGCCCTATAGATATTGATGGGAATCAAGAACTGGTACTTTTTGAGAACCGGTTCCCAGTAGCTCAATTCCTTGGAATCGTTTGCCTGCTTATCGATTCCACCTTCATTGCGCATGCGTGATGTCACATGTACCCTGCGTTGTTTTGGTTCAGAACGTAGCCAACATGGCGTTGAGGCAGAAACGCAAGTAATTACGCATTGTTATGTCCTCCAATACAGTGGCGGCTGCTCGTCTTTCTGACAGGGGAAGCTCATTGTCGGCTTACATTAAAAAAAAAAAAAAAAAAAAAAAAACAATTAAGAAAATGCTCCATGACCTTATCGTACCAAGTGGGCATCTTTTCCAGGAACTGGACCAGTGTCCTCTGAATATCCAGCAGAGCTAGGCTGCTTAGACCAGGGGTCACCAACTCCGGTCCTCGAGGCCCGGTATCCTGCGTGTTTTGGATATTTCCCTCTTCCAGCACACCTCGTTCAGTTAATGATCCGCTCATCATCAAGTTCTGCAGAAGCCTGATCACAATCTAATGGCTTTCAGATGTGCTGGAAGAGGGAAATATCTAAAACATGCAGGATACCGGGCCTCGAGGACCGGAGTTGGTGACCCCTGGCTTAGACGGCCTTGGCCCATTGTGTTGTGGGTGTAAGACTTCAGCCTTTTTAAACAACAGATGCTCCTTTCACTCCGACTTAGCCGACAGTTTGATTGATTTAACTATGTACAAAACGATATTAAACTCGAACAAGAAATGATTAAATTATGTAACTGAAACAAGAAAACGCTGAAATTATGTTAAATTGAAACAAGGAAGTACAATGAGTGGGTTTTATTTACAGTGCAAGAAATGAACGAGTAATTTCGTAGTAGTTTCTCTGATTTCCCAGCAGAATGTGCGACGGTTTTAAACTGAACTGTGTCAGTGAAGGAGTGGATCTGAAACTAGCTGTCAATCAAACGGGATTCAGCCTTTTGACCGATCCTCCAATCAGCACGTGGGATTCTGGCGTCCAGCCCGGCCGAGCTCCGCCCACAGCTCCATTCACGCCCAGAGACTCCCGGCATTCGGGGGTGGGACAACATCGTGGCATTTATCCAATTACTGTCCAGTTTTGACGCAATGAAAAAAACTGTTCCACTCAGTCCCACTGAAGCCCAGAGACGCCCACAGTCTACGGACAAATGCACTGAGCAGAGATCGAATGAGAAAACAGCGCAACAGGAATGTATGAGAAGTGAACAACATCGCGTCCGTTAGTTTGTGATAAAGCTGATTCTGAACGAACTCATCTTTGAGATGAACGTGTTCTAACGCATTTGTAGTCAATAAAATGTCAACACAACCGTACATATTTAACTAGAAAAGCACTCGGCAGACCTCCGCCAAGCGCAAAAATTCCCCACATAATCGGTGATACAAATCCTACATTTATTTTTTAAAATAAAATCCGCCTTCTGGATCAGATCTGGATCAGCCTTTGAAATGTGATAGAGGACCCCATTGTCAATTCCTGAGTTAAATTTCATGAGTTTTGGTCAATAATTAAGTGAGATATTGGGAAACGAAAATTTTGGCCCCATTTACCACAATGTTAACGAAAATTTCAAAGTGATCCACAATCCAGGATTTCTTCCGGATCACCCCGAAAAGTTAATCATTTCTTCCTTATCCCATTTCCAACAAACCCTGAAAATTTCATCAAAATCTGTCCATAACTTTTTGAGTTATGTTGCACACTAACGGACAGACAAACAAACAGACAGACAAACAAACCCTGGCAAAAACATAACCTCCTTGGCGGAGGTAACCATTTAATATTCGTAATTTTAGGGGAAGCCGGGCTTCCCTTGCAGTCTGTGAGAAATCGCCACTGCTCCAATAACACACTAAGGTTGAAATTTTGAATTTCAGAGTATTTCTATGTTTTCCCTTTAAAGCAGGGGTGTCAAGCTCAGATCCTCAAGGGCCGGTATCCTGCATGTTTTAGATGTTTCCCTCTTCCAACACACCTGATTCAAATGATAAGCCTATCATCCAACTCTGCAGAAGCCTGATAACGACCGTCAGGTGTGCTGGAAGAGGGAAACATCTAAAACATGCAGGATACCGGCCCTCGAGGACCGGAGTTTGACGCCTGTGCTTTAAAGGGTTAACCTATAAGCATGTCTGTGGACAGTAGGAACCCACACCAAACTGACCACCAGAAAACACTCGTGTAAACTCTCACTGACATAACATTTGAATTTAATATCGGTCCCAACTGTTCTCTTCGAAAGCCCAGACATCATGCACCACTGACTTATGTAGAAGTAACCACGGCGCCTAAAGCGTTTATTTCAACATCACCAGAACCTGAAAAACACTCATATAATCACATACATCATTGACTTCATTAATCGACTTGAAATGTTGTGAGACAAAGTGTTTGAAAAGTGCACAAAACCCTTAAGAAAACACGACTAACAGTGGAACTCAGTTGATTGATTGGATTTCTCTGATGTTCAGGTTATTATCTGCCAGGAGAGCTTGTGGTTTTATGGCTTTTGAAGATTTTTTTTTTTTCCTTTCTGTCCATCACGGCGCACTTGTGTGAGTCAATGGAGTTAAGGAAACCACAGTGCTTCAAACAGACTTCAAATCTTAAGTGCAGCGCTGTGACATACGTGGCTGTACCTGTTTTGACGTGCGGACCCTCCTGTAGCCGTGTGCTATCAAGGTCATTCTCCAAACATCATCTGTCAAACGATACTGACCTGATGCACGACGCTGGAATCAGTAATGGTGTTTATAAAATGTCTCAAGCACAAAATGATGTTATTAAATGCAATTTCTTCTGAGCTAATTTGTCTTCACAACCCATATGCGGTAAGATGGAATGAGACAGATAATTTATCCTGATTCATTGATTGTAATTTGTAGTGTAATTATCATAATATACCACCAGGAGGGACAAAATGATGGCACTGCATATGATCTCAGAAAAGAAACCATTTACTTTGCAGAATGGGATGCTAGTTAGATCGATGTTTTAGATAGATTATTTAATGTTTTTGAAAGTTTGAGCGAATCTTTTATTTCATGGTAGATTTGTACATTTTTATAGATATTACATGACATAGATATTTATTATAATGATGATACGTTACATTAATATGGGTGATAGTGCACAATAGTCGCATCCCAAGACACAGAATAAATAAAGTCAAACTTTTTTTGCTGCTTGATACTAAAGGAAAACTCTCATTTTCCTCCATCATTACTATATTACAGAAATCTGCCAGATAAAACATGATTTACTCCATTTTAACCATTTAACCTCTGAGACATTATTCCAGGTAAATGTGCTGCTGTGAATTTGCGTCTGTTTCAGTGTCATAAAAGCTGCTGTGAGTATGTGTTTGTGTTCCTTTTCTTCAGTGGTTTTGTTTTACTGTGTATTTTAGGTCAAAACAGGTGGAATAACAGAAAAAGACAAAAAGAAGAATTGAAGTTTGACAGGTTTTTACTAAATAAGGCACTAAGAATGTACATGAATAAGAGATTTAGGATGTTGAACATGAACTGTGAACTAGAACACACTGAACAACAAGTATTTGAATTTTGGCTCATTAGTTTTTTTGTTTTTTTTTTTCTAAATCAGTCCAGCTGCTTTTTGGTACCTGGTTGAACTCCAAAAAGCAATGACACAGTCAAAATTGAGTAAAAACACAGTAAAGAAGGAAAATCACAGCAACACTGCAAAAAACAGTAAAAACAAAAAACCACAATGGCAAACTGTGGAAAAAAAAAAAAAAAAAAAAGGCCTAACCTTCTAATTTTGTAGTGAGTCGGTCTCACTCACCGCTCTGTCTTTTACCCCCCATTCCACAGGTGGCAGGGGATGCACTGAGCATGCTCAGATGTCTCCGGAAAACACAAGGTCTATTCTATCAGCACGTTTTGTTTGTTTGTTTGTTTGTTTGTTAACACTCTAGCAGCAAAACTATTGGTTAAATTCATATAAAATTGGGTTTGTACTTTGCCAGTGACCCAAAATAGATGTCATTATACTTTAGGAACAGTAGGTCAAAGTTCAATTTGTTAAATGATTTAAAAAAATTTTTTTTTTTTCCCCATTTACTTATAATGGGCGAAATGTCTATAAAAACATCAGTTTTGTTTCAATTTACTTCAAACGTGGCACATATATAGAGGTAATTGATATGCTGACATCAGCACATGCACAGACATGATGACATCACACCGGATCGATGCCAAAGTAAGCTACAATATGTGTAAGGGGCGGGGTTAGTTGTGCCTGGAACCACTTGTTTTTGGTTCAGTTCGTTTGTTTGTTTGTTAACACTCTAGCAGCAAAACTATTGGTTAAATTCATATAAAATTGGGTTTGTACTTTGCCAGTGACCCAAAATAGATGTCATTATACTTTAGGAACAGTAGGTCAAAGTTCAATTTTTTAAATGATTTTTTTTTAATATTTTTTTTTCCCCCATTTACTTATAATGGGCGAAATGTCAAATGTCTATAAAAACATCAATTTTGTTTCAATTTACCTCAAACGTGGCACATATATAGAGGTAATTGATATGCTGACATCAGCAAATGCATAGACATGATGACATCAGCTGGATCGATGCCAAAATAAGCTACAATATGTGTAAGGGGCGGGGTTTGTTGTGCCTGGAACCACTTGTTTTTGGTTCAGTTTGTTTCTTTGTTAACATATTAGCAGCAAAACTATTGGTTGAATTCATACCAAATTGGGTTTATAGATTGCCACTGACCCAGAATATATCTGATTACATTTTGGGAAAAGAAAATCAAAGTAAAAATTGTATTATGAATTTTTATTTATTTATTTTTTGTCTCCATTTACTTATAATGGCCGGAAATTTGTCAATGCTGACATCAGTAGACACATGGACATGATGACATCAGCTGGATCGATGCAAAAATAAGCTACAATACGTGCGAGGGGCGGGGTTTGTTATGCCTGGTACCACTTGTATCTTATATTTTCTATTTAATCTTTTCTACCCAGATTCACTCTCCTATAAAATGACCCTAATCATCCCAAATGGATTAAATCTGTCCAAACAATTATTCCAAGTCTCTGGTGAAAATTTGTTTCTTCTCTAATGTGGATGCTTTGTTTTTTTAGTAGTTGTTTGCTTTTTTTTTCATGTCCGTGCAGCCATGATTACTGGACAGATACATCCGATCATAGAGAAAGCAGTTAAAAGAGGATGAGTGCTCCAGTCTAATATTCAACAGTGGGTGATGTACTTTAATGCCATTATCTCCATTACTTACAGAGCAAATAACAGAGGGTAAATAAAGCAGGAACAGGAGAAATACATTTAAATCTAACAAATGCATATTTAATGAGCGTGGTCATTTAAGTGCTTTTGCCACAGAAATGACATTAAATTTGGATTTGGATTTCAAGACAGGGTATACCAGAAATGAAAGGCAGATTAAAGCGCGCTGGAGTTTTGCTGAAATATACATATGTACCTGTGGTGTTGCTTGAGGAAGGACCAAGAAATTAATAATTCATCTCTGTTTACAAATGTGCACTGTGAGAAGGGCTGTGAAACTAATGCAATGTACACAGGAAGGAGTTCACGGTGAGACTAAATACAATATGTACGACTTCAGATGCCCTTGGCCATATTGACAGAACAAAACATATTTATTTATATTTATGTCAAAAAATACGAATGGCACAGTGTTGTAAAAGTGCAATCTATTCTAAATTAGAAAGAACTGAAATATATTGCCAATTAGCTTTATATTACTCATTAAATAACACCAATATAATTACTTGGGAGTTTGTTTTTTTTTTTTTTTTCCAACACAAAACTAATTTACAAATGAAATAATCTGTGTGTGCATGTTGTTGTGTTTGTACGTGCACAGCATGTGTCCAGTGAAGTATTTTTTCTTAATCTTCCATTTAAAATCTTTTGTCTTCATTAGAATTTATTAACAATGCTAACAAACCATTAATCAGACTGAGTGTATTTGGCTTGTGCGTTAATGTGCATCTAACTGTTGCCACGGTGCTGATACCAAACTAAGTCCCATCTTGACAGTGCCTGTCTCCATCTGCCTTTTTTTCCCATTTAAGACTATATTTAAAACGATGGCATAAAAATCTAATCCTGAGGGTTCTAGAGGATTATGCTTTGCCAGCAGAAACTGGCAGTGAGACGGAGAGGTGCACTCGTATGGGTACCTAATTGTGTCTTCATTGACTCACTGTAACATCTTCACTGACATGATAGTTGAGGCTACTGCTGTTAATTTCTTCATGCTGGTGAGCTGATACCGAGTGTTATCGCTGTAGCAATCACTGCACATTTGTACTAAAATACTTATCTGTACAAAAAAAAAAAAAACAACTACTTTTCATTTCCCTTCCATGGATATTCACCATGGTCTCTCGTTACGCCAGACAAACATATTTGAATTGGAAATGACTCAAAATACTGTTTTATGCAGCACTCATCTCTAGATGTGGTTTGACGCATGCAAACAGATCAAATAGTAATGAAAAGGGGGGTGGGGAGTTGGAAGATTGATTTGCTCCAACCACACAGTGGAAACAAAGAAAGACTGAGAAGACATTTTGATCACGGGATTTTTTTTTTTTTTTTTCACTTTTTATTTCTCTGCCTCACTTTGCTTAATCCAATCCATGTCAGGCAATTATTCACACCTGAAAGGATGATATTAGAGGAAGGTATGCAGAACGTGAAGAACCTGAAAGACCAACACCATTAGAGATTTTGATATTCTAAAGGCATGCCAGTTTGGTTTGGACTCATTGCTATATTCTCCTCTTCCCCTGCCATCCTCTGAAGGGAACTCCTGGATGCTGCAGAAATGCAACATCAACATGCATCCCTTTCTCAGCAGGAATGGGAGTAAGAAGAGAGAAGTTGAATGATTCACCTACGCGAACAGAGAGTGGCTTCCTGTCAGTGCAGTTGATTAAAATTCCTGGGACCAAGAATACAGGGTGTGATGTACGACGAGCAGGTGGTGTGGGTTTAATATGCATGAGCGGACGGCTCCTGCATCTGCAGATTGGCAGTCACTGAGCTTGCCTGTCCGCTCCCTTGGCAGCTCACTTGGCATATGGAGCTACTGAGGGCACACATGAGCAAAGCAGGGGGGCTGGTCTTAGCACCCACTGATACAATTTACTCTTTTTGCGACTCCTGAGATCAGTAGGATGCTGGCTAGTTCTCTTTGGTGGCTTTGGTCTGCTGAAAGTAGACACGCTGGAGTTAAAGGAGAACGTTTTCCTCCTGTATATTTTATTGATTTCATACAAACAGCAGGAGACATCAAAAGGGAGGAGGATTAGAGGAGCTAGTGTAAAAAATTGACTGAGATGGGGTTTGGGACTTAGGCTTACCAGAGGGAAGATGTGATTAGCCTTTACACCATCTCAACTGATTGTATTGATATGAAAAAGTAAGCACAATCCTTACGTAGATTTCGAGGGAGGGAAATGCATAAACAGTGCCTTCCAAGGAGGCAGCTGTACTCTATAGAGCAGTGTTTTTCAACCTCGGGGTCGGGACCTCACGTGGAGTCGCCGGGAATTCAAATGGGGTCGCCTGGAATTTCTAGTAATTGATAAAAATAAAAAAAATAAAAACTTACAAATAAAAAAAATATATGGTGAGTTGACAGAGACAATCCCGATCCATAAAAGACATGATAAACTCTGAAGCCGAAACTGAAGCACTGTGGTACTGTTTATCTGTCAAATGTTCATTGTGGTCAGTTTCAGATGCTGCAGCTCTTTCATAATTCATAGTTTGAGTTCTTGTTTGTTCAGTATTAATTGACAGTCTTGTAAATCCAAGCTGGACTGACTGTACATATCCTGACCAAGGAAAATCAAATTCTCACTTTATGCAGTAATCTACACCTGGCTTTTCTGACTCCATCCAGAATAATATACATTATATAGACTAAATATCATCTAAAATTAGTGTTTATTTGCAACATAGTATAGCAAACTATTACATGATCAAAAACAATCTTTTAAGATTTTCCATGATCAGTTGTCTTCTTTTTTACCTTTAGAAAAATTGACTTTGGATAAATATAATCATGGCTATTTCTTTAATGAATTTTGGTTGCCTTTACTCTCCGGTATGGAGAAAGTTTGAGTGTGTACGCCATGAATACTGCCCTATTACTTATATTATTTATGTTACAGCATGCATCACTATGCTTATGCGTGCTACCCTTATTATTATTTTATTTTATTTTCAGACTTTTATGTTTTTGGCCTGTTAATTTTGAGTGTGTTTAGTTGGTTTATTCCTTTAGGAGTGGGGGGTGGGAAGAGTACACAAAGGAGAACTGCAAAAGGTAAGACCCAGTATCACTATGTTTATACTGTATCTGGATGATTTTCTTTTGTGAAATAAAATGATATTTAAAATAATAATAATAATAATAATAATAATAATAATAATAATAATAATAATAATAATAATTTTAGCAAAAAAATGTCTCAGAATGTCTGGGGTTGCCAGAAATTTGTGATGTTAAAATAGGGTCATGAGCCAAAAAAGGTTGGGAACCACTGCTATAGAGTCATGTTTGTGTGGGCACATACACTATGGTACTTTTCTATTTGTGTGCCATAGCCTATTTGCTATTTTGATGATCGGAAGTGCAGTGCAGTCGAAAAGAAGGTGCAGAAAGTGAAGGGTCAATGTCAGAGCAGCAGTGTACTGTAATTTTGATGTCAAAATGTTCCGTGTTTTGTGATCTCCATTTCCAGCCTGCAGATGATCAGACATCGCTTCTGTTTTCTTGACTGGAAATGGAAGGGGCTTTAATCAAATCCCACATAACCCTTTTAATTCATCACTTCATTACATCAGTCACCATCACATCTCAATTAATAGAGACATTTAGCCGGTCAGATTGAATTAGATTTTGCCAATAATGAAGCTGATATTTGAATCTCACCTGCACATATCATCTAACCACTGAGAATATCCCAGCCAAGAGTGATGTTATATTCCTTTACAGGTATTTTATTACAGCATTGTGAAGACAGGAGAAGGCTTTAACAAAATAATCTCACAAGTTTCTGTATGCTTGGGATCTTTTTTACTTCAGCAGTGAAGTGCTGGACACAATGCAACTCTATTATTCTGTATGAAATTAAAATGCCATGTGACCCAGTGCAGACAGTGAAGAGCTATTATATAGTGAAT
Organism: Sphaeramia orbicularis; assembly: GCF_902148855.1. Classification (NCBI taxonomy): domain Eukaryota; kingdom Metazoa; phylum Chordata; class Actinopteri; order Kurtiformes; family Apogonidae; genus Sphaeramia; species Sphaeramia orbicularis. Next base: position 30,163,132 of record NC_043975.1, on the reverse strand, counting down.
AGTTTACAGTAATGAATAAAGTTCATACAGGCATGGGTTTTAATTACACTGCAATATGTAATAGGTAAAATAATTCTCCCAAACAGCCACCGGCAACAAAAAATGTCTACTGATCTAAAGGCTTTAATACCTGTTGATCCACTAATTCTATCAATACATGTAAATAATTGGTGTAAAATACAGTTTGTCGTCTTTTCACGGTCATCAGATATGACCCATTTGGATGCTCGGAGGCTCCATAGTTACCATGGAAACACCATCATCTTCTACAACATTGATTCACCAGTAAAACCAATGGAGTTGGATCAATGACAGTGGATGGAGACACTTGGTTTATGTTCAGTTAATGGTATATTTTTGCTGAAAAAGTCATGTTTTCTTCAGTTTTCTCTGTTTTTATATAATAACCTTTGAATTTAGTTGGAGTTATTGTAAATATCTAAATTAAATATAGGAAATTAAATATAGGAAATACATGATTTACAGTGAAACATGCAAAATACAGAGGGTAATATTATAATAAATGGTGATAAATTACTTGAGAAAGGTTCAATACAGAGAAAAATGCATTTGGGAACTGACACAAAAGTAGCATCGAGTCTTTATGGGTTAACGAGGTAAAAAAACAAAAAAAAAAACAAAAAAAAAAAACAACCTGTAATGATGATAAAGAGCAATGAAGAATTTCAGATGTTATTTCATTGGTTTTACTGGTGTGATCAGTTGTATATTTCATGTTGATCTTTCCAGGAGTTTTGCTTTAATAGTCAGTGACACCGTGATAACACTGAAAATATTTACATCAACAGAAACAGAATCAAACTAAGATAAGATAAGATAAGATAAGATAAGATAAGATAAGATAAGATAAGATAAGATAAGATAAGATAAGATGGCAAATGGGACTGAAAATTGAGCAAAACAAATGTGCAAAAATTTACAAAAAATGAACAAAATTATCAACAAAATGAATAAATGTGACAAAATAATGAAGAAAATTATCAACAAAAGGAATAAAAATGTACAAAATAATCAACAAGATGGACAAAATAATCACGAAAATAAACAAATAGGACTAAAAAGTTAGCAAAACAATCAACAAAATGAGCAATGAACAAAATGTTTCTGATATAATAATCCTCAACTATAATCTAAGGTGATTCTTGTGAGGTACAGTATTTAATAATGACTACGTGGGCTGTTTGTTTATAGATAATGTTGTATTGATAAATAGAATGTAATTATTGAAGAAAATAGCTGAACTCTTGAGTCTGTTTATATGAATGCACTACCATGATTATATTATTGTGTATACTTCAGTTACTGTATTATGTATTAGTTGTCGGTTAAATGCTAAATTAAGAAAATTGTATTGTTTGATTCATGAATTAAGTTATTGATAAAGGTGTATAAGTACTTGAGAGGTAGATTTCATAAATTTATACTTGTTCCTACTCCTTTTTGATCATGAAAATTCAGACTTGCTTGTACTTAAAGATAGATTCTATTCATTTACATGTCATTTTGTTTTTGTATCATTTTGTTTTACGTTGTTTTTTTTGCATATTCGAAACAAAGAAAGAAAGAAATGACGCTTTTATGAAAATCTACACGATTAGTGAATTAAATAGAGGAAAATGCCTGATTTTTTACTGTAAAACACAAAATACAGAGGATAATATTGTATTAAATGGTGATAAATGACTTCAGAAAAGTTAAATATAGAGAAAAAAACTATTTTGTAAATGCCACATAATCAGCACTTGGTCTTTATAGGTTAAAAGAGAGAGAGGAAGAGAGATGAGATGCAAAAAGTGGGTGGAAAATATTAATATACACTAATCAAACACAAGGCGCAGACTAATCAAATAAATATATTAGGTGAATAATTGTTCTAACATTAAGATCACCTGTAATGAATGATTCAAACACAAATCTGTAAACACCATAAATGTACTAAATGGATTACATTAATGATACCTAGCTTGGAAAATCTCACCAGGGGACAACTGTTAATCCCAATTATAAATCCCACTAACTGTGCATCTCACGGACACAGCAAAGCCCTGGTGAGTTCCGCTTTCCTTTAAACAAGGCCAATTTCCTCTGTCACCCAGTTTCACTCAATATAGCCATTCATATACTGAAAGTAGGTTCCCAGGAATAAAGGGGGAAAAAAAAAAAAAAAAAAATGCGATTGCACTATCACCCCTCAACAAAAATAAACACAGGTAGATACACGCGGTAACACACATCCACGAGTCAACTGCTGCTCTCAATGGCGCAGTGGGAACAGGATTACATGCCTTTCAGTCTGCTCACTCCCAGCAGAAAGACACAGCTCTGATCCAATCATGGTGACACATGCAGAAACAAGGAAAAGGTTGTGGCTCGGTCTCCCCCAGGAACAAGCTTGACATCAGTGTTACTTGACAAGGAGAAAAATACTGACATAACACTGATAACGTGATAATTTGAAATGGATTCAGCTGATGAATAGGGAGTCTCTAATAACAAGTTCATGAGCAGTGGTAAGGTGGATATTAAAGTTGGACTGGTATTAGAGATGGGAAGATTTAAGCAAACGTAGGATTTGATAATCAATGGAACGTTTTGAATACGCAGGTAAAATTACTGAGCATTTTTTCCAGAGTCAAAAGTATTTTCCTCAACATCCTCTCTATATTGAGTAAATTTGGCTCTATATTGAGTAAATTTGACTCTACATTGAGTAAATTTGGCTCTATATAGAGTAAATTTGACTCTATATTGAGTAAATTTGGCTCTATATTGAGTAAATTTGGCTCTATATTGAGTAAATTTGACTACATTGAGTAAATTTGGCTCTATATTGAGTAAGTCTGACTGAAAATTGAGTAAATTTGGCTCTATATTGAGTAAATTTGACTCTATATTGAGTACATTTGACTCTATATTGAGTAAATTTGACTCTACATTGAGTAAATTTGGCTCTATATTGAGTACATTTGACTCTATATTGAGTAAATTTGGCTCTACATTGAGTAAATTTGGCTCTATATTGAGTAAATTTGACTCTACATTGAGTACATTTGGCTCTATACTGAGTAAATTTGACTCTGCATTGAGTAAATTTGGCTCTATATTGAGTACATTTGGCTCTACATTGAGTAAATTTGGCTCTATATTGAGTAAATTTGACTCTACACTGAGTAAATTTGGCTGTATATTGAGTAAATTTGACTCGACCATTAAGTTAATTTGGCTCTATATTGAGTAAATTTGGCTCTATATTGAGTAAATTTGACTCTACACTGAGTAAATTTGGCTGTATATTGAGTAAATTTGACTCTATATTGGGTAAATTTGACTCTACACTGAGTAAATTTGGCTCTATATTGAGTAAATTTGGCCCTATATTGAGTAAATTTGACTCTACATTGAGTAAATTTGGCTCTATATTGAGTAAATTTGACTCTACATTGAGTAAATTTGGCTCTATATAGAGTAAATTTGACTCTATATTGAGTAAATTTGGCTCTATATTGAGTAAATTTGACTACATTGAGTAAATTTGGCTCTATATTGAGTAAGTCTGACTCGAAATGGAGTAAATTTGGCTCTACATTGAGTAAATTTGGCTCTATATAGAGTAAATTTGACTCTACATTGAGTACATTTGGCTCTATACTGAGTAAATTTGACTCTACATTGAGTAAATTTGGCTCTATATTGAGTACATTTGGCTCTACATTGAGTAAATTTGGCTCTATATTGAGTAAATTTGACTCTACACTGAGTAAATTTGGCTGTATATTGAATAAATTTGACTCGACCATTAAGTTAATTTGGCTCTATATTGAGTAAATTTGGCTCTATGTTGAGTGAATTTGACTCTATATTGAGTAAATTTGGCTCTATATTGAGTAAATTTGGCTCTATGTTGAGTGAATTTGACTCTATATTGAGTAAATTTGGCTCTATATTGAGTAAATTTGACTCTACATTGAGTAAATTTGACTCTATATTGAGTAAATTTGGCTCTATATTGAGTAAATTTGACTTGAAATTTAGTAAATTTGGCTCTATACTGAGTAAATTTGGCTCTATGTTGAGTGAATTTGACTCTATATTGAGTAAATTTGGCTCTATATTGAGTAAATTTGACTCTACATTGAGTAAATTTGACTCTATATTGAGTAAATTTGGCTCTATATTGAGTAAATTTGACTCTACATTGAGTAAATTTGGCTCTATATTGAGTAAATTTGGCTCTATATTGACTTTGGATAGCTCTACCCAAAGAGTAACTTTTACTGTTTTTAGGGAGGGACCACGTATTATCTGAATAGAGTAAAATTTTCTTAAATTTGAATAAATTTTACTCTGAGAAATTTCCTAATTTCCTGTGTACTTTGTAGAAATAAGGATGAAGAGTGCAGACTAGGGCTGCAACAACAAACCGATTAAATTGATCTGAATGGAATTTTAAAAGAGTTGGCAATGAATTCGGCAGTCCATTCTTTAGGTCTTGAGCGTGTTAGGTATGCCCACACACTGTGTAGTGGAACAGAGGAAAACTCAGAGCAGCATGGCTGAGGCTTCAGATGCCAGGCCAGATTTTTGAAGCTAGGTTTACATTATGTTCCCGGTGGCCACAGCAGCCCCATTTGGCCGAAACAGTGCGACGATTATGTAACAAAACCAAGTGGCCACTGGGAACATAATGTAAACCTATCTTATGATAGCCTACGTGTCATGATTATTTTAGCCCACTAGCTACTTAGACACTATCATCATTATTAGAACATTTTCATCTTTCTCTGTTTATCAAGCCACCAGACTAACGTTACCTATCGTTGACTCGAACTAATACATACGCTAGTTTGATAGCCTTTGTCTTTCCCTACTATGAATACGGTGAATCTGAATCCTGTCGTCCCATTGATTATCTATTGTTAAACCAACACTTTTTTACAACTTTTTTCTCTAATTGTTGGCATTTTCACTAGAGTTTTCGAAATGTGAAGGAGCTAAACATGACTAAACTTTGTTATATGTGTAGTTCATGAGGACAGTATTTCCCATTAATGATACAGAATATGACATACTGTTATAGTTTATTCAGCTGTGCCACATGTCTTAAAATGACCCAGAAATATTATGTTGTGCAGAATTTTACTTTACCACGTTGCTAACAATAGGGATTATTTTTGGATAAAAATGGAGCACACTGGTAATGTTACACTGCATAGTGACGAAAGTGAAACTAATCACACAAACTATATTATACTGTATAGCACAGGTGTCAAACATGCGGTCCGGGGGCCATATCCAGCCCGCCAAAGGGTCCAGTCTGGCCCTTGGGATGAATTTGTGAAATGCAAAAATTACACTAAGATATTAACAATCCTTTTAGTTCTGGTTCCACATTCAGACCAATTCAATCTCAAGTGGGCAGGATTCAGTAAAATACTATCATAATAACATAAAAATAATGATAATTCCAAATTTTTCTCTTTTTACACATGTATTTACACTAAAATAAAGCATAATTTTGCAAAAAATGTGAATAACATGAACAAATATGAACAACCTGAAATGTTTTAAGAGAAGTAAATAGAATTTTAACAATTCTCTGTCTGTTATTAAATGTTTTGTGTGTTTGTAGATCCACAGTGATCTGTAAGTTATAATGTACATGTGTGATAAACTGAGGCAGAATATTGTTAAAATGACACTTATTTTTTCAGTTTGTTCATGTTATTCACATCTTTTGAAAGGATAGTTTGTAGATGTAAACCTTTTCATAATGTAAATTTACTTTTTTCGCTCTAAAACAGAGAAAAGTTTGGAGTTGACATTACTTATATATTATTACATTATTATTTTACTGGTTCGGCCCACTTCAGATCAAATTTAGCTGAATGTGGCCCCTGAACTAAAATGAGTTTTGACACCCCTGCTGTATAGACTGACTGAACCAGACCCTGAACCAGCAAATTCTGAAACCACGAGAGATACAACTGTAAAGGGGAAATCAACTCCACTCCACGAGATAAGATGAATAAACATTACTGTCATTTGCTGTTTAACTAATTGTCGTTGGTCAGTAGCGACCTTTAGTTTTAATGTAAACTGAGCAGTTCCTTAACAGCAGCAAACAAAACTAGTAGCATTAATAATTTCCATCTCTAGTCAAGTATAAACATTATTTTCACATACAAATCTGTGAGTCTGGTCTGACCAGCCCTAAATGTAAAGCCTCATGAGGGCTTTGTTATAATGTGATCCTATATAAATATGAATTATAAATTTGATTGATTGACTCATTAACAAATCTAACGTCAGATAATCAGCGACTGTGACTTAAGAAGCCAAGGTGACCTGTTTGTGTCTTTGTGTTTATTAAAATGACAGAAACCGGCCCATTCTTACTTTAATTCTGCTTAGATACTCTATAAAAACTAAAAATTAAAATAACTTCAGGACTGATACATTAGCATATAATAACAAAAAGACAACACTGACAGAACATTATTTATCCATGAGATGAAACAGCACATATAGGCAGAAATAAAAGGTAATTTCCATGCTAACACAGACCCTTACTTTTACGGGGGGTTTTTTTGTTGTTTTTTTTAATAACGTGATGCAGCACATAACAAAACATGTGAAAGACATGACAACAAATGAGACAAAACAAAAACATACTAATTACATATTCATCATTATACATTGGTGTGTGTGTGTGTGTGTGTGTGTGAAAGAAAAGACAAAGGAACTGCTAACAACAACAAATGATAATTTAAAAAAATCATCATCAACAACAGTTATTATTATTATTTATTTTTTTATTTATTTATTTTTTTTAAAAAATTGGTTATTTAGCTATTTATTTTTGTTCATTATGATTTATGCTAATATCACTGTTATTATCACTGCCCTTACCTTTACTTAAACCGGGCAATAATCATGTGAACTCATCTTTTTTTTTTTTTTTTTTTTTTTTTTAAATTGACTTAATAATTCTAAAATCATGACCATCCACATTTAGACCATACTGTATGCTGTATCCTGGAGCCGTATTCATACAGTAGCACAGGGGCATCTCATCGCTGAAATGCCAAATTGGCTTTGCTGGTTAGTTATTGGAACTGGTAGCTTTGGCCCTGACGCTAGCTCAGTGAAATCGTGTTTAGCCCCCCTACTGCCCCCCTTCCTCGGCCTTCGGGGAGTGTCTGTCGTTAAATTTGAGCCAAATCACGGCCTGTTTAACACCTCACCACCTGCTATGTTTCTGTGCATGTGTGTGTGGGAGAGCGAGAAACTGAAGCAGAATACGAGTTCAGCAGAGAAAAATGCGATGACACAAACTATACTGTGTAGTTCCACAAGAATGACCTCATTTTCTAAGATCAAACTGCACAGTATCCACACACAAGCAGAATTTAACAAACTTTCCTACACATTTGACTTCTCTCATAATTTGAATCTATGCATTTATTTAACCCATACAGACCCAAACAGCCACCGGTGACACAAACCATCTGCAGATAAAAACTGTTTGATACCTGTTGATCCAATAATTCTATCAATACATGTAAATAATCGGTGTAAAATGCAGTTTGTCATCTTCTCATGGTCATCAGATATGACCCATTTGGATGTTCAGAGGCTCCATAGTTACCGTGGAAACACCGTCAACTTCTACAGCATTGATTCACCAGTAAAACCCACGGAGTCGGATCAATAAAAGTGGATGGACACACTTGTTTTATCTTCACTTATTGATACATTTGCTGAAAAACTCACTTTTTCTTAATTTTCCTCTGTTTTGATAAAATTAACTCCAAATTTATTCTCAGTTTTCATGAACATCTGCATGACCTGTGAATTAAATTAAAAAAAAAAAAAAAAAAAAAGCAAAATACAGAGGGTAATTTTATAAAAATAATAGAGGATAAATAAGTAAAGAAAGGGAGAAATAGAGAAAAAATCATTTGGGAACTGCCACAAAAGTAGCACTGGGTCGTTATGGGTTAAGCAGTGATTAGAATGTCTTAACCCTTTAAAGCCTGAACCATTAAATCATTGACAGAAAATTCCAGTTCCTTGAAACTGGAACCTTTATTGGTCCTTCTGATCAACTTTTTTTTTTTTTTTTTTTTTTTTCAAATATCAGTTTCCATGTATGAGTTGAAATATATGATATATCAGATCTCTATTATTATTATTATTATTATTATTATTATTATTATTATTATTATTATTATTATTATTAATGTATGTATTTATTTATTTAATCTTTTTATTGGATTTTCGTGGATGCATACCAATATCTGACATGTATAATGTTTCCAGGTGTTCTGGTTTAAATGTAATAGGAAGTTGTCTTATACAATGCATGTTGAGAACAACAACATTTTTACTCTAAGCCAGAACGGTTTCTATGAATGAACTATAATTAACTATTATCCCTTCCCACCCACTATTAAGAAAAATAAATAAATAAATAAATAAATAAATAAATAAATAAAAAACAACACACACACGACCACTGCTGGATTTACAAATAAAATAAATGAAATTTAATTATTTTTGAACAAACAAAACCAACATATAACACAAACATGTCTAACAAATTGGTAATTCCTTCTCAAAATTGCCAAAGTTCTGCCTCCTTCCTCGTTAATGTCAGTCTTGTAGTGTCACTGGAAAGGCCTCTGGTGAATGAATTCCTCCCCCCTGTTGGATTATCTGTGTATTGCATGTATCTAATTATATACATCAGGTTGTTAAAAAAAAAAAATATCACACTGATCATATAGAGGGCTTCAAAACTCATGTATCAAATAAGATACATTTGGTGTTATAGGGTTAATCTGTTAGAACAGAGCATGACTGCATTATGTGACTAATGGTGACAAATTCACTATCAAATAGAAGCTCTTTACATCTTTGTAAAACATATTTCTTCCTTCAAATATTGTTCTTCGTTGTCCTCTATGGCCTCTTTTAAAGGACGCAGGAACACATTAAACCTGACGGACAAAAGTGCTGTGCATGACTGATGTTTGTGTTTTCAGAAAGTGGTTCTCTCCAGTGCATAGCATTCCCTAACAGACGTATTAATCAAAGAAGTTTTGCTTAGAGCCATTTGGGGATGAATACAATACAGTCTCCTCATTCCTCTACACAACAATGTTCTCTATACTTGATGTGTCACGCTCATTGAACGCCACAGGCAAATGTATTTTACCGACTGGATGCCTGTCTCCAAATTACTGCAAAGGACTCTCTCTTGAGGAAACAAAGGTAGAGAAATCTGGCTTCATGGACAATGTGTGAAACGTTGTTATTTCTCCCCTTTTTTTGTTTTTGTGTCACTGTTGAATTAGATACATTACGAGGAGGATATATCACAGGTTTTTCAAAGCTGAGAACAGAAAACTCCCAAAGCTGAAATACAAGATAAAGTGCTTTGAATAGTAAACAAACAGCACGAGCGGAGAATGGCTCGGGATAAATCAGCACGGATATGTCAGTGACTTTCAACAACAATTGCTCCTGAAATTCACCGTCACCTTAACCCAGGGGTGTCAAACTTATTTCAGTTCAGGGGCCACATACAGCCTAATATGATCTAAAGTGGACCGGGCCAGTAAAAGGATATAAATCACAGGTGTCAAAGTTGCGGCCCGCCAAAGGGTCCAGACCGGCCCTTGGGATGAATTTGTGAAATGCAAAAATTACACTGAAGATATTAACTCTTTCAATGCCATGGGCCGATTAAATCGGCTTTACAAATACAACCTTTAAAGTGCCACGGGCCGATCAGATCGGCTTTGGAGAACACGCCATATTTGTGTACAAACAAACCATCCACCTCCATTTCTTTCTCACATTTCGATGACGTTCTTTCAAATCTTCTTGCAAATTACGATCAATAATGAATCGGCTGCGTCCGGTGCGTTTTGAATCTAAGTAGCAATCGGTCGGATGTTACTGAGCGGTTTTTGACCAAGGAAGAGCTCGCGTTTCGTTTTCTGCTTGGGAAATTTTATGAATGAATTTATGAATGAAATCATATGCAAATTAGATGGCCATTTTGTAGTAATATCGTAAACACAGCAATCTGTCAAAACAGTCCCATCTGCTAGAAAATGAGTTCTGATGACGATTCAGACTTCGATTATAAAAACGACGTGAAATACTGAAAAACGGCCAAATTCTGTGGCACTTTTAAGGCTTATTAGCCCCTTAACTGTCTGGCACCGAAAGAGTTAACAATCATTTTAGTACAGGTTGCACATTCAGACCAATTCAATCTCAAGTGGGTCAGATCAGTAAAATACTATCATAGTAACATATAAATAATGACAACTCCATATGTTTCTCTTTGTAAATGTAAATATTTTCATGTATTTACACTAAAACAAAGTATAATTTTGCCAAAAAAATAAAAAAAGTGAATAACCTGAACAAATATGAACAACCTGAAATGGCTTAAGAGAAGTAAGTACAATTTTAACAATATTCTGCCTGTTACTAAATGTTTTTGTGTATGTGTAGATCCATTGTGATCTATAAGTTATAATGTACATGTGTAAATGATAAAGTGAGGCAGAATATTGTTAAAATTACACTTATTTTTTCAGTTTGTTCATGTTATTCACATCTTTTGAAAGGATAGTTTGTAGATGTAAACCTTTTTGTAATTTAAAATGAACTTTTTTCGCTCTAAAACACAGAAAAAAGTTTGGAGTTGACATTATTTATATATTATTACATTATTATTTTACTGGTTCGGCCCACTTCAGATTAAATTTAGCTGAATGTGGCCCCTGAACTAAAATGAGTTTGACACCCCTGATATAAATAATAGGATAAGAACTTAGAAATAATGTCAGCTCCAAAGTTTTTTCTATGTTTTTGAGTGAAAAAAAGGAAAATTCCATTATGAAAATGTTTACACCTACTACTACACGTACTTGAACATAACATGAACAAATATGAACAAACTGTAAATTCTTAAGAGAAAAAAGTGCATTGTTAAAAATATTACACCTAAGTTGATCATTTATACATGTGCATCACAACTTAAAGATTTAGTAACAGGCAGAATATTATTAAAATTCCACATATTTCTCTTAAAACATTTCAGATTGTTCATATTTGTTCAGGTTAATCATATTTTTTTGTGAAAGGATAGTCCGTAAATGTAACTTTTTTCTAATTTTCCTTTTTTTTATACTAAAACAAAGAGGAACATTTTCAATTTTCATTATTTATAGGTTATTATGATAATATTTTACTAGTGTGATCCACTTTAGATTGAATTAACCTAAAATGATTTGAACATACTTGATTATTATCTTCTGTGTAATTTTTGTATTTCACAAATTCATCCAAGGGGCCAAACTGAACCCTCTGACGGGCCGGTTTTGGCTCCCAGGCCGCATGTTTGACACCTGTGCCTTAACCTATAAAAACCCAAATATCCACCTTCAACCAAAACCATCTACTGATCTAAACTGACTAATACCGTCGATCCATTATTCCTATCAATACATGTAAGTAATTGGTATAAAATAATTATTCATCTTTTCATGGTCATCAGATATGACCCATTTGGATGCTCAGAGGCTTCGTAGTTACCATGGAAACACTATCATCTTCTACAACATTGATTCACTCGTAAAACCTATGGAGTTTGATCAATGACAGTGAATGGAGACACTTGGTTTATGTTCAGTTATTGATAGATTTTACTGAAAAAGTCATTTTTCTTCAGTTTTTCTCTGTTTCTAATATAGTAACCCTTAACTTTAATCGGATCTTTAATGAACATTTACATAATCAATAAAAGAAATAAAAGAAAATACCTGATTTTTGGTGAAAAAAAATGCAAAATATAGAAGATAACATTAAAATGAATGGCGTTAAATCACAAGAAAAAAGGTAAATATTGAGGAAAAATTCATTTGGGAACTGACATAAAAGTCACACTGGGTCCGTATGGGTTAAACTACGCCTTCTTCATTAGGGCAACATGAAAACTAAGTAGTAGAATTTTAATTTGTGAAATGTGATCCACACCTTAATAAAACTGTTAATAAAAACATTTTTAATATCACACTTTAACACTCCCTGTTAATGCATAAAATATGGCATGAGTAAAATGACCTAGCTGTGTTTCAGTATTATCTTAATTATGCCATAACAGCCATGCAGAACTAGTAAATGATTATGTCTGCAATATATTTTTATGGTTGAAATTCTCGCCAGGGTAATTGACAGGTGTGCTGTCACTATAGGCACAACAGTGGATTCATCATTTAGTAAATTGCCCAACCTAAGCATATTAAGTCATAGCTAATATCATAAGAATTACATTTAAAGATCATATTTTTAAGGTAAATGTGGAAAATGAAATTCTGAGATTGTCACTATTGACAAATAGGGAGGCAGAAAGGCTTAAGATTTGACAAATTGTGCTGCATACCTTAATCCAGTTAGAGCACAACAGCAGCTGACATTACCGCCCTCAGTAAAATACAAAGTGGCTGCTCACTAATCTTTCCTTTGTGCTTCCAGGCCAAAAACAACCATTGTCCCAAAAAGAAAAAAAAAAAGGACCAATACAGAATAAAGAAATCCTGTAAATAAGCTGTCAAAACTGATGCTGATTTTCCTTAATGGTTAATGTGGCCTTTTTGATTTGACATGATGACTGCTGTGCTGTGACACCCCAACCACCCTGCAGTCTTTATTCCTGTCACATGGGTGGGTGTTGTAAAAAAAAAAAAAAAAAAAAAAAAAAACTTCTGCCACAACCCTGACTTGTCATGTTTTTCTATTTTCTTCCCAGCAGCAGAAAAAGGTCATGAATAACAGGGCCCTGTGTAGATTATAGGTGCACACAAAAATCTGCAAGTACTTTTAAGGTTGTTTTGTTTTACGGCGTTGCTGTTGGTGACAGCTACGGAAAATAAACTTGAACATTAACCCATAAGGACCCGAACATCCACTATTGACCAAAACCATCTACTGATCTAAACTGTTTAATACCTGTTGATCCACTAATTTTATCAATACATGTAAATAATTGGTGTAAAATACAGTTTGTCATCTTTTCATGGTCATCACATATGACCCATTTGGATGTTCAGAGGCTCTGTAGTTACCGTGGAAACACCGTCATCTTCTACAACATTGATTCACCAGTAAAACCTATAGAGTTAGATCAATGATAGTGGATGGAGACACTGGGTTTATGTTCAGTTAATGATTGATTTCACTGAAAATGGCACATTTCTTCAGTTTTCTCTGTTTCTGATATAATAACCCTTAACTTAACCCTTTACTCTGAGTTTTTATGAACATCTACATCAGGGGTGTCAAATTCATTGTAGTTCAGGGGCCACATTCAGCCCGATTTGATCTCAAGTGGGCCAGACCAGTAAAATAATAACAGTGAAAAAAGTAAAATTATATTAGGATCAGGTTTACATCTACAAAGTTTCCTTAAAAATCTGAATAACATGAACAACTTAAATTGTCTTAAGAAAAACAAGTGCAATTTTTACGATATTCTGCCTTGGTTTACACACATTTACACGTGCATTACAATTACACAAAACATTTAGGCAGGCAGAATATTGGTAAAATTGCATTTACTTATCTTAAGATATTTCCATTTGTTCATATTTGTTAAGGTTATTCACATTTTTTGTTAACATATATTTTGGTAATGTAAACATTTTCATGTAATTTTACTTTTTTATACCAAAAAAGAGAAAATTTAGGGTTGTCATTATTTATAGGTTATGATAATATTTTACTGGTCTGACCCACTTAAAATCTAATTGGATTGTATGTGTCTGTACATGGAACCTGAATTAAAATGATTTTGACACCACTGACTGTTAAAATCTTCAGTGTCATTTTTGCAGTTTTTCACAAATTCATCCCTAGGGCCGGACTGGACCCTTTGGCGGCCCGGATTTGGCCCCCGGGCCGCATGTTTAACACCTGTGATCTACATGATCAGTGGATTAAATGTACACAGTAAAAAATGCAGTGTCAAAATTTCAGAGTCAAGTTATTTTACCCTAGATAGAGTATTTATAGCTCTATGGAGAGTGAACCAGCTCTAGCAGTAGAGTTAAAAGTCAGTGTAAAGTTCTGCACAGATGCAGTGTAAAATTCAACTCTGCAGAGTGATGATTAGTGCCAGTCTGCCGCATTGCATTGTGGGTACTGGACATTTTACTTATTGGGTTCTATTTTATGTGCAGGGGTTCAAGGAGGGGTTTGTGTTAATGTTTATTTAGGTTAATGTGTCTGTTTTACAAGGTTTATTGGCCTTTTTATGTTTATTCTTTATTAATGTGACACCATTAGTCAAAACTGTAGGCAGAACAATCTCTTATCTAACTGTCACTGTGAAGTTATAATTGAAATACAGGTGAGGAGGACTTGCTCTTTTAGAGGAAAAGTATATCCTAGGACAGTGTTTTTCAACCTTGGGGTTGGGACCCCATGTGGGGTTGCCTGGAATTTCTAGTAATTGATAAAAAAACAAAAAAAAACAAAAACAAATTACTAATAAAAGTATATGGTGAGTTGAGAGAGACAATCACAATACATAAAAGACATAACAAACCCTGAAGCTGAAACTGAAGCACTGTGGTACTGTTTATCTTTCAAATGTTCATTATGGCTGATTTAATAATGGCATAGTATAGCAAACTATTACATGATAAAAAAAACAAATTAATTTTAGTACAAAAATGTCTCCGTTTTGAATGTCTGGGGTCGCCAGAAATTTGTGATGTTAAAATGGGGTCACGAGCCAAAAAAGGTTGAAAACCACTGTTCTTGGGTGTTTGAAACTCATAAAGCAAACTTACGCTCTTCATAAACCCACTTTGAGGATTCCTGTATTTCTACATTGTTTCAATATTAGCAGAGTGCAAACTGATGAAGAAAAAACATTGTAGAGAAATAAATATGAAGATGCTATAGAGTCATTTTTAAACTAAATTTGGAGTAAAGATAGCTCTATAAAGTGTAACCATATTACTCTCAACAGTGTGAAAACACCAGTGTTAAATATTTTTCATACATTTCATTGTTAATTTTGACACTGAATTAAGTAGAATTAACTCTGAAAATTTGACACTGGCCATAGAGTAAATTTTACTCTAATTTTGGTTGGAACCAAATGTTATCTGAAACAGAGTTAAATTCAACTCTCTTAGAGCTAAACTGACACTGTTTTTTAGGAAAATACCCAATTTTCACTAAATAAACACAAAATATAGAGGATAATATTGGAATAAATGGTGATAAGTTCATTTAGGAACTGCTATAAAAGTAATGTTGGTTCTTTATGATACAGTGACCAAACGTCCTCTTTCGCCTGGACATGTCTTCTTTTCACGTCCTGTCCAGAGTGTCCAGGTGGTTTTTATAAATTGGCGACAATTTTCAGTTTTCATTGTTTTTCACTGGAAAAACTCTTAAATGTGTAAGTATTGGCACAATTTCAGTGTCCATCACTGTTACTGTTTGTGCCATCGGAAAAGTTCCAGATCCCACTGGAAGAAAAGACTTTGTTCTTTCCAGTGACATACGGGACATTAGAGCAGTGAAAGGCACTGACCCACACCAGCCTGTGGATGTGGGGATGGACGGACCTGTCCATAGACCCACTATAGCAGGGGTGTCAAACATGTGGCCCACCACAGGCTCCAATCTGGTTCACAGTAAGAATTTGTAAATTGCAAAACTTATACTGCTGTTATTAAGAGTCAAAGGTGTCAAATTAGTTTTAGTTCAGGGGCCACATACAGACCAATGATCTCAAGTAAAATAATAGCATCATAACCTATAAATAATCACTCCAAATTTTCCTCTTGATTTAATGTGAAAAAAAACAACAAATGCCTATAAATACTACAAAAAACCCCATTAAATTCTGAAAATATTTGCATTAACAAATTATTCTTTAGCAATAAAATGTGAATAACCTGAACAAATATAAACTGAAAAAAAAGACACAAATATACACACAGCAGCTTTTATGACACTTCAACAAATAATTCTAAACGGCCTGTTTCACTGAAATATTTTCTCCGGGTTTATCGGCGTTTGGAACAGATTACTACGGTACTTACATAGCGTGTGATCAAGTACCTCTAGGCGGAGTCGAGTGTCCTGTTTTTTGGAAATCAAAATATGGTCACCCTACTTTATGAGTTAATAACAAGCTGAAAAAAAAAACAAAAAATAAGCAATGGTTTTGCTTTGGCAGCAAGTAAACAAGCATCAGTGTGGTTGAAGTAGCTGACCTGAATCCTCATACGTTAGTTGTCCATGTTTTAACTGCATAGATCTCAGTGGACATTGATATTTGTTGAACGGGGTTTACGTTTACTGAAAAGCCAATGGATTTGTGACTTATATTGAGGGGACAGCTGATACACAGATTGACTATTAGTGATTAAAACACTAACACACTCCGAAATAACTCTGTCAACAAATTTAACAAAATATGGGAACCTCTTTTACGCTGTGTGAATATGTTACCTGGTCTGGAACTGTAAATATATTTTAGTTGTTTATATTATTATTGACCTGTTTTTTTAGTCATTTATGTATGTATGTATGTATGTATGTATGTATGTATGTATGTATGTATGTATGTATTTATTTATTTTCTTTCCTTAAATGTGCCAGAATGCACTGTCTTGATTGTCTTGTTATGTGTATTTTGTTTGTATTGCCTTTTTACCTCCACCAAGGAGGTTATGTTTTTGCCAGGGTTTGTTTGTTTGTTTGTCTGTTTGTCTGTCCGTTAGTGTGCAACATAACTCAAAAAGTTATGGACAGATTTTGATGAAATTTTCAGGGTTTGTTGGAAATGGGATAAGGAAGAAATGATTAACTTTTGGGGGTGATCCGGAAGAAATCCTGGATTCTGGATCACTTTGAAATTTTCGTTAACATTGTGGTAAATGGGGCCAAAATTTTCGTTTCACAATATTTCGCTTAATTATTGACCAAAACTCATGAAATTTAACTCAGGAATTGAAAATGGGGTCCTCTATCACATTTCAAAGGCTGATCCGGATCTGATCCAGAAGGCGGATTTTATCTCAATTTATATAAAAAATGGGGGTGCCCTTACTTTTTGGCCTA
The DNA here is from genome assembly GCF_902148855.1 of Sphaeramia orbicularis. Classification (NCBI taxonomy): domain Eukaryota; kingdom Metazoa; phylum Chordata; class Actinopteri; order Kurtiformes; family Apogonidae; genus Sphaeramia; species Sphaeramia orbicularis. The sequence goes on along the minus strand of NC_043975.1, from coordinate 30,145,942 downwards.
CTGTGCCTTTAATATTAAAGGTAGAAATTTCTGACAAGCGCCATCGTGTAGCTCAGTCAGTTCCGCATCGGGAGTATGCCACCGGATTTCATGTAGCTTTAATACTTAAGGAGCTAGATCCAGAAGAAAACCGCCATTACGAGAAATGTGATTTTCGTGAATAACTACTGAACTAATAAGGATATAATTATGAATCCAGTTGCTAATGGTATGTTTTCATGGTCAAGGAATCTTAAAATATAGGTCAAATAAATATGGGACTAATGTTTATGGTGGAAATCACAATATGGGGGAATTGTGCAAATCTCATGCAATTTGACTCAGGGATTTACAATGGGGTGTTCTATCAAATGGCAAAGACTGATCCGGATGTTTCAAAAAGTTAAGTACAGATTTGGATGAAAATTTCAGGAAATATTGATACTGGCACAAGGAACAAATGATTACATTTTGGTGGTGATCGGGGGGGTGGCACTGATCTGCCTTGGCGGAGGTCTGCGCTCTCAGAGTGCTTTTCTTTTTTTTTTTTTTTCTCCATGGGTTCTGTTTGTTTATTATGTCTGGTGTCAATTTCTGTATTATGAATGCATTATTTGGAATTATAACTGTTGTATTTGTTAAATGAAAGTTCTATAAATGTTGACAAGTTCTACAAATAAAGTAAAAAACAAAACAAAACAAAACAAACAAAAAAAACACTAACACACTAACACTGACCACCACTCAACTTTTACGTTTAACTCGAATGAAATTTGCGGAAAACATCCAGACTTTTGGTTCCGGTCTGAATCTAACTGAACCAGACTTAGGTTTATACACAGCTTAAAAACACTTCTTGGATTATTTACACTTTGGGGCCAGTTACAGGATGTTATGCAAAGTTATTGTCACTAAAATGGTTGTTTGGGGATAAATAGCACAATCTTGTTGAATGTTTTATACTGCTATTGCATAAAGTATTATTAGATATTGCGTAGCTGCATGGTTTGGCCTCTAAGTACAGCTACAAAGAAGGCTTGAAAGCTTGGTTGAAACAGCCATGAAAGTCGTAGGAAGGAAAAAATATTGCTACCTTCTGTCCCTCGATGAGGAGGTTGTGGTCAGAAAAGCATTAAGAATCCTGAGGGATCCTTTACCCATGTTACACCATCAGTACAAATTATTACGCTCTGCTACATGTTTCAGAACCAGCTAATGCAAAACAACGTTAGGTTTTCTTGTCTCCTTAGGTTCAGTTCCATCTGGACCAGAACCACAAGTCTGTCTTTTTACGCCAAATTTCATTCTCTTGTTCTTGTATGTATATTTACGTGTATTTATGTGATTGTATACTATATAAATATATACTCAGTCAGTATTGTACAGTCATGGAAAAAATGGTTAGACCATCAAAAGTCATCAAAAACAATGATTATGCAATCAAGTACTAGCTCCTGTGTGTATCATGTGACTAAAACAGACAGAAAAGAAAACATGGAATGCCTAAAAGCGCTGTTTTTATCAGTACAATGCCATAGATATTAATGTAAGAACTGAAGTGATTTTGGTTATTATCAAGAAAACATGGAAAATGGTTAGAGATCAGCTCTGAAATTAAACTCTTATGAGCTATTTTTGTTGTTATCATTATATTTGTCCAAACAAATATACCTTTAGTTGTACCAGGCATTAAAATGAACAAGAAATTGAAGAAAACTACTTGTTCCATTGGCAGATTTTTTGCTTAATTCAAGCAAAAATATCTTGTATTAATTTTTTTTAAGTTTGTTTTTAGATGGGCTTTTTTTTTTTTTTTTTTTTTTTTTTTACAGTGAAAGCATATATAAATACATCTTTTTAGTGCATTTGATGCCACACCCATTTATACACAGGCAAAAATCTAAATCATACCAAGTGTATTTTTCTTATTTCTAGTAAAAATATCTCATCACACTAAAAATAAGACATAATCACCTAAAGAGTAATTTTTCAGTGAGATATACGAGGGCTGTTCAATAAGTTCATGGCCTCACCCAGAAATACTGGTTGTTATAATACAGGATGTTACATTCTTTCGTGATGGGATAGTGATGCTTGAACATCGATGGACCAAGTGCATTGCTGTAAATGGAGATTATGTTGAAAAATAAAATATAAATGATCAGTCTGTGTTGTTCTGTTCTGGGTGAGGCCATGAACTTATTGAATGGCCCTCGTAAGAACTTATTTTTAGACAATAGATCTTGAAAATCTTATTTCAAGAAATCTTAAACTATTTTTTTTTTTTTGCTTGAATTAAGCAAAAAATCTTGAATTAAGAAAAAAAAAATCTGTCAATGCAACAACAATAACAACAACAACAACAACAACAACAATAATAATAATAATAATAATAATAATAATAATAATAATAATAATGGATTCGATTTAAATAGTGCTTTTCTATGCATACTCAAAGCGCGTTCAGTGGATCCATTATTCATTCACTCACACATTCACACTCTGGTGGTGGTAAACTAAATCTGTATCCACAGTTGCCCTGGGGCAGGCTGACAGAAGCGTGGCTGCCAATCTGCACCTACAGCCCCTCCGACCACCACTGAACATTCAAACACATTCATACGCTAGTGTGAGCAGCAGCACTGGAGGCAAGGAGGATGAAGTGTCTTGCCCAAGGACACAACAGCACATGACTTAGGACAAAGCGGGATTTGAACTGCCAACCCTTCAGTTATTGAACGACCCACTCTACCGTCTGAGCCATGGCCGTGAAAATTATCTTAGCACGACTTAGCAAGAAGATCTATTGTCTAAAAATAAGTTCTTATATCTCACTGAAAAGTTGCTCTTTAGGTGATTATGTCTAATTTTAAGTGCGATGAGATATTTTGACTAGAAATGAGAAAAACACACTTGGTAAGATTTAGATTTTGGCAGTGTAACCATTAATTTGCACTGGCATTGCACTGGTATTCTGTATTATGCATTCTTTTGATCCTGTCTCCATCCCTCTGCAGACGTGTCTTAACACCAGGCAACGCTGCCACTTATGAAGGCCATCCACCGCTAAGCAAAACAAAGGAGAGAGTGGAATATTCCTCCCATGCTGCTGATGCCTGTCATCGCACAGAGTTAAAGAGGGGTGACGCTACATAGTCGAACTGATTGGGTTGATAACCTGAAAGCATGAGGAGACTCGGGGCAGAGAGGAATGTTCTGCTTGGAAGGATCAGGTCTTTGAGTGTTTGTACAATGCTGCGGACTGTCAATCATTGGCTGGCTGCGCTGTGTTCTTCGACACCGCGTAGTTGGATACAACATGGAATTTGGAGGTCGCATGTGTAGTTGCCAACGGTTCAGTTTCTGACATACAAGAACTGGTAAAGCCCTAAATGACTGAACATATGTAAAATCCACTGTTCTGGAAGAATAACTGGTTGGCTGTACAGTAGAAGTTCAACCTCACCATGTAGCAAAGAGCATATTAAGAATTCATTTGTGTTGACAGCAATCACACTCCAGCTCCAGGCACAGCCAATTAACATGGTACAGAGGCAAGATGCATTCACTGCCCTTATGCGCTATTTATATATTTTGTTTCACCCTGTTCATATTTTCACAATTTATCAAAGTATATGGGGAGAGATTAGTCCTCATATTGCTGTAAATATGTGTTATATGTGCTAAAAATTTACAAATAAATGAAAAAGTGGGGAAAAAATGGCAACAAAAATGATCTATGAAACTCTTCAACATATTCAATTGCAGATGATGGAATATATATTTGCAAATCTGAGGCTAATTGTTAATTCTTCCGAAGGATCTACAGCCAATTTCGTTTTTTTTTTTTTACACTCACATATTTTATTGAAGTTTTTCACCTTTAAACAGAGACATATCTTCAAATTATGTTGAAGATATGCTTTGTTAATTATTTTGTTTCATCCTGTTCATATTTTCGCAATTTATCAAAGTATATGGGGAGAGATTAGTCTTCATACTGCTGTAAATATGTGTTATATGTGCTAAAAATTCACAAATAAAGGAAAAAAGTGGAAAAAGCACAGCAACAAAAATGATCTATGAAGCTCTTCAACATATTCAACTGCAGATGATGAAATATATATTTGCAAATCTGAAGCTAATTGCAAATTTTTCTGAAGGATCTACAGCCTATTTCTTTTTTTTTTTTACACTCACATATTTTATTGAAGTTTTTCACCTTTAAACAGAGACATATCTTCAAATTATGTTGAAGATATGCTTTGTTAATTATTTTGTTTCATCCTGTTCATATTTTCGCAATTTATCAAAGTATATGGGGAGAGATTAGTCTTCATATTGCTGTAAATATGTGTTATATGTGCTATAAATTTACAAATAAATGAAAAAGTGGGGAAAAAATGGCAACAAAAATGATCTATGAAACTCTTCAACATATTCAATTGCAGTTGATGAAATATATATTTGCAAATCTGAAGCTAATTGCTAATTCTTTTGAAAGATCTATAGCCTATGTCTATATTTTTACACTCACATATTTTATTGAAGTTTTTCACCCTTAAACAAAGAGATATATCTTCAAATTATGTTGAAGATGTGTTTTGTTAATTATTTTGTTTCATCCTGTTCATATTTTCGCAATTTATCAAAGTATATGGGGAGAGATTAGTCGTCATATTGCTGTAAATATGTGTTATATGTGCTAAAAATTCACAAATAAATGAAAAAGTGGGGAAAAAATGGCTACAAAAATGATCTATGAAACTCTTCAACATATTCAATTGCAGATGATGAAATATATATTTGCAAATCTGAAGCTAATTGCTAATTCTTTTGAAGGATCTACAGCCAATTTCGTTTTTTTTTTTTTTTTTTTTTTACACACGTATTTTATTAATTTTTTTTTAGATTTAAACAAAGAAATATATCTTCAAATTATGTTGAAGATATGCTTTGTTAATTATTTTGTTTTACCCTGTTCATATTTTCGCAATTTATCAAAGTATATGGGGAGAGATTAGTCTGCATACTGCTGTAAATATGTGCTATATGTGCTAAAAATTTACAAATAAAGGAAAAAAGTGGAAAAAGCACAGCAACAAAAATGATCTATGAAGCTCTTCAACATATTCAATTGCAGTTGATGAAATATATATTTGCAAATCTGAAGCTAATTGCTAATTCTTTTGAAGGATCTACAGCCTATTTCTTTAGTTTTTTATACTTACATATTTTATTGAAGTTTTTATATTTAAACAATCTTCAAATTATGTTGAAGATACATAAATTATTTTGTTTCACCCTGTTCATATTTTCGCAATTTATCAAAGTATATGGGGAGAGATTAGTCTGCATATTGCTGTAAATATGTGTTATATGTGCTAAAAATTCACAAATAAAGGAAAAAAGTGGGGAAAAAATGGCAACAAAAATGATCTATGAAACTCTTCAACATATTCAATTGCAGATGATGGAATATATATTGCAAATCTGAGGCTAATTGTTAATTCTTCTGAAGGATCTACAGCCTATTTCTTTTTTTTTTTTTTACACTCACATATTTTATTGAAGTTTTTCACCTTTAAACAGAGACATATCTTCAAATTATGTTGAAGATATGCTTTGTTAATTATTTTGTTTCATCCTGTTCATATTTTCGCAATTTATCAAAGTATATGGGGAGAGATTAGTCTTCATACTGCTGTAAATATGTGTTATATGTGCTAAAAATTCACAAACAAAGGAAAAAAGTGGAAAAAGCACAGCAACAAAAATGATCTATGAAGCTCTTCAACATATTCAATTGCAGATGATGAAATATATATTTGCAAATCTGAAGCTAATTGCTAATTTTTGTGAAGGATCTACAGCCTGTTTCTTTAGTTTTTTATACTTACATATTTTATTGAAGTTTTTATATTTAAACAATCTTCAAATTATGTTGAAGATACATAAATTATTTTGTTTCACCCTGTTCATATTTTCGCAATTTATCAAAGTATATGGGGAGAGATTAGTCTTCATACTGCTGTAAATATGTGCTAAAAATTCACAAATAAATGAAAAAGTGGGGAAAAAATGTCAACAAAAATGATCTGTGAAACTCTTCAACATATTCAGTTGCAGATGATGAAATATATATTTGCAAATCTGAAGCTAATTGCTAATTCTTTTGAAGGATCTTCAGCCTATTTCTTTATTTTTTTACACAGATATTTTATTAAAGTTTTTTATATTTAAACAAAGAGATATATCTTAAAATTATGTATTCCATTGTAGATTTAGATAGAAAAATAGGACAGATGTGTTAAAAAATAAACAAAAAACAGAAGAAATAACAGTCACGGTTATGGTATCTATCATCCATAACGAGTCTGTCAATTGTTAATCCTTAAAGCACTGTTCATTATGCCTACAGCCTATTTCTACTACCTATTGATGATGATTTACAAGGGACATTAAATAAATTAATTAAAAAATATATAATTAAAAGGCATAATTCTTACTCATAATCGCATCCTGTTGAAAAGATGATAGCTTAAAAAAAAAAAAAAAAAAAAAATACAGCATGAAAGAACTTGTAAAACTGATTGAAGTGAACTTCATCTGCTGCGTCTGAAATATTATCACATGTTCCCTTTATTTAAGGAGTAATAAAGGACTTTAAGGGTGGTCCACATTACACCCTAGAGTTGATGACTGATATTAAAACAGATGAAATCCTGCTGATGTCGAACCTGAACCGGTGAAGATCTGTCTAGATGTACTAACGTAGTCCATCAATTACCATGTTATCGTGGTGTAGTAGATGTTCTATTAATAGAATTTGCCTAAATACAGGTACAGCCAGATGGATCTGCTCCAAAATTTAATGGGTTTGCCCTTGGCCCATGTCCTACCCTTCCAGCAAATTCCATGAAAAATCAGTGCATTAGTATTTTTTTTGTACAACGCTGCACAGACAAACTAAATTCAAGTCATCCCGTCTTGACTTCCCAGATGGAGGTAATGAACTAAAATGTCAGTTTTTTAAACGTCTAAACACAGCCCATAGTTATCTGAGCTTGAATACTAAAAGCATCTTATATAAGCTCATGACTTTACCCCTGGCGTGCCTCATGCTCGTGAACAGTATTTGGCTTCTTTCGTCACTGGGAAAATGTCTTATATTCAAGAAGATCTATGTTTAAAGCAGGGGTCTCAAACATGCGGACCACCAAAAGTTCCTATCCGGCCTGTGGGATGAATTTGTAAAGTGCAAAAATTCCACATTCAAGGTTGTTGAATTCATTTTAGTTCAGGTTCCACATACAGATCAACTTGATCTCAAGTAAAATAATAGCATAATAACCCATAAAAAATAATGACTCCGTATATTCTTCTTGGTAGATGTGAAAAAAATAATATTACACTATGTCTATACAGGGTGGGGAAGCAAAATTTACAATATTTTGAGGCAGGGATTGAAAGACAGTGTATGACCAATTAGTTTATTGAAAGTCATGAGAATTTATTTGCCACAAGAAAATTGACATAATAGAAAATGTTTTTATTCTATGTGTCCTCCTTCTTTCTCAATAACTGCCTTCACACGCTTCCTGAAACTTGCGCAAGTGTTCCTCAAATATGCGGGTGACAATTTCTCCCATTCTTCTTTAACCCTTTCATGCATAGTGGTCACTCCAGTGGACAGCTATTCTACAGCTGTTCTCTCGTATATATTCATGGATTTTGTTGTTCTTTTTTTTTTTTTTTTTACACATATCTTTATTAAAGTTTGAAGACACTACATATCTTTTCTGGCATGAATTGGTAACATTATGTAGATCTCTCCTGAGCATAAACCCCCAGAATCACAAGCCCTCCCCATAGTTTTCACATAATTTATCAGTAAATACATGTTTCTGTGCGTCAAAAATTAAACGTGTGGTGGACATTTTTGCAACTTCGTGAAAAATATGCTCATAAGATTATTTTTTCATTATTATTATTTTTTATTATTTTTATTTTATTTATTTTATTTTTTTTTACTTATTTTTCAGAAGAGAATTTTAAATCGCATTGTTTTTTTCATGCCTAAAGAGGAATAAAAACACTCAGGAAAAAAAATTTGATTAAGGTTCTCATAATTTGTGCATGAAAGGGTTAATAGTATCTTTCAGAAAGTCGACATTGCTGTGTGATGTTCTATTGGTAGCATGTTCTAAAACGCCCCAAATAGCAGAATCCAGAGGGTTTAGATCTGGGCTGGAAGGCGGACATAAACATGATTCCCAAAAATTGCTAAAGTTGGATTTGTTGCTGTTGTCAACAAGTGTTTTGGTGTTCTTGTGTAAGATTTGAACTTCAAATCCTATTTTACTGCATTTCTAACGGTCTTGTTGTCTACCTTAAGTTCACTTGCCATTTTTCTCATGGATTTGGTTGGATCCTTTAGGATTTTGGATTTGAGAGCTTTAATAAAAGCTTTGGTACGTTTTTTTGTTGCTTCCTCCACTTCCAGACTTTCTCGTAATAGTTTTGCTCATAGTCATTCTCTTCTTTCCATTATAAACAGTCTTTATGGACACTCCAACTATTTTTGAAATCTCCTTTGGTGTGACGAGTGCATTCAGCAAATCACACACTCTTTGACGTTTTCTTTCCTGATTACTCATTTGGGCAAAAGTTTCTGAAAAGGTATGGATAATAGTGTTAGGTATGATTATGACATCAATATATGTTTGGTTTCAAAACAATTGACGTAGTGCCTGCTGAGAAAAAACAACTAAATGTTCATTGTAAATTTTGCTTCCCCACCCTGTAAATAATGACAATTTCAAATTTTTGTCTTTGTTTTAGTGCAGAAAATATTTACATTTACAAACTATCCTGTAACAATAAAATGTGAATAAACTGAACAAATATGAACAACCTGAAATATCTAAAGAAAATAAAGCCCAATTTGGTAACACTTTATAATAAATACACACTATGAAGCATTAGTTAAGCATTAACAAATACTGAATTCATCATTTATAAAGGATATTTCTGACATGAATACTTATTAGTATATGGTTTATAAGCACAATTATAATGGTTTTACTCATTATTAATAAGCTCACCTACAATGTGCTTAATGTATTTTCATGCTTTGTAAATTATGGATTCAGAATCAGATTCAGAAAATCTCATTTGTAAATGCTTTATATGTCATAGATAGTGCACACTTTAGATGAGCTCACACCATATGCTTAATTAATGAGTAGTAAGTGCTTTATAACTACCTGAAATTATGAATTTCTGTATTAATAACTGTTTATAAGACATCTATTGGAAAATAAATGTGAGTTAGTATAAAATACCTACTAACATATTCACTAATCATTAGTACATGTCTGAATAGTGTATGTGCGAGCATAAATGCACATCACAACTGGTTTGTAAGTGATGCAATACTAAATTTTTAAACGCTGAATCCATAATTTATAAAGTATGAAAATATAATCATTAAACACATTGTAGATGAGCTTATTAATGATGAGTAAAACCTTTGTAGTTGTGCTTTAAACCATATATTAATGAGTATTCATGTCAGAAATATGCTTTATAAACAATGAATTCAGTATTTGTTAATGCTTAACTAATGCTTCATTGTGTGTACTTATTATAAAGTGTTACCCACAATTTTAACAATTTTCTGCCTGTTACTAAGTGTTTAGTGTCTTTATAGAGCTGATCCATAATGCATATGTATAAATGATAAGTTGAGGCATAATATTGTTAAAATTGCACTTAAGAAATTTCAGTTTTTTCAGATTTTTCATATCTTTTTTGTTTGGGTAGTTTATAAAAGTGAGTATTTTCATGATTTATTTTTTTATTTTTTTTTTGCACTAAAACAAAGACAAAAATTTGGAGTTGTCATCATCTATAAGTTATTATGCTATTATTTTACTGGTCCGGCCCACTTGAAATTAAATCAGGCTGAATGTGGCTCCTGAAAGAAAATGAGTTTGAGACCCCTGGTTTAAAGACAACCAGATGTGAATAAAAAGACATGGCTCTTTTATTAAATGATCACATGATTTGTTCTCAGTAACTAACCTGTGTGCGTAGTATTACTTCCCATGTAGGAGATAACCCTTCAGATTTCCATGCCACCTGTTGCTAATTGCTTTTCTGATTAAATAAAAAAAAAAATCCCATGGAATCATTTTTTTTTTTAACTCATAATCCCACACTTATCCCTGTCTGCTGTTTTTATTTAACTTTTATGATCCTAATACTCTGCTAATTGGACTTACCTTTGTTTACTCTTAGGCTACATCTGTGATCTCAGCACACAAACTACTGCAGAAATGCTACATTAACAAGCTCACAGATTGCATTTTATGCATAAAAGTGTCACTCTGTAGAAAGATTCACAGCATGCTCTGGGATACCAATCCATTACACCAGCTGGTTTCGGAAATACGGAGCTTATGCAGTTCTTGAGGAGAAAACTCAGCACATGCAAACAGCAGTCAATCAACAGGATGTGGTTTACATCTTGCTTATGGGTGTTCTTTCACATATCTGTCAAAGCTACACATGCTTTCTAAATCAGAAAGAATACACCCTACAGTAAAGCTGTGTGTAGCTTTAAGTGAACCAGAACCATGTGCGTACACACACACACACACACACACACACACACACACACACACACACACAGCAGCCAGGCGCTCTGCAGCCATCAATTCACAGCAGTGAAGCCGACTGCAGCCTGCCCCTCTCTCTCCTTCTTCCCCTGTACCAGAATTAATTTCTCCCCAGAGCTGATAGGCTACGCTCTACTGCAGCCAATCCATATAATTAGGCCTTCAGCAATGTAAACCCCTGGCTCAGGCTTCAAGTCCATTTCAATATTAGGTGCAGACATGACAATGGCTTCATCAAATGTGAGTTTTCCCTGCATTAATTTGATAAATTGTTCTTTCTTTGCACTCTGTGTGGCTTATCACTACACACAACTGGCTAATGTTTCCGTTCTGTTACACTATTTCCTTTTGGGGGGTAATGGAGGATTAGTCTTTTCTTCTCTTGCACCGGAGACTAGATGTGTCCTGTCTTGCTTTGGGTTTTATGATGCATTTAGTTTCTCATTACTAATGAATCACTTGCAAGTGTTTTAATGGTCATTAAATATTGGCTGGTGTGGAGACCGAGGTGTCCGCCCTCAACACTTTTCCTCCTCCCCCTTTCTCAGCATTGTTACGCAACGATTTTTCCTCTCTGAGCCAATTATGTAGGGTTTTGACGGCTGATCTCACTCCATATGGCGACAGCTCTGTTAATCGCCACCTCCCTGAGAACTGCTGCATGACAGCCTGCGTGTCAAAATCACCATCAAAACGGTGAGGCGTGGAAAGGGGAGGGCGGGAGATAAATGTGTGTGTGTGTGTTCGTGAGCACGCGTGTGTGTTTTTTGGGCGGCGGGAGGCAGCCAGCGAGGAGAAAGGAAAAATTAGCCAGTGAAAACAAAGTCAATGAGGCATGAAGGAGGCTTCCCTCTCCTGTGTTTGGTAGAGGTATCGTGCCTCCTCATTCAATGTTACCATCACTCGAGGGGAAGGGGAGAAAATGAAAGGGGGGGGGGGGGGGGGGGGGGGGTTGGTTGAAGAAAAGTCAGGCTGTAACAGGATTTTGTGTGTTTACGGGGTTCGGTTGTGGTTGCTGATTGAAGTAACACTTGACAGCATGAGCCTCCAATCCTCTACCCATGTGTTTGAGCTGACATTAAATTAATAATTTGCATTTCTCCCAATCGAAATGGATCTCCTTGGATTGAACAACACCTTTGGGATGAGGAGTCAAGAGGGCATGTTGTGCACAATAGAATATCAAGGTTTCATGCTGTTAAACACAAGAATTGCATTGTGCATTGACTGATTACTACCAGGGAATAGGGAGCTCAGTGCCCTTGTTACACTTATTAACATGTAGAAATAAATGTTATCACCTATGTGGGCTTTAGCAGATAACCAACACACACATTCATTTGCTATAAAACACACATTTTCATATTAAAATCAGAATAATGCCTAATCACATATCAACCCTCATATACAGCTGCGGCATAAAGTATTAGATTAAAAATTATTAATAGAAATAAAGTAAATAAGTAAGTAAATGGATAATGAACTTGGTAAGATTTAGATTTTTTCCTTTTTTTTTTTTTTTTTTTTCAGTCTAAATCAAGTTTTGCGTCAATATTTGGTTTGCATTGCATTGACACTGCAGCAAGGTTATAATAGTTTTGGATTTTTAGTTATAGTTAGTTTTATTTAGTTTTGACTTTTTTTCTCTATTTCAGTTAGTTTTAATTCATTTTGAGAGTACATTTGCTAGTTTTTATTAGTTTTTGTTATTTTCTAAATACTTGGTTGTAGTTTAGTTTTACTTTCTTTATATCTTTTATCTTCTTCGTCGTCGTATTCAAATAAATCCCATACAGGACTCTGCTGCTGTCTCCCAACTTTAGTCTCCATGTTTCCAGGTAGAGTGGGGACGATAAGATGACTCTAAACGACAAGTGGTGAGAAGTGACGGACCGTTAAATATCATATGGTGCCGCTAGCTAAAATTGCTTGAGGGAAATAAATCGATTTCGTATCAGTCCGACATTGACAAAGACGAAAATGAAGGGAATTTTAGCCATAATTTTTATACATTTTAGTTAGTTTTGTAAGGACACAATACAGTTTCAGTTAGTTATCGTTTTTTTTTCTTTTAATTATAGTTTTTATTATTTCAGTTCATGAAAATGTTTTTACAATTCTAGTTTCCGTCATTTCGTTAGTTTTCGTTAACGATAATAACCTTGTACTGCAGTTGTGGATGTGGACCATATGATATAATACATACACAAATACATGTGTTATAGTTGTTCTGTCTTCCATTTGATGTTCTTCTACTGCTTTTGTGTCATGATGTAGCTGCAATGGTGAATAATTGCCATATAATACAATTATAATAGAAAACTGTGATCTAAACATCAACAGGCAGTGGAAACTTATCTTAAATTATCTTAAATATTAAAGATAAGTATAATTTTCTTCAAAAAGACCACATAAATATATACAGTCGCAGAAAAAATTATTAGACCACCCTTTGTTTTCTTCAATTTCTTGTTGATTTTAATGCCTGGTACAACTAAAGGTACATTTGTTTGGACAAATATAATGATAACAACAAAAATAGCTCATAATAGTTTAATATCAGAGCTGATATCTAGCCATTTTCCATGTTTTCTTGATAATAACCAAAATCACTTCAGTTCTTACATTAATATCTATGGCATTGTACTGACAAAAACAGTGCTTTTAGGCATTCCGTGTTTTCTTTTCTGTCTGTTTCAGTCACATGATGCACACAGGAGTTAGTACTTGATTGCATAATCATTGTTTTTAATGACTTTTGATGTTCTAATAATGTATATAAGACACTTCAAAGAACACAAATTGCAGCTTTTGGCTTCAAAAGAAGGGGTGATAAATTAGTATGATCAATGTCTTCACCCAGTCTTGTTTCTAATAGTAAAAGTATCTGTCTAATTAAAGAGATTACAAAATCAATACCACGCTGCTATTGCAATCCTCTTTGATCTTTGTAAATTTTCTAACTAACAAATTTATTTTCCATACTATATAGCTTAAGCATCACCTTGATGGGAATTAAAAAGGAGTACACAAACATATGCATAATTGCCTCTACGGGGCGCTGATTGTTTGGTCGTTGCTTTCTTTATCAGCTATGTGTCGCAGGCTGAGCTGCTCATTTAGATGATGGCTGGATGGTAATTCATCTGCTATCAGCCTAATCACTAGCGCTGTTTTGATAAGTTTAACCTTTAGACACAGGTGTTAAAAGACAAGCATATTTATGCACTATCTAATGGCAGACGTTGCTATTCGGCATCATAAAAATGCATCTGATTTGAGAAATCCTGCATTTAAGACTGATTAATTTATGACCATTTCTTTGTTGTAACCCACTGGGGTTCGGGTGCATCTGCTGTATGACTGCATGTGTTTATTTTCCTCTATATTGGGAATCTCTTCTTCAAATAGCATCGACTATTATGTGTATTTCTGGGTTACATGATTATATTTAGCAGCAGTGTAACATATAAAATGGTGTCAATTAAAAAAAAAAAAAAAAAAAAAAAAAAGGATGTTTCCTGCTGTGTTCACTGTGCTTGAAATAATCAGATTTTTTTTCCCAGCTCAACCTGCAATAAGAAGTTGTGATGCAACATTGCGCATATATTATAAAGCATCACCTTCATGCGAACTTGTTAGTGGTAGCCTATTTGCATTGCACATTCAAGAGCTACGGAGCATTATATAACTTTACTATACTATTAGTCATCTGAAATTTCCTTGAATACATATGCGTGCTGCGGTTTACAATGGAGCACTAAATAGAAAGAATGAATAAAAATGGATGAATAACAGACTCTGTTATTATTCATCACTACATGCTAACTTTTTCACATTATATGTTGAATTATAGGTCATTGTTATTATAAAATATTGGCTATCTTGGGCTATTAGACCAACAGCCATCGGAGAATACCCTCTTGGTACCCATGAAATTGAAAAGTGGTACTTGCTAGTGATGTTAGCTTAGTTTGGCTGACTTTGTTTATTTGCAACCGAGGAGTCAGGTGGGTCATAGTAGTTTACTGGAAAAATATTAGATTTTTTTTCTAGTTCTGCTCCAGTAAAGAAATTAAGGAACACGTCATGATGCAACAACCTCGATGGAAACAGATAAAATAGCCAATAGATAAATGAAAAGCAAGATTGGTGAACATTTTTGAGTGTTTTTTCCAGTTAGACATGGGCAGACATGGATATAAAGAAAGCAATGATTGTGTATGAGTCTACTTTTTGATGCTTGTATACAGGGTGCTTGCTCTTTATTCATTCATTCATTCATTTTCTGAATCACTGGAGCCTATCCCAGCTACTTATGGGCGAAGGCGGGGTACACCCTGGACATGTCTCCAGTTCATCACAGGGCTGACATATAGAGATGAACAACCAATCACACTCACATTCACACCTATGGGCAATTTAGATTAACCAATTAACTTATCAGTGCATGGAGTACCCAGAGAGAACCCACGCAGACAGAGGGGAGAACATGCAAACTCCACACAGATACGTCCCATCGACTGGTTTTGGAATCGAACCCAGGACATGAGTGCTATCCACTGCACCACCCTGCTTGCTCTATCCAAATAAAAATTCCACAATTTTTCAAAACTGCTATTCCCCCCCCCCCCCCCCCCCCCCGAAGACCTTGACTTTATGTACTTTTATACTTATGTTTTATACTTTTTTTGGCTGAGATTGTACCTGTTGTGTGTAGCAGAAAAGTTTATTTTAATAAACTAGCGGCATTGTACCCGAGGTGCCATTGTATAATAGCATGAGAGCATACCTCATAACATTTGAATACGGACATAAAATTGTGCCTAGTAGGTAGTCAGGTAATGTTTGTATTCATTTGGCGAGTTTGGCGGTGATCGGGCCTGTGAAGGTCTGTGGTGAGGTCGGATTTGGTCCGAGGTGAGCAGGGACTCGGTCTGTGGTGAGCTGGGACCCTGTTAAAATCTCCCAGCACACCTCACAACATTTGAAAACGGACATAAAAGTATGCCTAGTAGTTAGTCAGGTAATGTTTCTATTCATTTGGCGAGTTTGGCAGCGATCGGGTGTGTGAAGGCTGAGGAAAACCCGTACAAACGCCCTCCTGTGCTGCAACATTGATCAGACGGACATCGATGGATCGCCGGGTGGACGGACACAGAACGTGCATTATATAGTAGGATGTATGAATGAATGAATGAATTCAAAATTTGCAGTAAATTACAGTGATCCCTTGCCAATTCACGCTTTAAGTTCCGCGGTTTTAGTTATTCGCGGATTTTTCAGAAATATTCATCTAAAAATAAAAAAATCAAGAAAAAATCGCGGAAATTCCGCGAAAATCCACTCCACAGCAGACGAGAGGCCGCAGCTGCCAGCGAAACATCAAACGATGACTCACAGCCTCCTGTAAGCAACACGAGACGGCCCAGCAACCGCTTACCCCGAGCAAGAGAGAGAGAGAGAGAGAGAACTGATTCGTTTCTTGTGCGTATGAGAGGAAAAGAGAGCTGGGAGTAGATGTGCGTGTGTTCGTGTGTACGTATACGATGGATAAGTGTCACGAATGAAGAGAGGAGAGAGTACGTATCAGCTGTTAGTACGTATGCACATGTGTGTGTGTTTTGTTTACTTTCTACATTCTTTTCTTTCAGATGTTTTACAGTACGTACATGTACACATATCCAATCTATATATATGCATGTATGCATGTACTAATCATTGTTTTCTTTTATATATATCTCATTTATTTCATAATTATTACATTTGCAGTGCTTATATACTATTTATAGATACATACGTACATGTACCTAGGTCTAGGATAGGCTCGGGGGGCTCTGGCTCCAGTTCGCGGATTTTCGATTTTCGCGGGGGGCGCCGGTCCCCATTAACCGCGAAAAATAAGGGATCACTGTATGTTGTAGTCACAGAAATGTTTTCAAAACATATGAAAATTATAAAAGTGCATGTATATCACACTAGAAATATTCCAGTACCGACCGGTTAGTGAAATCATATAAAGCCATGTATTTCTTATCTTACAAGATTATGTGCCTTTGAGCAAATTCTAAAATTCTACGATGAGATAAACTTTTTTCCATGCTTTATTAAGACTTTCACACAAAATTCCAGACTTTTCAGCATTTAAAAATTTCATACTTTCTAAGACTTTCAAGACCTGCTCAAGTACCCTGTGTATATTTACAGCAGCTGTTATTAATAAAATTTCAGTACATATTGCATATTTATTCGGTGACATCAGACCTTACTTTTTGCTTTCAGCCCTTTACAGCTTCAGGGTTTTTTTTTGTTTTTTTTTTACATGAATAATTATGAAACTCTCTGAACCATGGCCAACCTAACCTTTACACTTGTGAGTGAATCTCACTGAAAAAAAAAAAAAATAAATAAATAAATAAAATCACAAGATACCCGTGAGCTACTCTTTGAAGTGAACATTTTGAATGGTAGGTAAGCAAAAACAACATGACGCTGTTTAGTCAGTGTGCACTGAGGGTTAAAACATGACTGAGTCACTATGGCTCATGTCAGGAGGCCTTAGACTTCGCCACCTCAACAGACACACATGCCTAAGGTCAGTGTCACTGTCCTGCCAAGTGCTGACCTTTGATCAGTTAGAGGAGCGCTAAAAAGTGCCCAAAGCTCTCTGTGGGTATATCACAGTAAGGGAAAAGAAAGGACAACGACAACAGCCTTAAACTATAACAGCAAGACTGTGGTCGCCTGTAAAAACATTAACTTGCTTTGTCAAAATACAGTAGGAATCAAGAGGCCAAAGCACTGCAGGAGTAACAATAAAAAAAAAAGACATCTGTGTGAAAAATGGTTAGATTTAAGGCATTAGAATTTTTTCCAAAGTCATTTGACAGGCCAGTATATTGCAGAAACATTTCCTTTGCTGCCTCTGAGCTATTATGAATTTAACAAAGGAAGCAGATGCATGTTTATAGCGACGATAAGTATTTTTCACACTCCAACGTGGCCGTGCTTGAATGACTTTGTAGAGAAAAAAAAAAGAAGAAGAAAGGTCCGAAGATACTGCTGGCAGGAAACAGAGTGGTGTCTGTTTCACTTCGGATGCTGTTTGAATTCTCATTTCACATAATCAGAACAGCTGACATCCTGTCTTCGACAACAAGCAGGAGGGCACTATATTGCTTCCCAGCATGCAACGAAAAAAGGCATTCAAGGAATTTGAATTGATGTGTAAATAGTTTTTGGCTCTGACGTCTCAGCTGGATTTGGCATAAAATATAATCACCTCAACCTAAAGGAAAACTTTCCTTTTTAGCTCTTAAAAAAACGCAGTAGACTGCAGAACATTAGAATATTCAGTGGGGGGTCTGAAAACTCATGAACTGGCTCAGTCGGGAGGAAAAAGGTCGACACAGAACCTAAGAAATAAAACATCCTCTAATATATTTGAAAGAACGTGGCTCATATTAGGAATTAAAGAGCAACGTGCCAAGTAGTAAATACAATAACCATCTCTCATGCTAATGATTGTTTGCAGCTTCAAAGTGTTCTGTGTTGTGCTTTTGTTGTTTACCGCTGCTGACTAGACACCAATCAAGCTCAACTCCCCTGTGCTGCTATCAGAAGCCTGTCTTGACCAATCAAAATGTCTTGTTGTTTACACTAAAGTGGTGTGGGAAGCAAAAGTCAGCATTTCCTGCTGTGCACCTTATATTTAGAATCCACTGGAAAAAAAAAAAAAAAAAGAGAAAGACAAAAATGCATGTGATATTATATTTCGTACAGAGAGAATGTGGGGGGTGGGGGGGGGGGTAAGGAAGTGGAGGAGAGATATTGATGTGCAAGTGCAAGAGAGGCACAGGGAGCACAGCAGAGAAAATGGAGAGAAAAAAGAAGAGATGAGGGAGAAAGAAAGCGAGGGGAAGAGACAGTCACACTTGGTTTGCCTCATCTCTGGGCGTATCATCTGGCTTGCAGGGGGAAAATTACTGTACCAGTCCCCCAAGGGCCACAGTGACTTCCTTAACCACTTTAATAAACTGGAAGAGTGTGATTGCCCAGACAGTGCTGCTGTCAGCGTGTTAATTAGACACAGTGCTTTATCAGAGCTGGCCACTCATGAACCGACCAACCATATTACCATAAATGGTTTACTATCATTCCGCTCGGAAAAGCAAAACTTGAAGCATATAATCTAAATCCATTGTCATTTAGCTAAATTATATGTTAACTTGCTGAATTAAAAAAAAAATATAAAAAAATATCCAATACATTCCGGCTCAATTGTCAACTTCTTAAACAATAAATTAACATGCAATATTAACACGGCATTTGTTTTTTGAAGAATGCATTTTAAATTATATTCTGTTTTTGAAACAGACCTTATTTTGCAATCCTCATTTCCAAACCGGCCCTGTAACTCATTATCCACAGGATCCCAATTACTTCCTCAGAAACTCTGTTTACTCTCTGTTTTTTCTTTTTTTCTTTTTTTCCCCCCACCTTCAATGTTTTCATCCACATCTGCTTATCGGCATATGCTTAATACTCAATTATCATCTTTCTAATTTAAGACTAATTCAGAATTGTATGAGCTGTAAAGCAAGATCTGGGTGTTTATTTTGATACTGATTAGCTCTCAGTTATATTCAGTTTTATTACTGTAAAAAAAAAAAAAAAAAAAAAAAAAAAAACATGTGAGGCACCGTATAGGACATGGAAATCAGTTTTCAGGCCTGCATGTACTTTAGTTATACACAAATTCCAACTAAATGTGAAAGACAGCTAATTAAAAAAAAGTCTCAAACCTTTGTATGGAAAAAACAGCATTTCCAGACTTAAATATATTTAGTTTAATTTGTTAGCAAAAAAACAAGCATCTCCACTCAGTGCTTGACTCTGATCTGTAAAGTTGCTAATTTAGGCTCTTAATAAATGCATTCCTTTAGTTTCACGGTGGAAAAACACACTCATTTGAACTCGGATCAGACAAAGTAATCCATACAGTCAGTCGGCAGGTTCTATATATTGAGGAATCTTGAATAATTTTGGCAAACAAACAAGAGGGGCTCCTAAACTCAAAGCCGCATGGTCATTTACACATCTGAAATCAAACTATACAGTGTGTAAACAGCTTCCAGCTACTTCATATTGTAGCTGATATATTCATCCTCTTCAAGCCTGTGAATATACAATGGGAGGGGTGAGCACACGCAACAGTGTTTATTCACCCTGAAGACAGTAGATATAATAATCACCTCCAGCAAAAAGTCTTATTTATTTATTATTTTTGTTTATATATTTTTTTTTTTTTTTTTTTTTACAAAAATGAAAGTAGGCTCCTGAATAATTCATGAGCTCTGAGTGTGTGTCACCAACTCAGCATTTAGCTTGAGGAAGCCACGGACAAACTCTGAGAGGGATACTATTATTCGCCTTTCATGTCTTGTGTATAAACTCTGTACTCGGTATATTTAAAATTCACAGCTTCATAATGAGAGAGAGCGAAAAAAAAACAAAAAACAAAACAAAAAAAAAGCTGTTTTCTTCCCAAAGGATGTATTTTTCACTTGGAGTTTGCATGTCACTGACATAACAAGAGCCAGACAGGAAGACGTTAAGATGTAGGCTTATTTGAGAAACATGAGAGGTTGTGAATTTTCAGAAGATGTCGTGTTTAGTTCCAAGAACACATGCTAATATTATGCAGCACACCTTCAGGATTCACAGAAATAATAAGTGACATCCAGTTGTTTTTGTGTTTTTCCACGAGGGTCATAAAAAACCCCACTAGCACTGGGTATTAAAGACTTATCTACATATGTTTGCATGCATGTATGTATGTATGGATGTGTGTTTTGCATATATGATGAATGATGGATTCATTCATAGTGTATATGTAACTGCTTGACAAAATAAGATACGGTAAATTGAACCCTTAGGCCCCTCAGAAAAATGGGAGACAAAACACACAGAGATTTGACGCAGTGAAGAAGTGGCCTGGGAAATGAAAGGGAAAATGAATCCCACTGAAGTGGGGAGTGAAGGTAGCGTGGGTGGGGGAGCGGGTCATGTCTTAATCTATTTCCCGAAGCTTTTGCCTGACTGCTTGCCCTTGAGCCCATTATTTTTCATGCTGTGGGTGAAAATGAAAGATAACAGGTCACGAGCAGGAGACCTGATTGTGTAGGAAGGCAAATGAGCTCCAACCTCACCCCCGTCTGAAATATACCACAATAAACAGGCTCTACGCAGAATGGGAATATCCAAAAAGAACTGAAATGGAAATACAGTCAGTCTTCTACTGTGATTATTGGAAATAGAGTTTCATTTTAAATGGAGCCGGTAGGAACTACGCATGTGTTTTCCAAACCTTCCATCTATCTTCCTGATAATTCCATCCATGACTTCTCAGTTCCCGCTAACCTGTTCACTCACCTGCAGCATTTTAATATGTATGAGGAGTAGAACTGGGTTATTCGCCCCCCCACCCCCACCCCCACCCCCAAAGGGTAGGCAAGGGGTATTGTGTTAGGTTCGGTTTGTTTGTTTGATTGTTAACACTCTAGCAGCAAAACTATTGATTGAATTCCTACCAGATTGGGTTTATAGATTGCCAGTGACCCAGAATAGATCTGATTACAGTTTGGGAACAATAGGTCGAAGTTAAACATTTTTAGGAATTTAAAAAAAAAAAAAAAAAAAAACATTTTTTTTCCCGATTACTTATAATGGGCAAAATTTCAAATGCTTGTAGCAGCAAAACTATTGGTTGAATTCATACCAAATTGGGTTTATAGATTGCCAGTGACCCAGAATAGATCTGATTACAGTTTGGGAACAATAGGTCAAAGTTAAACATTTTTACAAATTAAAAAAAAATAAATAAATAAAAAAATTCCCCTTTACTTATAATGGGCAAAATTTCAAATGTTTGTAGCAGCAAAACTATTGGTTGAATTCATACCAAATTGGGTTTATAGATTGCCAGTGACTGTGAGTAGATGTCATTACATTTTGAGGAAAGTAAGTCAAAGTTTAAATTTTTAATGAATTTTTAAAAATCTTTTTTTTCCCCATTTACTTATAATGGGCGAAATTTCAAATGTCTGTAGCAGCAAAACTATCATTTGAATTTATACCAAATTGTGTTTATAGATTGCCAATGACCCGGTATAGAAGTGATTATATTTTGGGAAAAGTTGGTTAAAGTTTAAATTTTTCATGAATTTTTAAAAACTTTTTTACTCATTTACTTATAATTGGCAAAAATTCACATGTGTGTAGCAGCAAAACTACTGGTTGAATTCACACCAAATTGGGTTTATAGATTGCCAGTTACCCTAAATAGATGTGATTACATTTTGGGAAAAGTAGGTCAAAGTTCAAATGTTTGATGAATTTTTTAAATACTTTTTTTCTCCCATTTACTTATAATGGGAGACATTTCAAATGTTTATAAAAACATCAATTTTGTTTCAATTTACTTCAAACTTGGCACATACATAGAGGCAGCTGATATGCTGACATCAGCACACACATATACATGATGATATTAACTGGGTCGATGCCAAAAAAAACTACAATACATGCAACGGGCGGGGTTTGTTGTGCCTGGCACCACTTGTTTATCATCTGATTCATTCAAACATTTATTTTTGCACAAAAAGAACTGAGTCATTACTAAAAGCTCAAAAACATGTTTTTTCAAGCCAAATGTAATATCGATGAAAGCTTCCATGTTGGCTGTTTTGACAGATGAATAGGACTACAGACGAAACAGAGTAATATTTAACCTGCAGCTGATCACATGTATCAGTGGGAGCCAATCATATCAGTTCCCTGACATCATCAGATGTAACCTAAGGTTTAAGACAGTTAGCCTCGTGGTTCAGCGAAGTGGTTTATTTACTGTCATGCAAGAGATCAATAACATGTTTGGTGAGTTTGGTTATTTTTATCTTTAATTTTCGATAATAAAAAACAAAAAAGAAAAAAAAAAATGTGTGTGTTTGGTTCCTGTTTCAGTTACATGACATGGATTTGGAGCTCTGTGAAAAAAAAAGAATCACTTTGGGCCCCATTACTTCAATGCAAACACTAAAAATATAACAATGCAGGCATGGATCAATTTTCTGCTCACAACTGATATTACAATTTCATGCAAGATTGATCATAAAGGTGCAGGATCTATTATTTTCTAGGGTCCTGTCAGTCACGGGCCCTTAGACTCATCATCACTTTTCTCCCCCTTACAGAGTTCCTGTAAATAGGCCTCGTCTGTTGTAACACCTCACTTGTCTCACGAAACAATCATTTTATTAATGTTCTGTCTCATCAGGCAGTGTTGTAATTTGCTGGTCTATGGATAATGTGTTAAAGATCATCTCAGAGGTCGTCTGACTGTTACGGAGCCGACAATTTTCACAAAATAGTGCTTTATTCAGGGAACTGAGGTACTTCACTCAGGTCTCTTCTGGAGCCTCTGTTCTCCTTTCAAGGAGACCGTGACATGGTTACAAATCGTTAGCCTCAGAGCATAATTGCCTAAGTCGTACACAAATGGACAAAAGTATTGGGACATGCTGAATTCACGTGTTTCTTTTCTAACTGGGTTTTGGGATACAAAACAATACTGACTAATGTCATAATATAGTTTTATATTGTGATAAATATCATACTGATTATAAATATTGATGTTTATATCGCAAATCATCATGAACAGGACATCTTACAGCTGTACCCATGATGTGTCCCAATATTTATGTCCATATAGTTTATAAACATCAATATTTCCTTAAAGCTGCATATGAGTTTTATCACCAATTTTTCATCAAATCTGTAAAACCCCAGTCATAGCCTAAGTGTCACAAATCCCTAAGTTTTTCCATGATTACCTGAATCTCTTCCCTCTGAAAGACTTACAGATTCGTGATACTTAGGCTATGACTAAGGTTTTACAGATTTGATGAAAAATTGGTGACGAAAGTCATACGCAGTTTTAAAGTTTAATGGGCGATTTTTCTTCCTAAGTGAGATGTGAAGAAAGTAGATGGTTAGTTGTGGTTGAAAAATAATATTTACAGTCAGAGCATGAAAAATATTTTTGAAATTTAGAGATAGAACATTTAAAATCATAGCCATGGATAGGGGAGTAATGGTACAGAAAAAAGGAGCTACTTTATTTTGAAATAAATGTTGGAATGGCAGTCATTTAAAGTTCGCTCTCTGACTGGACATTACTGTGTTTGGACCCATTAACAATTTCATGCATGAATTATGAGAACCTTAATCATGATTTTTCCCCAATGTTTTTATTCCTCTTTAGGCAGGAAAAAAAAAAAATGCAACTGACAGCTTTTTATGAACCTATTTTTCATGGAGCTGCAAAAATGTCCACTCAAATGAATACGATGCGTTTAATTTTTGAAGCGAAGAAACATGTATTTACTGATTTACTGTGAAAACTATGAAATATAAACACTTTTAATGCTGCTAATCTGATGTTTTCTCATATTTAAACATACTCTAATATTAGTTATTACTCACTTCATGGAGATAATATAAAAAAAACAACAACATTTTGTTAAAGAAAAAATGATAATTACAGTCTAATAACAATTGATTTACACTCAAACATGTTACTGCAGATCAGGTTTATCAAGAACAGCGAAGTTACGTATGCATAAGTGTGCACTGTGTTGGCTGATATGGAACTAAAACAACAAAACCCATGAATATACAAGAGAACAGCTGTAGAAGAACTGTCCACTGGAGTGACCAGTATGCATGAAAGAGTTAAGGTTCTCATAATTCATGCATGAAAGGGTTAATTTAAATTTTTTTTTTTAATGAAATATCTTTTGTAGTGGACAGGATGTTTTTTTCTAAGTAAAGCTATGGAACTCTTGTCTCCTACAGTGGACAAAAATGCATTGCTGGGTCTCAGGAGGATATAACGAATGAGCCAAACGAAATAAAGATTGGATTCTTGCATCTTTAGTCCATATGTCTTTGGTTGTATGTTACAGAACAGCCCCATAAACAATGAACAGTGATGACCCAGTGTAAAGATCATGAGCCTGCACCCATTTCCACAGCTGTCTTTATAAACAGGTGGCTGCTGTAGAGGTCATTCGCTGTAGAGCACAGGTGTCAAACATGCGGCGCGGGGGCCAAATCCGGCCCGCCAAAGGGTCCAGTCCGGCCCGTGGGATTAATTTGTGAAATGTAAAAATTACCCTGAAGATATTAATCATTTTAGTTCAGGTTCCACATACAGACCAATTTAATCTCAAGTGGGTCGTATCAGTAAAATACTATCATAATAACCTATAAATACTCACAACTCCAAATGTTTCACTTCTAAATGTAAACATTTTTATGTCATTTTACTGTATTTACACTAAAACAAACAATCATTTCACACAAAAAAAACATGAATAACCTGAACAAATATGAAAAATTTGAAATATCTGAAGTGTAAGTTTACCAGTATTCTGCCTCTTTATTAAATGTTTTGTGTGTTTGTTGATCCACTGTGATCTGTAAGTTATAATTTACATGTGTAAATGATAAACTGAGACATAATATTGTTGAAATTGCACTTAGTTTTCTTAAGAATTTCAGTTTGTTCATGTCATTCACATTGATTTAAAGCACAGGTGTCAAACATGTGGCCCGGGGGCCAAATCCGGCCCGCCAAAGGGTCCAGTCTGGCCCTTGGGATGAATTTGTGAAATGCAAAAATTACCTTAAGATATTAACAATCGTTTTAGTTCAGGTTCCACATTCAGACAAATTCAATCTCAAGTGGGCGGGACCAGTCAAATACTATCATAATAACATATAAATAATGACAACTCCAAATGTTTCTCTTTGTAAATGTAAATATTTTCATGTATTTACACTAAAACAAAGTATAATTTTGCAAAAAAATATGAATAATCTGAAATGTCTTAAGAGAAGCAAGTACAATTTTAACAATATTCTGTCTGTTATTAAATGTTTTGTGTGTTTGTAGATCCACTGCGACCTGTAAGTTATAATGTACATGTGGAAATGATAAACTGAGGCAGAATACTGTTAAAATTACACTTATTTTTTCAGTTTGTTCATGTTATTCACATCTTTTGAAAGGATGGTTTGTAGATGTAAACCTTTTCATAATATAAATTAAGTTTTTTCGCTCTAAAACAGAGATAAGTTTGGAGTTGACATTATTTATATATTATTATATTATTATTTTACTGGTTTGGCCCACTGCAGATCAAATTAAGCTGAATGCGGCCCCTGAACAAAAATGAGTTTGACACCCCTGTTTTAAGGGATAGTTGGTAGATGCAAACATTGTCGTCGTCTAATTTTACTTTTTTCGCTCTAAAACACTGAAGAAAACTTGGACTGGACATAATTTATATATTATTATGTTATTATGTCACTGGTCCGGCCCCCTTCAGATCAAATTTGGCTTAATATGGCCCCTGAACTAAAATGAGTTTGACACCCCTGCTGTAGAGTAACACCTGCATATTAATACTGGTCTTGATTTGTATTTTTACAAAGACCTGCTAGCTCTGAGCATCAGCCATGATCATCACAGCGGTGGACCCAATGCAGTTTTCACTCGGCGCGTCCCTACCATTTATCCTGATCGCTAAAACTAGCTAGCAGCTGTCTGCATACACCAGGCCAATATTGTCACAAGAAAGTCGATGCGGTGAAATTAGCACAGTATGCCGACATTTCTGTTCTGTGATCAGCCTGATTATTAGACTGAATGTCTGTGCTCGTCTTGCTCAAGCATCTGGCGCTGACAGTCTAGCTGAATGGAATAATCTGTATGTTTTGAAAATGCTCAATGATGACAGCTTTGCAGGTGGAGCAGGTCTTTTTTTTTTTTTTTTTTTTTAATCCCTGCTCAACTGCCTTGTGCATTTAGTCAGAAAAATTGGACTCTACAGAGTTGTATTTAGGTTTGCAAGAGGGTAAAAAAAAACATCTATTACACCCATGAATCATCCATGTGCTTGTTTTTTTTTTTTTTTTTTTATCCATCAGACTGCAACAGTGAAACAATGATTAATGACAATGGTAACCTATGTACCTGTGTGAGTGTATTACATATGGAAAATATAACACTGTGAAAACAATCCCCATAGATTTTACACTTTTTATAGCATTTATATACTTCAGATACACATATATGTGTGTTTGTGGAACATATTTTTAACCTTTTATCAGACAAGTGACTATTTTTGGTAATTACCATGCACATCAACAGTTCCAGTAAGGACAGTGAGTCAATAATCTCAGGTCCAATGTGGTCTACAGGGTCTGTAAGGTCCACCTCTGCATGAACAGTGAGTGTACCTGCTTTGTTAGGTACCATGAAGTAATGGTACTAATGTAAGGAATGATGTTCAAAGGGAGAATGTGGATGTGGACAGGGGTCTGGATCAGCACTAATGTTGGTCTAATGTTCTAAAATACATGTTCCTTTCACCTTACATGTGTTTTTCTTGTATTTTTTATATTTATGTCTTCTTTTTTTTTTTTTTTTTTTTTCGCCTCTTATGGGTAAGTAGCCAAATATGGTAACTTCACTGACCTTGATTTTCTATGTGGGTGTATCTATGAAACTGGGTACATTTTGGTACCTGTCACTTTGCCAGCTTTTTAGACCCAATAATAAAGGAGAAATTTAGACATATTTCCCCCCAGGATGTACCTAAGGATGACCTCAGATAAATGCAAAACATATACATATTTATATACTCTTGTCTGAACCATCCCAAAATTAATCCATTTTTTAAAAAAATATTGGGGCCAAAAATAGGACCAAAACTGGGACAGGAAAAGCTACCTTGGTGTCAGTGCATTTGATCTGGAAAACATGGCTTGAAATGTTCTAAAATACAAGTTCCTTTCACCTTACATGTGTTTTTCTTGTATTTTTTTTATATTTACATCTTCTTCTTTTTTTTTGCCACTTATGGGTAAGTAACCAAATATGGTAACTTCATTGACCTTGATTTTCTATATGGGTGCTTCTATGAAACTGTGTACATTTTGGTACCTGTCACTTTGCCAGCTTTTTAGACCCAATAATAAAGGAGGAATTTAGACATATTTCTCCCCAGGATGTACCTAAGGATGACCTCAGATAAACGCCAAAATATTATATTCTTGCTCTGAGCCATCCCAAAATAAATAAATTTTTGATAAAATATTGGGGCCAAAAATAGGACCAAAACTGGGACAGGAAAAGCTACCTTGGTGTCAGTGCATT
Source organism: Sphaeramia orbicularis (assembly GCF_902148855.1). Lineage (NCBI taxonomy): Eukaryota > Metazoa > Chordata > Actinopteri > Kurtiformes > Apogonidae > Sphaeramia > Sphaeramia orbicularis. The sequence continues at coordinate 30,117,991 of NC_043975.1, read as the reverse complement.
TGATCTGGAAAACATGGCTTGAAATGTTCTAAAATACAAGTTCCTTTCACCTTACATGTGTTTTTCTTGTATTTTTATATATATATATATGTCTTGTATTTTTAAAATTTTTTTGGCACATATGGGTAAGTAACCAAATATGGTAACTTCACTGACATTGATTTTCTATATGGGTGCTACTATGAAATAGTGGAGCAGGTACCTGGCACTTTTTAGAGCCAATAAAAGAAAAATTTAGACATATTTCCCCCCAGGATGTACCTAATGATGACCTCAGATAAATGCAAAAAAATTATACTCTTGCCCTGAGCCATCCCAAAATTAATAAATTTTTAATAAAATATTGGGGCCGAAAATAGGACCAAAATTGGGACAGGAAAAGCTACCTAGGTGTCAGTGCATTTGATCAGGTAAACATGGCTTGAAATATTTTAAAATACATGTTCCTTTCACCTTACATGTATTTTTTTTATATTTACTTCTTGTATTTTTTTTTTTTTGTATGTATTTATTTTGCCACGTATGGGTAAGGAACCAAAAATGGTAACCTCACTGACCTTGATTTTCTACATAGCAAAAAATGTTGGGGAAAAATTAAAAATTTCACAAAGTAATAAAATCTTGTTATGTCCTCCTATAACACATTAAGGTGGAATTTTTGAATTTCAGAGTATTTCTGAGTGCCCTACGAAGGGTTAATCTTAGAGGCAGGAAATTTGTCAGTTAAGAGGAACTGTGAGCTGAAGACACATAATTGTTTATTTTAGCGAATTCAACAGATGAATATTGCTCTTAAATATTATGCATTCTTCTCAAAAAAAAAAAAGATTTTTTCTATTACGGCTAAAATTTGCTTAGAGGTTTTATTTATGTCTTTGTGCATAAGAAATCAATCTAAGTGAATCCCCAAAGGAACTTTGTGTTGGTAAATGCAAGTTCTGCAAATTTACAGGATTTCAGTTCTGTTGCAACATGTTGATGGTCATATGAACTATGTTTTCAGCTCAAAAATGTCCAATTTCATCACAATTAATGTTATATTTTCATCTCACAAACGGCCAAGTTATATTTGAACTGAATTTACCTGAAAAACAAATATTCTATTCTTTTAGATTCCCCAGTTTTTCTTACACGATTCTATCCTACATATCACATGTTTTATTTTTACAGGTTCAATATGGAGTATGGTGCTGATCCATCCTGCTTATGTTACACCAATACATACATTAAGAACGTCACATGTCACTTTTTAAATCAACAGTTTTGTAATAATAAGCATTTTTATAAAGAAATAACAATTCTATATTGTTATTTACTCTTTAGTATGATGATAAACTATACAATAAATAATTCTGATCATTTGTGGAAACGGTGACATGGCTGCTGAGCATCAGTATGATGGGATCTGTAACAACCATGTCACATCCGTCCACTGCCACATTTTGTGTTTTTGTGTCAGCTGTTATTGTTTTAGATCCACAATACTAACATTTATGAATAAGAGGAGAATTAGCAATAGTAAGTCTATAAGTTTATTACTAATAAAGTACTGGTACTGACCAGATCATCATGGGTAATGTCACGTCCGTCCACCAGCAAAAGTTTTCACATACACGTGCTATTCCAAATCCAATATTTCTGAAAATATAGCTTCCACTGTCAAATAATATCAGTAGTCTGTGCACAAATGTATTAGCATTATTTCAACACAGTTCTATGGATTTCTTACAACTTTTTTTTTTTTTTTTTTTTTTTTTTACAAAAATGGCCACTCATTTGATCCCCTAAGTAAATTTTAGCCGATTAGTACACCAACACTAAGTCACTTAAAACTGATTCTCGGAATGGTGAAAAAACCTCGGAGATGCTTATCCTTCTTTCCCGCTTAGTAGTCTTTTCTTCTGGACTTGTATGTTTGCGCTTAATTATTGTCCGATAGGATTATGACGACGACACACACAACACAACAGCACGCACAAGTAGCAGGTGTGTGTCTTTTCAAATAGCTGTTGGTCAAGAGATGGAGGGTAAGGAAGAGGACTAGCAGGTCAAAGAGGTACATGCACTCAATTACCCCTTCTTTACATTTCTCTGTGTCTCTACGGGTGCTGCCAAATGAGCTATGGAGATACAAAGTAATTTGATTAAGTGTAGAGCAGCCGGAGAAGATGGAAGAAAATGTCTTGGAGCTCCAGAATAGTGGAAGTACTTTTACTATTTAGCTTCTGTTTTTTTTTTTTTTTTTCTTTCCTTTGGCACTGAAGTAAATCTCCTGTGTCCTTGGCTCTTTAAGCATTCATGGTGCTACTGTTAATGACAGCTTTAAAACTCTGAAAGTTCACTTGTGTTATTGTTCGTATGAAGGTGAGGCTACGTTGGCATCTCTGGTATTGTATTCAGTCAGTTTCAATAAAAGTGAATAGTATTTTAGGGGGGTGTACAAAGGGAATTCGTCATGCTTTTTCAACTGTAGCAGAATGAGGTACAAATCCACCCACAGTAGCTATGGTGGTTATGTTGTATGAGTAAGAAGACTTGCATACATGACTCGCCTTATAAAAGAGAGCAGAATTCCGTCAGATAATCTACTTTGACATAGTGCACTGTGGGGTTAAACTGATTCTGAAGCCACGCTTGAGTCCTATGGTAAAGATGAGTATAATTTAATTTGTTGGCTGGAATGAACTACATAGAGTGCAACAAATTTATCTTGCTAGACTCTCAATCAAGCAAGACATTTATTTTGCTAGATCTCACTCTTTATTACAGCCGCCGAAAAGACAAAAGGCATTATGAGTTCAGTGCACAGGGTCCCGAGCTGTGATGAATTTCGCTAATTAATGAGGCGTGATAGCACAAATACTCACAAATATGTGGTATCTTAATAATGAATATGACAGTCTGCTTTCATGTCTGGCCTTATGCGCTTTCAAGACAGTTGAGATCTAGCTGTTTCTGGTCAGAAAGCACAAGCGTTCCCTTTGTGTGCAAATTGAATACCGTGACTTTTCCTTAATCTAATGCAGAAATGTCCTTCACTGCAAACCCGAACAATAAAGAAGTAATTAAAATGCATGATGACGGCAAGACGAGGCTTTGTCTTAACAGCCCTTAAACAAATATCAAGTTCAATGCACCATGAAACAATAACCCCACACTCCAATACTTAATCACTCATAAACATTAATTGTGGCATCTTTCATTTGACATAAACTGTAATTGAGCATAGAAATGAGTTTATGATAAGGAGCTACAGGAAAAGGTTATGCATCTTAAGTTTTTTTTTTTTTTTTTTTTTTTTTTTTTTGATACAGTATTTTCTACAAGGACAAGAGAACGTAGACCTTCCCTCTGGTTTTTAGATCAGTGTTGTTGTTTTCGTTTATCCTGACAGAATCTGCAGTGGCTCATCACATCAATGAGTGCACTGTTACACCCCGAGTCATGGATTTAAAAAAAAAAAAAAAAAAAAAATCAATGTTGAGAAAAATTAAGTAAAACTATTTCTGAGGCATTTTGGAGGCAAAGATAACAATTTAAACCAGTGTTTTTCAACCTTGGGGTCGCCTGAAATTTCTAGTAATTGATAAAAAAAAAAAAAAAAAAAATACTAATACAATTTTTTTAACAATTCAATATATATTTCATTATAATTAAAACACCACGCACTTTTCCGATAAAAATCAAGTTCAAATAAAATACAGGATATAATATCTAAGAGGACATATCTTGATCATGTGACCCTGTGTGTTACTGCGCTTCAACCTGGCCGGACACAGTCGCAGTCAAAAAACCAGACCGAACAGAGAATGGAAAGATTTCTTCAAAAAATGTCTCCATTTTGAATGTCTGGAGTCGTCGCAAATTTATGATGTTAAAATGGGGTCACGGGCCAAAAAAATGTTGGGAACCACTGATTTAAACCATGAAACAATAACCCCACACTCCAATACTTAATCACTCATAAACATTAATTGTGGCATCTTTCATTTGACATAAACTGTAATTAAGCATAGAAATGAGTTTATGATAAGGGGCTACAGGAAAATGTAATGCATCTTAAGTTTTTTTCATACAGTATTTTCTACAAGGACAAGAGAACATAGACCATCCCTCTGGTTTTTAGATCAGCATTGTTGTTTTCCTACAAAGGAGTACAAACAAGTGCACTGTTACTACATTCCTAGTCATGGATTTAAAAAATTAAACAAAAAAAAAATCAATGTTGAGAAAAATTAAGTAAAACTATTTCTGAGGCATTTTGGAGGCAAAGATAACAATTTAAACCAGTGTTTTTCTACCTTGGGGTCACCTGGAATTCAAATGGGGTCACCTGAAATTTCTAGTAATTGATAAAAAAAAAAAAAAAATACTAATACAATTTTTTTAACAATTCAATACATATTTTATTATAATTAAAACACCACGCTTTTCCTATAAAAATCAAGTTCAAATAAAATACAGGATATAATATCTGAGAGGACATACTGTATCTTGATTGACATGATCATGTGACCCCGTGTGTTACTACGCTTCAACCTGGCCAGACATAGTCGCAGTTATAAAACCAGACCGAACAGAGAATGGAAAGATTTCTTCAAAAAATGTCTCCATTTTGAATGTCTGGGGTCGCTGCAAATTTGTGATGTTAAAATGGGGTCATGAGCCAAAAAAGGTTGGGAACCACTGATTTAAACCAAACTAACCAATGCAATGCAATGATGTTTATCACAATATAAAATTATATGACATTTATTATTATTTAAAAGGTTGGGAACCACTGATTTAAACCATGAAACAATAACCCCACACTCCAATACTTAATCACTCATAAACATTAATTGTGGCATCTTTCATTTGACATAAACTGTAATTGAGCATAGAAATGAGTTTATGATAAGGGGCTACAGGAAAAGGTGATGCATCTTAAGTTTTTTTCATACACTATTTTCTACAAGGACAAGAGAACATAGACCATCCCTCTGGTTTTTAGATCAGCGTTGTTGTTTTCCTTTATCCTGACAGAATCTGCAGTGGCTCATCACATCAGCCAGGGTCGGTTTCCTTGTACGGAAGCCACCGACTCTGCCCTTTCAATTTGGAAAAAAAAAAAAAAAATGTTTCTCCCCCAGCACTCCTACACTCCTCTCAAGTGAGACTGCTTGCTCGCAGGGTGGGTGGATGAGACATGATCTCACTCTGGTAGGTGATGACATTGACAGGAGCAGCCAGTCGCTCGGATTTGTTTAAACAGAGTTGAAGTGCAGGCTATCTGCGGCTGGAGGTGGGGGCCGGGGGTGGGAGGTTGATGATCCCCTGGACTAGTCAGAACAAACATGTCCACTTATGGCTGGATGATGCGATGTGATGTCTCCCTCGGCCATGTGGACAGAACATGCAGAGTCATGACCTGGATTCTTATCCTTTGGCGACACAGGGCTCTGCAATGTTTATCATGAATTTTCATTGTTTGCGTAGTAATTTTCAGTCCAACTGTACTTGCTTATACTTGCAGCTGGCAACATTCAACTTGATTTAAATTGACTTGTAGTTTGAATAGATTTTAATTTCAGATTTTTTCGCTGCGGGGCATGGAAACGAACCGTCTGTTGATGACTTCTTCCAAAAATGGAAATGGTACCTTTTCAAATTCAATTTAAATTAATTTTATTAAAGGGTTGGAGTAACAGATTTCAAATTTAATCTTAGAAAGAACAAAGTCTGTGGCTGATGACCCCAAGTACACTGGAAATACCCTTAGGATAAAACAAAACCCAAGTAGTTCTATAATGTGTAATAAAGTTTTCTTGAAATAAATCAAAAAGTCATTTGTTTGGCTCTGAAATTACAGTGTAAGTGTTCTATTAACCTTCTAGTAGCTAATATTAATTTAAAGTAGAACTATGCACTCCAACACAATGTACTGTGAACTGTATTCCCTGGTGTAAAACATAACATTGTCTTTAATTGTACCTACAGAGGAGTTTACTAGAGGTAGAGGGGTAACACTTTATAATAAGTACGCACTATGAAGCATTAGTTAAGCATTAACAAATACTGAATTCATCATTTATAAAGCATATTTCTGACATGAATACTCATTAGTATATGGTTTATAAGCACAGTTGTAAATGTTAGTAAGAGGTCATCGAGAAGGAGTGGGAGGAAGTATAATTTATTTAATCCGACCCCTTCAACACTCAAACATGTGACTGCAGATCCGGTTTATATAGAACAGTAAAGTTACACTAATGGTATGAATTACAGCGTATGGGATAATGCATAAGTGTCCACTGTGTCGGCTGATATGGAACTAAAACAACAAAATCCATAAATATACAAGAGAATAGATTTGAATAATTGTCCACTGGAGTGACCAGTATGCAAGAAAAGATTAAAGTGTCCCAAAATTGTACTTTATTTTCTCAAACTGGAAAAAATTCGTTTGACGTTAGCTGGAGCTTCGAACACTTTTGAACAGACATGGACTCCTTTTCTGATCTATGTTAATAGTGCAATCAATATGTTTCTCTTGACTGAGTATTTTGTTGTACAGTTTTTTTTTGGTTTTTTTTCGTAAGATTTAAAGTGGGAATTTTGTACTTCTATTTTGTATTTATTTACTGTTTATTTATTTGTTTTTTGTTTTTTTTTTTATCTTTCCTGTGATTTGGAGAAGATGTGTGCAAGGGGAGGGGGTTGTTCCTCTTGTTGTTTGTCTGTGTTGGACTTTTGTATCATACGACGGAACTATACTACTGGTCAAAAGTTTGGACTCATCTGTTTTTTCTTTATTTTCATGACTACCTACATTGTAGATTCTCACCGAAGACATCAAAACTATGAATGAACACATATGGAATTATGTAGTTAAAAAAAAGTGTGACATAACTCAAAGCATGTTTTATATTTTAGATTCTTCAAAATAGCCACATTTTGCTTTTATTACTGCTTTGCACATTCTTGGTATTCTCTCGATGAGCTTCATGAGGTAGTCACCTGAAATGTTTTCCAAAAGTCTTAAAGGAGTTCCCAGTGATGCTGAACACTTGTTGGCCATCTGTGGTCCATCTCATGTCATTTAACCCTTTCATGCACAGTGGTCACTACAGTGGACAGCTGTTCAAAGGTGTTCTCTTATATATTCATTGATTTTGTTGTTTTAGTTCCATATCAGCCAACACAGTGGACTCTTATGCATCATCCCATTAACTGCAATTCATACCATTACTGTAACTTTGCTGTTCTAGATAAACCTGATCTGCAATAACATGTTTGAGTGCAAAAAAAATGTGAATTGTTATACAAAAAGTTTTTTTTTTGTTTTTTTTTTTTACATATTATATCCATGCTGGTATGTTAAAATGTGAGAAAACATCAGATTAACAGCATTTATTTTATAGTTTTCTCACAGTATATCAGTAAATACATGTTTCTTTGCTTCTAACATTAAACTCATGGTGTCCAGTTGAGTGGACATTTTGGTAACTCCATGAAAAATAGGATCATAAAAAATCAATCGCATAGTTTTTTTTTTTTGTTTTGTTTTTTTCATGCCTAAATGTCTAGAATGAAATCTTGATTAAGGTTCTCATAATTCATGCATGAAAGGGTTAAATGAGAAGGTGAGTCCAAACTTTTGCCTGGTAATATATGTTCTTTTGGCATTAAATAACACGCGAAAGGATGAAAATGTGTATGTATAGCACGCCAAATGCAATAAACTGGCATCACATTCAATGAGATTTCATGAGCTCAGTCTGTCAGCAGGCATCATCCAGAGCTTAAGGATGCGGTGCAGGGTCAGTCACCAGCAGCAAACCAACACACACCGCTGTGCATCACCAAACTCCCTGCCAAGCATGGATAAATGTTTAAAACTTAATAAATGTGAAAAAGACATTTTAACATCTGCATTTGTCATTCTGTCTCGCAAAGCACATGGAGATGTAGATCATGAGGATCCTTTGTACATCTATAGATTGAAGCAGAAATCATTATAAATCAAATCGTTTTGAATCGAAAATCGATTTTGAATCAAATTGTAGTCCCAAAAATCGGAATTGAATCGAAACGTGAGATAGTAAAAGATTCCCAACCCTAATAAATATGACAGAACCTGGTCACAGTTCATAACTCATATCAAGAGCCTGCCTTTTGCCTGATTCCTTGTTTTTACTTTGTATTTATTTTTCTTTCTTTCTCACTCTTTGACTGCCATCCTAGTCTTCTCAATGCCCACACTCTGACTGCTGGGACTTTTTTCTTATGCCAGAGGTCCAGAATGTTGGTGGTATGACCAGAATGATCAACACGGATTGGTTTGAGTATTTTTTTTGGTCTGTTTGTTTTTTTATACTTGTGTATATTTCTTTTCTTTTTTTTTCTTTTGGTGTTCTGTTCGCCCATTTGATACGTGTGTGTTTATGTGGATGTATTTATGGGGATGCAGCCTGGATTGGGGGCAAGGTTTTAATAGTTTTGGATTTTTCATTATAGTTTAGTTTTATTTAGTTTTGACTTTTTTTCTCTAATTCAGTTAGTTTTAATTCGTTTTTAGAGCAGGTTTGCTACTTCTTATTAGTTTTCATTTTTTTTCTAAATGCTTAGTCTTAGTTTAGTTTTCGTATTAATTTTAGTTTTGTCGTATCTTTTATCTTCTTCGCCATCATATTCACATAAATCCCAGACAGGACTCTGCTGCTTTCTCCCAACTTCAGTCTCCATGTTTCCAGGTAGAGTGGGGACCAGAAGATGACTAAACGACAAGTGACGGGAAGTGACGGACCATGAAGTACCGTATCGTGCCGCTAGCTAAAATTGATGGAGCGAAATAAATCACTTTCGTATCAATCCGACGTTGACAAAGACAAAAACGACGGGAATTTGATCTATCATTTTTATATGTTTTAGTTAGTTCCGTAAGCACACAATACAGTTTCAGTTAGTTATTGTTTTTTTCTTTTGATTATAGTTTTTATTTTTTTCAGTTAACGAAAATGTTTTTACACTTCTAGTTTTCGTCATTTCGTTAGTTTTCGTTAACGATAATAACCTTGATTGGGGGAGCAAGTTCACAACTTTTGTAAGAAATGCTTTAATGATGTCAATGTTGTTGATATGGAAAAATGATAAATAAAATTGTAAAAAAAAATCTACTACATTTTATACAACATAGGTGTTTTAGAAGATTCTTCACCGCTGAAAAATAGGGCACTTTCTGACATGTTCACTGTTTTCTCAGGAATACAACCGTTCCTCTGGAAAAAAAAACAAAAAAAAAAACAAAACAAGCACATGTGGCATGACAGCACCTATCAACACGATCATTTTCTTGCTGATCCGGAAAAAGATCCAGAACCAAGTTCAAATTTTCAATTCATTTCTAAATCTGACATACCCTATGGGTGTCCCCGTTCTCATTTCTGATCAGAGTAACTTCAGATTGGTTTGGTATTTGCACTCATTGTTCAGTCATTTTATACAATCACTATCTATATTCAGTATTCACGCGCGTTATCCACTGCTTCTGACTTCAAAATAGAAGATGAAATAAACATTAATCCAAATACTGGGAGCAAAGGCCAAGGAATTGATCAGTAACATACACTGTATATGTTTCTGTATATGTTGGAATTATTCATATTGATTGATCTAAAGGGTAAGGGTCTGCAATGTTTGATAATGTTGTTTTTTTTTATACTGGTTAAAAACCTATGTTAAAAAAAAACAAAAAACACTTGGATATGTGAGAGTGTTGCTCAGAAAATGCATGTGGAAATACGATTTTTGCAGTGTTTTAGCATCTTACTGTAGAGAGGCTGGTTTCTGCCTCAAGGATCAGATGGAATACTGTCGGGGCTGGGCTGGCACGATTTAGAAATTGGAAGGTAATCACAATCCTGAGGGCTAATAAAAGGGGGACAAATTTGAGGAGCACAGACTGAATATGAAATGCATTTGGACTGACGAGAGAGTGTGTTCTTTCACCGCCGAGCTATTTTTAAACCATGACGTCTAACACTGAGCAGGGGGTAGCTTTATTTTCTGACGGTGCTCAGGTTTTTCGACTGAAGTCAGCACCTCTGTTTCAGATCACATGTGTTAGAGGCCAAGAATGAACAATGTGTGCCGGGCTTTGGCACAGACAAGTGTCAGTACTGCCAGCACACTTCATCCATCCATGTTGGCAGCGCGTCTATCATTCACACTCTGCAGTCGGCTCACACCATCCCGTCACATGACCGAAGCAGAGATTACTTTTGGAAATATGATATCATGACATTGCCATACACTAAGCCTGCACATACATAAACACCACACAAAACCACTGTGGCTTCTCACGATGATGCATCTATTGAAATATTTTACAATCTATGGCTACCACTGTTTCTAGTCAGGTTTTGACAACACACCTGGTAGCTAGCCACCGTGCACTTGCAACTACTTCAGACACTGCTGCTCTGGACTGAAGTGTCACTTCACTGCTTTGAGCATCTGTTTTTTCTCTCTAATTTGCTTTTGCTGCAATTTTTAATGGAATCAACACAAAGGTTGGCACGCATGCAAGGCAAATTAGTGCGCTATCTCGGAAACCTTATTTGACCATTACCATCTCCTTCACAGCAACTCAATAATTTGGTGCCTACATTTCCTGTGTGCTCCCCTGTGTTCTCATTATCTATCTTTTATAGGATGCGGTTCTGCTGCTCAGCACCAAACAAATTCACTGAGCATGTAATAAATACCGGCGACTGTGCTTTTAATACAAAAAAGGAATATTTAGTGTGTATTTGGCATGCAGATTATCACATGGCAATTATTGTTTAAAGCTTCTGGCGATCATTTGATAAACATTTTCTTCAAAATTCCAACACTTCCCTTCACTTCTACATCTATATGTTAAGGCAGAGGTGTCAAACATGCAGCCCGTGGGCCAAATCCGGCCCGCCAAAGGGACCAATCCGGCCTGTGGGATGAATTTGTAAAATGCAAAAATTACACTGAAGATATTAACAATCGATGGTGTCAAAATCATTTTAATTCAGGTTCCACTCACAGATTAATATGATCTCAAATGGGTCAGAACCAGTAAAATACTATTATAATAACTTATAAATAATGACAACTACAAATCTTCTTTTTGTTTTAGTGTAAAAAAGTAAAATTAGATGAAAATGTTTACATTTACAAATTATCCTTTTACAAAAAATGTGAATAACCTGAATATGAACAACCTGAAAATGTCTAAAGAGAAGCACAGTACGAGGGCCGTTCAATAAGTTCATGGCCTCACCCAGAACAGAACAACACAGACTGATCATTTATATTTTATTTTTCAACATAATCTCCATTCACAGCAATGCACTTGGTCCATTGATGTTCAAGCATCACTATCCCATCACGAAAGAATGTAACATCCTGTATTATAACAACCAGTATTTCTGGGTGAGGCCATGAACTTATTGAACAGCCCTCATATATGCAATTTTACCAATAAATTGATAAACTGAGGCAGAATATTATTAAAATTGCACTTGTTATTCTTAAGACATTTCAAGTTGTTCATATTATTCAGATGTTTAAGGAAACTTTGTAGATGTAAACATTATTAGAATATAAATTTACGTTTTTCGCTGTTATTATTTTACTGGTCCGGCCCACATGAGATCATATTAGGGGGAATGTGGCCCCTGAACTAAAATGAGTTTGACACCCCTGCGTTAAGGCATCTCAGATGGGTTTCATTGCATTAAAGCTTCAAACAGATCTTCAATATTTAAAAAAAAAAAAACCTACAGAGGTGGTTTAGAAATTAGTTTTAAATCATCTACGGAGACATTCCGCACTTAGGTATATTAGAAAAAGACCATGAGTGATTCATTGTATCACTCATGTTCTACTTGACACCTCAGGAGCCACACTCAAGAGATAACCACATCCTTTTCTTTTCATCAGCACCACCTGCCCACTGCTAGTGACATCTCGTTTTCTTGCATCAGCTCATCTGCCCTCTTAGGGCTCTGACTCGTACATATATTAGATGAAAAGATCACTGGAGGAGCACGGCACTCATGCAAGCTGCACACACACAAAAAAACATAAATCCATACTCTGGTATTTATTTTCCAACACAATCTAAGTTCTTTTTGCCATTCACAAACTGCATCCTGATGATGGATGATTATTATTTACGCCTGGCATTTATCTTCTGCAAGCTTATGTAGCTTCATCTCATGTGTTCACTTTCATTATTCACTTCATGGGTACTCATTTACATTGTGACAGTGGGAACTGAGTGTGTTATTGTTATGGGTTACATTGGAAAGCATACACATATGTGCACTCTTACCTCTGAATGGGAATTTGATGCATAGCAGCGCAAATAGCCGGCGGGACAGCCATTTAAAAGAGAACCGGTGGATTTCTTGATGTAAGAAGACAGAAGTCTTATAAAATATACATTCAAATGGCCTGGTATATCTGTGGGCAATAAACACTATATACTACAGATGGTGGGAAAGGGTTTACAGTGTTAAATTCAGATCTAAAATAAACCCGCTCACTGGGGTTAAAGGCTAGAAATTCATCGTAAAAACTAACCGAAGCAGGCTTTTATTTTTATGAGCAGAATTACTCACAATAAACGACTTTGAGTAGAAGCTACAGAGGCAAAAGAGTACTCATACTAGTTTAACCCTTTATCGGTAAGTGACTATTTTTGGTCATTTCCGCACACATTACAAGACAGTGGCAGCAACAGTTGTGTTCTAATGTTCTAAAATACATGTTCCTTTCACCTTGCATGTGTTTTTCTTGTATTTTTTTTATATTTACTTCTTGTATTTTTTAATAATTTTTTTGCTATTGTTGTGGAAATGTTCAACTGATAACCCACACACAAAGGAGGAGAGAAAGTTAGAGTTAAAATAAATAAATGCATTTATTGAGAAGTCAATCACAGAGAAACTCTGTAAGTGAAGTCTCCTTAAATGAGAGAAAACTAAAGATTATATAGAACCAAATCCAACCCCCTCAAACTATGATGTCATTCCTTACGTACATCGTACCACTCCATACTACTCCTTCTCTGCTCCGTGAAGAGGTCATGATGACCTCTTCACTCTAACCTTGCTTGGATCCTATTTGGAGTGCAGGCGCCATCCTCTAGCTACACATTCAGACATTTAGGTGTTTGGGTTTTAACTCAAGGCAAGAAAGAACTCCATTCCTGGGTCGGGGGTGTTACAGAGTGGTAAACATCACACATAATGAACAATGACTCTGCATTAAAAGAAGATGTACTAACAGTATAAAATATAAAGAGTATAAAATATAAAAAGTAAATTTTTTCACCACACTATTTATGTGTAAGGAACCAAATATGGTAACTTCATTGACCTTGATTTTCTATATGACAATAAAAAAAAATGTAGAAAAATTCTAACAAAAGTAAAAACTTGGAAAAAATTTTTGTTAGGTCCTCTAACAACACGCTAAGGACACACTAAGGTAAGGGAATTTTGAATTTCAGAGTATTTCTATGAGTGCCCTATAAAAAGTTAAGAAGTTTCTGAGCATTACGGTTGTTTCTGACTTTACATGAAATACCGCTGTGCTTCCACCCAAAGTGTATTTTCTATCGCCTGTCGGTGAATAATGTCTGTCAAACATGGGTCCGTCAACAGCACGGACATTTCATTCATTTGCAAGAGCACGCAGGAACTCTTCTTAGTACTCTCTGAAATCCTCTCTGGCAGCTGTGATTAACTGACAAGTTGATTGACAATTCAAATGCCACAGACGGTCATTAAATTCAGCATTCACCTACAAGCTGGGACACATCTTGCCTTGAATTTCACTGCACAGAAATACATTTGACAAAGTGGTTTTTCCACCGGACTACTTTAGACACCACGTTATCACCTATTTCTCCTTCGAACGGTGCAATTTTCTAGCAACAAATTAACACTTCAGCGAGGAAGACATCACCACAATACACAGTCTCGGAGGAATTCCTGAAAAAGGAAGCCATGTGAGACAAAAGCTATTGGTATTTTTTTTTTTTTTTTCTTCTTTCCATGGAATATGTAATGTTTGCTGTTTTACTTGATTGAGTCTGTTGCCTTGTGTTTTTGTTGGTCACATTCATGTTACCTGCAAAGATACACAGGCTGTATAAAAGAAAACAAGATTAAAAAAGCTCCACAAGATGCTATATCACTGTCGCTGTAATTTAGACAAGCATAAATTTAGGTTTCATGATGTTAACTCTGCAGACTGGCGGTGCAAAAATGCAAAGTAGCAAACAGCAAGACATAGCGAACTAGCAGGAACCCTTAGATGTGAATGTAGAGTTTAACTTGGCAGATCTGGCTTCACAAAGATAAAAAAAAAAAAAAAATCCAAACAAAAATCTATGTCATTTGTGATTGGAAACAGCATATGATGAGCGCACCGATGCCTGTCAAAAAATAAAACGCGAATCCACATTCTTACACGGATACACACAAGTTTAGATTTCCCAAAATAGACCTAAAACAAGCATCTTAAGATCACTTCCTGCTTGTTTCTAGGAGAGTATCATTGGGGAGGTGAGCAATAGTAGTAATGTTACCCCAAAGGCCAAATTTCAGAAGTCATTTTCAAGTGATGTTTTGTTTTAACACTGACATAAAAAAGTCTAAATAAATATACCGGTAATGGTGTGTCACGAGCTTACAATGAAAACAGACATATTGCTCAATGCTACATTTCTGAACATTCCTTCAAAGTCCCTATGCATGCGATCTTACACTGGGTTCCTGACATAAACTATAAAAGCCGTGATTCTCCGAAGCAGAGTAACACAAAGGCTGATTTAAAAGAGTACCACAGGAGACTCGGTGGGTTACCGCCGTCAAGAACTAGAAGTGCTGGGTTCTGCAGTGAATTCTGATTGCCGCTGCATTTTTTAAGATCCTCATCAAACTTTCCGTGACCTCGATGTGGACCTGAGCAGAAAGCTGACATGATTGAAAGACTGGACGAGAGTGATATATGACAAAGAGCGGGACGCAAAACGGACAGCGGCCAGATTAAAGTAGCACAAAAAAAAAAGGAGGCCTGGGGGTATTTAAATAAGCGGATTCAGGTTTAATTTCAGAATTTCACAATGCTGTACCCCCCGCTGTCCCCCAGTCTCAGGTTTTTGTTTTTTTTTTTTATATGTGCTGCCTTTTTTATGTTTCCATGTTTGTTACTTACAGAAATGAACTAAAATGCTGAAGAAAACCACCTGATTCCAAGCCCCAAAGTGACAGTTTTGTTGGATAAAAGCTTTTGACTGATATCAACTTGTGCTCCGACAGTGCACTGCTGTCCCATTAGTCGAGGGCAGGTTGGCACAACATCCAACTACGGAGATGGCGTACAAATCCACCCGTGTTCTCCAGACAGTGATAATCCCCACTGATCTCCTCTCTACCTCCCCCCCACAACCAACCACCCACCCGCCCTCCGACCCAACCATCAGACAATGGAGAGGGAGGCAGCGAGACACAGATAGAGACTGACAGGGAAAATACAGAGCGGGGAAACAGAGTAAGAAGTTACGAGTGAAAGACAGCGAAAAAATGACAGAGATGAAGAGAAATACGGACTAAACAGCTTCCCATCAACCTCCCCCGTGATGTTACAAAGGCTGACTGTACTGCCATGATGCACATGATATGCTGGAGAGGATTAAGCAGTAATCACAGGGGTTTGGCTGTCCTCACAAGGGAGGATCTAAATCCCTGCTCGCCCACCAGCCGTTGAGCCCTCTGCTGGCTTCCTTAAGGTATACACAGTATTGGGCGAGTTACTTCCAAATTGTTATACATTACGGATTACTTGTTAGTGTTATTTACTTTATAATATTACTGTGTCAGAATTGTAATGCATTACATGACTCCTGTATCATGTTTGAGTTGCGTCCCCCCACCCCCACCCCACCCCGAAGTACATGTGGACGGCAGTAGCGATTTCTCATAGACTGCAAGGGAAGCCCGGCTTCCCCTAAAATTACGAAAATTAAATGGTTAAATATGTACGGTTGTGTTGACATTTTATTGACTACAAATGTGTTAGAACACGTTCATCTCACAGACGAGTTCGTTCAGAATCAGCTTTATCACAAACCAACGGACGGGATGTTGTTCACTTCTCATCCATTCCCGTTGTGCTGTTTTCTCCTCCATCTCTGCTCAGTGCATTTGTCCGTAGACTGCGGGCGTCTCTGGGCTTCAATGGGACTGAGTGGAACAGTTTTTTTCATTGACTCTAAACTGGACGGTAATTGGATAAATGCCATGATGTTGTCCCGCCCCCGGACGCCAGGCGTCTCTGGGGGTGAATGGAGCTGTGGGCGGAGCTCGGCCGGGCTGGACGCCAGAATCCCACGTGCTGATTGGATGATCAGTCAAAAGGCTGAATCCCGTTTGATTGACAGCTAGTTTCAGATCTGCTCCTTCACTGACACAGTTCAGTTTAATACCGTCGCACATTCTGCTGTGAAATGGAGAGAGAAACCACTACAAAATTACTCGTTCATTTCTTGCACTGTAAATAAAACACACTCATTGTACTTCCTTGTTTCAATTTAACACAATTTCAGCGTTTTCTTGTTTCAGTTACATAATTTAATCATTTCTTGTTCAAGTTTAATATCGTTTTGTAGATAGTTAAATCAGTCAAACTGTCGGCTAGGTCGGAGTGAAAGGAGCATCTCCTGTTTAAAAAGGCTGAAGTCTTACACCCACAACACAATGGGCCAAGGCAATCTAAGCAGCCTAGCTCTGCTGGACATTCAGAGGACACTGGTCCAATCCCTGGAAAAGATGCCTACTTCGTACGATAAGGCCACTGACCATTTTCTTAAAAAGGAACAGAGGGCCGAATGTATGTTTAAATAACTTGACAATTTTTTTTTATGTAAGCCGACAATGACCTTCCCCTGTCTGAAAGACGAGCAGCCGCCACTGGTGGACGGATAGCTCAGTAAGTAACGCTACGGTCTACGATGTTCGAATCCCAGCAGGAACACTTGCATCTTTTTCAACATTTTACATGTTCAAACAGGTGAAAAGGATGCCGGTAGATAAATACGCAATTGATAAAGAATTCTAACTAGTCATAGAAATGCTATCTTACCTTGTCATTGCTGATCACAACTGAGAGGTTATATGAACAGTTACAAGTTTTTACATTTTGCTTCAAATTTGTTTTTGCATCTTGTAACACATTTATTTACTTATTTTGGTCTAGCATCGTAATTGTTTTGCATCATTTCGTCAGGTATATATTGACCTATGTTTTGCATAGTTTCTTCCATTATGTACATTTGTCTCAGTCTTTCAGTCCATTGTTGTACTGAGGGGGGTTGATTCTTCTTCCAAGAAACAGTTATCAGTTGTCAGTTGTCCTCAATATGATGAACTGAGAGCCCCTGTGTTTGATGATATGTGTATCCGAAATCCTGATTTGTTCTGGAGCACTGATGATGACAAGATGAAATGGTTGTTTAGTTTTAATGTATATAAATTAGCATTATTTGTTTGTAAAGCCTGGAAAAAGCGGCAGATGTGTTTGTTTAAATAGGTCAGTATTTTGTTTTGTTCATATCTATTGTGCCTACTGTCTGGTGTTTGATTTTTGGTTTGTGTTTTTGGTGTCTTATAAGCCCATGTAAGGGCTGGGCATGTTTTGTATGCAAGACACAATAATAAAAACATTCATTCATTCATTCATTCATTCATTCATATCATTTTCATTGCAATTAACAATAATACTCTTAAAATATACAGATCGTCTCTATATAACATGTCTTTTGGTATGCATCCCAACATATAATACAGCGGGTTCTAGGGTAAATCAATATGTAGAATGACTGATATTTGTTTTTTAGTTACATGAGTTTATTATCCAACTGTAATATGAAGCAGCCTGATGGTAAGTTTTGCACTTGGTTTTGTATTCATTTTGTATTATCTTCAGATGTATTTTTTTTGGTTTGTCTGACTTTACACAGTATAGCTAACCATTAAGGCTATTATTATTTAGAAGGGGGCAGGAAATATAAAATTTTCCTCATCTTGTTCCTTTTCGAGCATGGGTGTGTATATGTTTGTTCACCTGATGATTATTGAATGTCTGCTGATGAAATGCACAACCATGAACAAAATAAATGAATTGAAATCACGGGGATCATGCTAATGCTAACTAGCCTCTGTAAAGTGGGGTTAGGGTTAGTAATGAGCATACATCCATGTGGACAGTGTACTGTCTTCTGCCATCTTCAACCATTGGCTGAACACTAACAGGAAATAGAACTTTCCTGACACATTTTTGATTCCTTAATGTGTCACCAGTTTTTCAGATTTTTTTTTTTTTTTTTTGAGCAATTATATTATGAGTGAAAAGTGTGTTGTAATGGAAGCACTATTGAATATGTACTGAAGAAAATATTACTGAAAATTGATTAGTAATGCCTTACACTACTACTTTAGAGCAAAAAGTAATCCATTACTGCAATGCATTACTTTTGTAACGTGTTACTCCCAACACTGGGTATATACAGTCACGGAAAAAAATTATTAGAACATCAAAAGTCATCAAAAACAATGGTTATGCAATCAAGTACACGCTCCTTTAACCGTACATGTATTTTTCTTGTATTTTTATTTTTTGAATTTTGGCACGTATGGGTAAGTAACCAAATATGGTAACTTCATTAACCTTGATTTTCTATATGGGTGCTACTATGAAATGGTGGAGCAGGTACCTGGCACTTTTTAGACCCAATAATAAAAGACAAATTTAGACATATCATCATCATATCATGTATCATGTGACTAAAACAGACAGGAAAGAAAACATGGAATGGCTAAAAGCACTGTTTTTGTCAGTACAATGCCATAGATATTGATGTAAGAACTGAAGTGATTTTATCAAGAAAACATGGAAAATGGGTAGATATCAGCTCTGAAATTAAACTATTATGAGCTATTTTTGTTGTTATGATTATATTTGTCCAAACAAATGTACCTTTAGTTGTACCAGGCACTAAAATGAACAAGTAATTGAAGAAAACACGGGGTGGTTGTACCAGGCATTAAAATGAACAAGTAATTGAAGAAAACACAGGGTGGTCTAATACATTTTTTCCGCCATTGTATCTGGTTAAAAAGTCAGAGGCTTAAGGGTACATTTCTGTTTCTAGTTGGATGTCTGCCCTCAACAGCAAAGCACAAACATCAGTAAAGAGCAACGATGAACCTAAAAGTTAAATATGGCCTATAAATGTCAGCTACATCTGTCAAATGCGTCGCCAAATCCTGCGACCAAGTCCATTTCAGTTCTGGTGTGTGGATTTTTAATACCACAATTTCACATAATTTTAGCTTCCTCAGACAATTTAACCACTTTATCTATAGCACTTATTGGAAGTGGAAAGTGAGGTGAAGGTTAAAAAGGCCCTTGTTTAAAAACTGTCTGACTGCTTTTATTGCTGCCCATAATGGACTCCTTTGTGCAGCCGTGTCAAGTAGTGTCGCCACATTCTTGTACCTCTACAATTACTGAATAGAAGTCCATGAGTAATTTGTTAAAATTATCAATAGACCTGAAAGCTGTAATTATAATAAACACCCATTCTGTAGCATGTAATAACAAAAATGCAGCAATGGTAACCTTTAATCTGATAGGTGTAGATGCCTGGCCTTGCCCATACTGTGTGCGTGCTGGTATAGATGCTTTTACTAGAAAAAAATCAAAAACATATTATTGGATATAATCCATGGTTTTGTAAACAGGCCCACAATTGAAGTCCTTTTTTTGGCAAATGGGACGCAGCTGTAGCACTGCCCACCATGGCTGGTTGGCCATGATGAAGACTGCCAACTGCATTTATTTGATTTTGTCTATGAACATGAAATACCACCAATCAGTGTTTTGAAATTAACACCCTCTGGCGGCCAAATGTGACCAAAATTTGACTGTAGAAAATTACCACATCTATTCTACTTTACTCTCGGTCATGTTGAGTTTTCTCCACCGGTTCTTGAATGAACTCCAAGGATTTCCAGCAGGAGCTTTTTTATTGAAGTGACACATCTCTTGTTCCTTTTTCCTTTGTGTGGTCTTCTTTCACTCATAAAGGAAGAAGAAGAAAAAAAAAAAGCAGGGCCAATGTTTTTTTGTTCACTACAAAATTGTTAAGGTCTCCATTCTTCCCAGTTGTGTAGTATGATTCAATGTGGGATAGTGTGACTCAGACAGCACAATCTGTTCATTTGTGTATGACATCCAACCCAAGCACACAACAGCACAGCGAGCGCAGCAAGATCCAAAGAAGAGATAGTGAGTATGGCTCCATTTGATAAAGGGTCTTGTTTTCCTCTTTCTCACTATGCTGCATTGAGCATATCTACTGCGAGGAAGCTCCCATACTCTGGAGAAATGAATAAAACACACACTACTGAACAACGATACTCTACAACTCAGCCACCACGTCATGTCATTACCGAAGTTACTATCCCAGAAATATATCTGCAACGCATTTCCTTTTCTTTTTTTTTTTTTTTTTTTTTCAATATCTTTATTGAGTTTTTCCTATAACACACAAAAATATAGAAAAAGAATAAATACAAATATAAAGCAAGAGGTTGGAGAGAAGTATGGAATTTTATGTCATACGTAACAAAAAAAAAAAAAGTTTCTGTTCCTTCACACATATAACATGTCATTATAAAGAGCCAAATATACAAAGACACAACCCAGCATAGATGAGCACATAAACAAACAGTACTGTCTTAGACAAAAACAACCATAACAACAAAAACAACAGGGGATGGTACGGAGCCACGTAGGGGACATTGAGAAAAAAAAATTAATACAAAAAAATAAAAAATCGGGTCAAGTTTACCAAGATCTCGCAAAAGTATCACGAGATCTTGCAAAACTTGACCCAATTTTTTTTTTTTTTTTAATTTCTTTTTTCCTCAGTGTCCCCTACCAGGCTCCATAGTATGGGGTCATGTCATGCATAAACAAACAAACCAAAAAAAAAATTATATATAAAACAGCATCCGGTTTTGTTTCATTTTTTTCTCCATTCCACCACAGTAGCATCATTGTCATCAAGTGCATAGTAGTTCAGCTAACCTGCTATGTGTTGATCCATACTGTACAGGGGTTGGACAAAATAATGGAAACACCTTAAAAAATCAACAAAATATAATTTAATATGGTGTAGGTCCGCCTTTCGCGGCAATTACAGCCTCAGTTCTCCGAGGTATTGATTCATACAACTTGCGAATTGTTTCCAAAGGAATTTTAAGCCATTCTTCAGTTAGAATACCCTCCAACTCTTTTAGAGACGATGGCGGTGGAAATCGACATCTTACTTGAATCTCTAAAACTGACCATAAATGCTCAATAATGTTGAGGTCTGGGGACTGTGCCGGCCATACGAGATGCTCAACTTCATTAGAATGTTCCTCATGCCATTCTTTAACAATTCTAGCTGTATGGATTGGGGCATTATCATCTTGAGGTGAAGGTGTTTCCATTATTTTGTCCAACCCCTGTACTTTCTCACTTATGGTCCACCAGGCCCTTCTACACAATGGTAGTTAGTCTAGTACCAATATAAGTCAGATTCTATAGAAAACTTCAGTCATACGTCTAGACCTGTATGTGAAGTATTCCATGGGTAACATGTCAAAAATAACCTTATGCCATCCAGCTACTGCAGGGGGTTTACAATCTATCCACTTCAGTAATATGTTCTTCCTTGCACTAAAAGTGAGAACAGAAAAAAGTCTTTGGGAATGTGTACTTTTAAGTTGTGTGTCCGCGAGTCCAAACAGTAGACACATCGGGTCTTTTTTAGGTTAAATGTAGTCAATTTTCAACATCTTGGTAATATTTATCAATATATCTACAAGTCCAGACAATTAATAAAACTCCTCACCTTGATATTAGATTTAGTGCACACTTCTGATTTACTGTTATCCAGTTTGTGTCTAAACTGGGGAGTAATCTATAGACGGTGAAGAAGTCTAAATTGGGTTTTCTTGCCCTATTAAAGACCAAGATATTGTTTGCCGATTCCCATATCTGTTCCCATATCGCCTCGTCAACATCCAGATTTAGATCTTTAGTCCGATCTCTGCTCATAAAAGCAGGTTTACATTTCTTATTTTTATTTGAAAAGCATCAAATATTCCAAACACCACCCTAGTATACCCTAGTATAAATACTAGAAACTAGTATTTACTTAGATGCTTTCTGAGTAGCCTAGACGAGGCTTCAGATTTGTAGGATTTTATTGAAGTTCTCTTGACATTTGGATGGACTTGAGTGAAAATAAGAGGTCACCCAGTCCTATAAGCCCCAGAACATGGAGTAAGTTGTCTGGTGCGGGACAGCTGGCAGACCCCACCCCTGTGACATTGGCTTAATCTCTGATCCCTGATAACTGACATGAGCTCCTCCACATCCACCCCCCCACCCCCATCCTTGAACTTTCAATCCTACGCTGTGCGTCCTTGCTCTCTCTTTCAAGACCTCTCTCCTCTGGTGTGTGCTTTTTCTTCGATGGCTACTAAGATTAGCGACATTTTACAATTCAGTCCATGGAGCTTTTAGTATTCTTAACGCACTCTTACCCACCGGAGACACTAGAAAAGAACTGAAATATATTCCATATACAAGCATATTTCAATTAACTACGGAAATTAAAAGACACAGATGCAAATAACGGTAGCAGGAAAACATCTGTGACTGAGGAATTTATGCCAAAGCATCATTTTCACCTTTGTTCATTCTTCTGCTTGTTCATTCTGTGTCCATAAAATACATCCAGATGTCATTCTAACGTTTCACTGTGAAGCTAAAGAGCCAAGGAATCAGAGGAAGTTACAATTTTTAGACAAATGAGCAAAAAAGTTTGGTGCTAGCTAACTAATATTAGCTCCCGGTATATCTGCAAAACCAGAGCTTTATGGCTTCCCCTGATAAACAATATGGTTTTTATGAGGTGTGTCACATTTGTCACATATCATGTTTTGTTTTTCAGCCTTTTATCTCTGCTGTCCAGTTCAGGGAAAAGTAAAGAAAGTAATGATTTATGTCAACACACACAGCGGAATATGAAATGAAGCGATATCCTGCTGTAAATAGACCAGGAGCTTAAACAGTATTTAAGACACTTAAAATCCTAATCTAGCGCAGACAAATAAATGAATTATTAAGCCCCTTCTGAACATGAACGGATGCGTCACTAAAACACAAGTTACCGTTCCCGCTGTTTATTGTTGACTGTTTGGACCTGGAAATGAGTTATACAACACCATAAAGTCAGACTTAACCAGAGGATTAATGTATGGGAGAAACAGGCCAACATTTGCAAATATCCATGAAGTATATATAAAAAATAAAAGATGTAAGGTGAAAGGAACATTTATTTGAGAACATTACTGATCCAGACCCCTGTCCACATCCACATTATCCCTTTGAACATCATTCCTTACATTAGTACCATTACTTCATGGTACCTAACAAAGCAGGTACACTCACTGTTCATGCAGAGGTGGACCTTACAGACCCTGTAGACCAGTGTTTTTCAAGTTTGGGGTCGGGACCCCACGTGGGGTCGCCTGGAATTTAAATGGGGTCACCTGAAATTTCTAGTAATTGCTAAAAAAAAAAAAAAAAAAAAAATTACTAATAAAAAATCTATGGTGAGTTGACAGAGGCCATCCCAATCCATAACAGACATGACAAACTGAAGCTGAAACTGAAGCACTGTGGTACTGTTTATCTGTCAAATGTTCACTGTGGTCGGTTTCAGATGCTGCAGCTCTTTCAGAATTTGTAGTTTAAGTTCTTGTTTGTTCAGTATTAATTGTCAGCCTTGTAAATCCAGGCTGGACTGACTGTACATATCCTGACCAAGGAAAATAAAATTCTCACTTTGTGCAGTAATCTACACCTGGCTTTTCTGCCTCCATCCATAATAATATTCATTATATAGACTAAATGCCATCTAAAATTAACATTGATTTGTAACATAGTATAGCAAACTATCACATGATCAAAAACAAATTAATTTTAGCAAAAAATATAAAGTCTCCATTTTGAATGTCTGGGGTCACCAGAAATTTGTGGTGTTAAAATGGGGTCACGAGCTAAAAAAAGGTTGAGAACCACTGCTGTAAGACCAGAATGTGTATTTACTAAAATGCTTTAATTACAATGCACTTAAATGATTTAAGTTTTATGATGTTACTATAAAATGTTAAGTATATTCTACTCATTTGTAGACATAGTTGAAAGTAGGAAAAGTTTAAGTTGAATGGAATTAAATCACTATGTTTTAGTCATGACCACACCTTTTTATCTTTGCATTGCATTGTGGGTATTGTTGAAAATGTGTTATTTTTCTGTGCAGGGGTTCAGCGGGGTTGTTGTGTTAGTGTTAATTTGGATTTAATGTGTGTATGGCAGTGTTTATTGGCCTTTTTGTGTTTGTTTTTGTATTTTTGTAGAGCTGCACCATGAGTCAGAGCCACAGGAAGAACAATGGCTTTACTGTTCATCTCAACCTGTTATTGTACATTGGTAATCTAAATGTCTTGTCAAATTAAAAGCACTTCCTGTGCTGACAAATGACATTTAGCTAACTTCCATTCATGCTACAATATATTAAACTGAATACTTTCAGAAGTATTATGGTCAGGAATTGGATTTTGAGTTTGATCATCTTAAAAAAGTTGTTTAATCAATGATAAAATAATCTGGCTGCAATTGAGAAAGTTAGTCAGTGTAACCTAAAATGCTGAGTTGAATGGTTGGATAGTGGGGTTGATTTTACAACAGATTTAAAGTACAAATAACTTGTCTTTTAGTGTTTTCTACTTAATAGTTTAAGTTCAATACTTTTAACATTAAAGTTGAACGTACTTAAACCGATTGATTAGTTAATCATTATTCAAATCATTTAAGTGCAATCACTTGCCTCAAATTTTTTGAGTAAACTCTACTTATCAGGGCTTACAGTGCACTGTCTTGTAATGCATGTAGAAATGACCAAAAATAGTCACTTGCCCGATAGGGGTGTGTATTGGCAAGAATCTGGCGACACAATACAAATCACAATACTCGAATCACCATACAATATATCACGATATACCATGATACTGTTAAAAAGGCAATTTTGTGTTTGTTTCTTTTTAAAAAATGATTATTCCCTGGAAGAATTGAATTACACCAGAAATATGCACAAATACTAAACACATTTTTATTTGATCACAACAGGATCTAATGCTATATCATAAAATTTTCCTGTATTAAAATTGAAATTATGTTTTACAGACATTACAGTTTAAGATCCTGCTCAAATGTTCATATTCTATTAGTCCAGAACTAATATCATAATATTATTTTTATGCAATCCCAACAAAGGAACTAACATCTGCCTCTCTCAGATAGTAAAAAGTGCTTTTAGGATGCTTCAAATAACCATTACTTATAAATAAAATAGTGTTAAATAATAATACATAAGATATAAACAATAAAGAAAAACAAAAAAACATAAATGAATCTCTGCCATATCTGCATTTGAATAAATACCTAAAAATATCAATACAGTACTTTTCAATTTCGATACAGTATTGTGAAATGAAATATCGTGATATATTGCAGAACCGATATTTTCTAACACCCCTATTACCCGACAGTGTTAATGATTATTAAGCAGCTACAGATTCATTAAACAATATCTAAGTAGAGCATCTCTAGAATAATAGAGAAAAAAGTCTTTATACATCCTTTGCACTTACTTTGTAAAATGGCTCAGATTCAAAATGTATTTTTAATACCTGGTCCTTTTTTCACACTTCATTCTTACAAGAACTCACATCTAAAAAAGAACCAAGAGAGAGAGTCTGTTCTGCCAAATAAAATCAGGCAGATGACTTAGGTCCTTAGTTCATGCACTCTTACTTCACATTCAGTATCGTAGACAGCTGTGAGTGGATTTTGACGACGTTGAAAAGAACTGATGCTTTTCACTACCAGACTGCCATTTTCGACATTACTCTACAATAACAGGACAAAGCGAGGTCTGAGTGGAAATTTTGCTTTCGCCGTCTCTCTGTATTCTTCTTTCCCCTTTGACGAGGACGTTGTTAAGGCGCAGGATAGAACCCAGCCAAAAAGTACGAGCGTTCAAAACAACATTTGGGAAAAGTGCAGAATTAGAGTAAACGGGGTATCTGATAACAGACACCTACCGCAGATAGACGCCTGACGTAGGGTGTAAGATCAGAATGTCATTATTTCTGAATAAATATTCTGCTGTTTTGACAGTGTCGTGTCTATTTTTATCACATAATTAAAGGTGCGGGATATGAAAACTCCAAAGTGTTAAGGTGAGAAAGGGGGACGACTTTCAATGTATTGTTGAGGCAAAATAAGAACACTGTTAGAATTGAGGAGGGGTACTGCGACTGTGCACAGATAAATACCAAGTAATCAGTAAGAATAGAGAGAATAGGGAGGCTTAATATGCCTCACAAAGACATGGCTACAAAGAAATACATCAGACCGTGCAGCAGCTCTGGAGGGCTTCCAGAGCTGAGCTGTTGCAGAGTGCAAGCTGACCGAAAAAATGAGACTGGCAAGGGAAAAGCAATGTGGTCTTGCCCCCCCCCTTTTTTTTTTTTTTTTTTTTTTTTTTTTTTGACAACAACAGATGTTGTAATCCCAGCTGTATAACAGTGAAGGCACATATCTATAGTTAGGACGCTGGACCACAGGCCGAGGCTTTAGAGCTACACTCTTTACAAGCCATTGCTCTTATTGTTCCCCTTATGCAGTTGGCTCATGCACATTCACGGGAATGTTGCGCACTTGATAATCATAGGATTACAACGACAGTAACCATATGGAACACTGAAGGCTCACAATTCAATAGATAAATAAAATTTAAAAAAAAATAGGTATGATAAATAAAAACAGACATTAAATGATTATTAATTACACTAACCCATAAAGACCCAAACAGCCACCACGGACCAAAAGCATCTACTGATCTAAACTGTTGATCCACTAATCCGATTAATACATGTAAATAATTAGTCTAAAATACAGTTTGTCATCTTTTCATAGTAATGAGATATGACCCATTTGGATTTTCAGAGGCTCTGGAGTTACCATGGAAACACTGTCATCTTCTACAACATTGATTCCTCAGTAAAACCCATGGAGTTGGATCAATGACAATGGATAGAGACAATGATGTTAATGATAGATTTTACTGAAAAAGTCACTATTTCTTCATTTTTTTTCTGTTTTGATACAAATACCTGATTGATTGATTGATTGATTGATGTATTTATTTCGAACATAAATGAACATAAATAAACAAAACACTTAAACATAAGACATATAATACATATTTCGAAAAGGAGTGAGAAGAAGTACAACTTATAAACTCCCACCCCTTCTCCTTATATAATTAATAACAATAATAACCTTCCTCATCTAATCATATCTATACACCATGCCATAATATGACTGATAGTTACTAGTAAATAATTAGGTTTCTGGCTTTATAGTATTATGAACAAATATAACACCTTTGAATTAATGTGAGGTTTTATGAACACCTGCATGATTAGTCAAATAATCACAGGAAAATAGATGATTTCTTAAAATAGATGTTTTTATGTTCAGTTATTGATATATTTGCTGAAAAAGTCACTGTTGTTGAGTTTTCTCTGTTTTTGTTATAATAATCCTAAATTTTAATCTGATCTTTAATGAACATCTACATGATCAGTGGATTAAATATTAGTGAGAAATATATTAGTGAGAATATAGTGAGAAAATGCCTGATTTTCGTTGGGGGAAAAAAGCAAAATACAGAAGACAATATTGTAATAAATAGTGATAAATCACTTGCATAAGGTTAAATAAGGAGAAAATAAATATTTGGGAACTGACATGAAAGTAGCACTGGGTCTTTATCAGTTAAATTTTGTCATTATGAAATTGCTTTTCGGTTTGTTTGTTTTTTCAGGTTATAGCTTTTCCTTTGTTTATATTTGATGCAGAGGTATCAGTATCTGACAGTGTTCCTCCTTCTAGTACATTACGCATTTAGTAATGAAAGCTGAACACTAGAGTCATTCTGGACTCTTCTAATAAATGACTTTTCACTCAATCAGATTTCATGTCAAACAGAAGCCTAAAGACAGATATACAATGACAAGTTTCAGTTTACTTAAAAAAACTATTTCTGTTTCCTTGACAGCTTGGCTGTAGTCATGATTTCACTAAGACTGGAAAATGACTTTGTTACACACTGTGTTTAAGCCAGGGGTGTCAAACTCATTTTAGTTCAGGGCCCACTTTCACCCCAATATGATCTGAAGTGGGCCGGACCAGTAAAATAATACCAGTGAAATAAGTAAAATTACATTATGATTATGTTTACATCTACAACATTTCATTAAAAATCTGAATAACATGAACAACTTGAAATGTCTTAAGAAAAGCAAGTGCAATTTTAATAATATTCTGCCTTAGTTTATCAGTTTATCATTTACACATATGCATTAAAACTTGCATTACAATTACAAATACACCAAATATACTGTATAGTACAGTGGTTCTTAACCTGGGTTCGATCGAACCCTAGGGGTTCGGTGAGTCAGTCTCAGGGGTTCGGCGGAGGTCAAGATACACACTCGACTCATTAGTCGGGTGTGTGTGTTGGGCTAGGTCCGTGTATGTAAACAAACGGCTTCGGAGACTCTTTCTCTGATTGATATCCAATATACGCGGTGTATTGTTGTTGCTTATAGCACTACAACACATCCGGAAGTGTTTATAATCTCTTCCACTCGTCTGACGATGAATTATTTGAGTATTTTCCAACATCGTTGTTATGACTTTTATAACTTCCTGTTAATCACGGAGGCAGCCATGTGTAGTGTTTGTTTACATTTTTCGGTCACTGCACTGGTCAGTTACAATCATGTGACAACCAACGCACCGTCGCAGATGGAGAAATCGTATTATGCTAAAGCCGAGCTAGTGCCGTAATAAAACACCGATCACAAAAATACTGAAGGAGTATAACGAGAAAGTTTTTTTTTTATACACAACATGCAATTATCTTTTTTTTAATGTCAAAATTGTGTGGTTCGGAAAGTTCGGAGCGAGATGAAATGAAAACCGGGTTGACCTGACGGCCTACATATGGTTCATGATGACACACCCCGCTTGGCCATCACTGGCTGCAGGTGATCACGCTACATTGCCTGGCCAATCTGTGCTGCAGGGAATTTGGTGCGCTCAGTAGAAGGGTTCTGTGAATGCGCATATGAAACTGGTGGGGTTCAGTACCTCCAACAAGGTTAAGAACCACAGGTATAGTACCAGGTATAATATTGGTAAAATTACATTTATTTCTCTTAAGACATTTCAGGTTGTTCATATTTGTTCAGGTTATTCACATTTTTTGTAAAAGGATAATTTATTAATGTCAACATTCTCATGTAATTTTACTTTTTCTTCACTAAAACAAAGATAAAATCTGCAGTTGTCATTATTTATAAGTTATTATGATACTATTTTACTGATCTGACCCAATTGAGATCTGTATGTAGAACCTGAAGTGAAATGATTTTTACACTATTGATTGTTAATATCATTTTACTAATTCATCCTACGGGCCAGGTTGGATCCTTTGGCGGGCCGGATTTGGCCCCCGGGCCGCATGTTTGACACCTGTGGTTTAAGCGAATCAGAACTAGCAACAAGAATTAGCTTTTAGCATTAGCTCACCTTTGACCTCTCTAACATCTGTAGTTCTGCCCCTTTTGTCCAAATATGGTCACTTTTGGCTTCCAAATCACAAACTACAGGCAGTTGGAAAACAATGAGTGACATTACAGTTCCTCTACCCAGTAATTATATACCATCTATGGCTGAAACACAGGCAACTAGTGATGGATAAGCAATAGAATTAGTCATTTTTGTGGATTAATCCATGCAGATATATAATTTTCTTCTTATTATTATCATTATTATTTTATTTATTTATTTTTTTTTTCGGTTATCAACAAAACTTGGCTCCAATAACAGCAAATAGATAATAATATCAAATTTCTAAATTGGAATAGCTAACACTGAGGAAAAGCATGTTTAAAAAAGCACAAATTAAATGGCCTTTTTTTTTTTTTTTTTTTTTACAGATATGTGTGATATTCATTAATGTTTAATCCTTTAGACCACAGGTGTCAAACATGTGGCCCGGGGGCCCAATCCGGCCCGTCAAAAGGTTCAATCCGGCCCCTGGGATGAATTTGTGAAATGCAAAAATTCCACTGAAGATATGAACAATCAAGGATGTTAAAATCATTTTAGGTTATTTCAGTCTAAAGTGGATCAGACCAGTTAAATAATATCATAATAATCTACAAATAATGAAAACTGTAAATTTTTCTCTTTGTTTTAGTGTAAAAAAAGTAAAATTACACAAAAATCTTTACATTTACAGACTAACCTTTAACAAAAAATGTGAATATCTGAAATGTCTTAAGAGAAGTATGTGGAATTGTAATAATATTCTACCTGTTATTTAATGTTTTGTGTATTTGTAGATCCACTGTGATCTCTAAGTTGTGATTCACATGTATAAAAAATAATAAACTAATACTGCTAACATTGCACTTATTTTACAAAAGAATTTTCAGGTTCATATTTGTTCATGTTATGTTTAAATACAATTCGTAGATGTAAACATTTTCATTACAGAATTTACTTTTTTCACTCAGAAGTTCTTATCCTATTATTTTTATTATTTAACTGGTCCGGCCCACTTTATATCATATTCGGCTGTATGTGGCCCCTGAACTAAAACGAGTTTGACGCCCCTGCTTTAGACATGTTGGCGCCTATCTCAGCTACCAATGGCAAAGGTTGGTTGTGTGATATTCAGTGATTTTTGTTTATTTATTGATTTATTCGCTTCCGTATTCATTTCGAGCTATCTATAGTGTCTAATAAAGTCAAATATAATACATTTACAAAAGTCTGGGGTAGAACAGCCAAAAATTATAGGCCGGATAATTGATTTTTCTACCAGAAAGTATATAAATGGTGAATGATAATTAACAGAAGTCTACCATTATGATCTATTCTCCCTTCTATAATGAACATTTTTGGAGGCCGACAGCGAAGAACCACGTGACCTAGAAACTCGCCGTAACTACTGTAGCTTAAATGTACTTCCAAGACTGCAATCACAGTCAAATAACTTAAAGAACCAAAGCGTCACAGAGTCATTAAACAGTCTTGTCAATGTAACTCCTTAACCACAGTCATAGTAGAAATGCTTTTCCGGGTAAATTTAGCTGTCAATCACACCTGTCAGTCCAGACCTGCAGAGGAAAGAGAAACGCTGCAGGAATGATGGAGCAATAATGTTCACAATGACCACCGGTATAACAAACTGTGACTGGATGGGAATGATTTCTGCAATTATTTCAATTATTAGTTTTTTAATTAAATAATTTCTTATTTCCATGGCTATGCTGTATATCACAGGTGTCAAACATGCGGCCTGGGGGCCAAATGTGGCCCGCCAAAGGCTCCAGTCTGGCCCTTGGGATGAATTTGTGAAATGCAAAAATTACACTAAGATATCAACAATCCTTTTAGTTCAGGTTCCACATTCAGACCAATTTAATCTCAAGTGGGTCAGACCAGTAAAATACAATCATAATACCATAAAAATAATGACAACTCTAAATGTTTCTCTTTGTAAATGTAAATATTTTCATGTATTTACACTAAAACAAAGTTTAATTTTGCAAAAAAATGTGGAAAAACCTGCAATGTCTTAAGAGAAGTAAGTGCAATTTTAACAAGATGCTGCCTGTTACTCAGTGTTTTGTGTATTTGTAAATCCACTGTGATCTATAAGTTATAATGTACATGCGTAATATGATAAACTGAGGCGTAATATTGTTAAAATTATACTTATTTTTTCAGTTTGTTCATGTTATTCACATCTTTTGAAAGGACAGTTTGTAGATGTAAACCTGTTCATCATGTAAATTAACTTTCTCTGCTCTAAAACATAGAGAAAAATTTGGAGTTGACATTATTTACATATTATTATGTTATTATTTTACTGGTTTGGCCCACTTCAGATCAAATTTAGCTGAATCTGGCCTGTGAACTAAAATGAGTTTGACACCCCTGCTGTATATGATTATTTTATACCTGTGACACGTTTCTGTGTATTTTATCTTCAGCATGTCATTTATTTCGATATGTTGATTGATTTGATTGATGTATTTATTTAGAATATGAATGTCAAAACAGAAGAAAATGGATGAACACTTAAACATTAGACATAATATAATACATATTTGAAAAGGAGTGAGAAAAAGTACAACAAAATATAGCATTTCATACCTAATAAAGATCAAAAATAAAATAAAATACAAGAAACTATATACATTTCTGGCGTTCTGCTATTTCTTCCTGCTCTGCATACATTTCCAGACCTGAGTCACTCAAACTCATCTCCATTTTAATCCAGCTACATTTACTTCATGTTGTTATGGGGTTTTACTCTCACTCTACAATCGCAGCGGAAGAAAAAAAGATGAAAAAAAAGTGGTACATCAAAAGCTTGACATAGTGGCAAGGAGAGCAAAAAATACCCGCAAAATATTATTTTTGGCAGCTTCTCCCAGGGCTGCCGTCAATCACTCTCATTACCATCTAATTTTGAGAGGAGGGTTACTCCATCCTGTGTAGTGGAACACAACCTGGCAGCCACAGCGCTGTAGGACAAGCCAGAACTGGTGCACAGAGCCAGGTCATCATTTTTTGGCCCTCTCTGTTCTCCTACCTATGCAACTGTATCGCCTAAAAATGTAATTTCACGGTGATCTGTGTTCACAATTTTCATTATCTGCGATGTAATTTGCGTCAAATGACAGCTGCCCTTTTCCAGTTCCAGTTCAACTCCATTAATTTATCAGTGTCTGCGACTTAAAACGAATTTAAGGCTTTTCACACTTTTATATTCAGTGTTTTTGTTATTCAACTGCAGGACAACATTTACCTAAAGCGATAGCTTGTTTTTCTGACCATTTTGACCTATTCTAAGAACGTGTGGGCTTTGTTATGAGATACACACACTCTGGCAGCTTTCAACCTCACTAGCTCATATTTATATGACTGTTTTTTATTTACACCTGTATTTAACTCTTTATCGAGCAAGTGACTATTTTTGGTCATTTGCTCACACATCACAAGACAAGTGACAGGAACAGGTAAAGTGAGGACAGTGAGTCAACAATCTCAGGTCCAATGTGGTCTACAGGGTCTGTAAGGTCCACCTCTGCATGAACAGTGAGTGGACCTGCTTTGTTTGGTACCATGAAGTAATGGTACTAATGTAAGGAATGATGTTCAAAGGGAGAATGTGGATGTGGACAGGGGTCTGGATCAGCACTTATGTTGGTCTAATGTTGTTTATTTATGTATTTAGTTATTTGAATCTTTATTTTGAACATGTAGACAGTAAAATCAAAACAAAATCAACAAACTAAACATCAGCAATGATACATAAATGGTTATAAGTAAAGAGAAAAAAATTAAAATAAATTAAATTAAAATAAAATAAAATAAATAAAACTAAACATGCTTGAAAAGGAGTAGGAAGAAGTAAGATGTTCAAAGGGATAATGTGGATGTGGACAGGGGTCTGGATCAGCATTTATGTTGGTCCAATGATCTAAAATATATGTTCCTTTCACCTTACATGTGTTTGGCTTCTTTTTTTTTTTTTTTGCCACTTACAGACAAGGAACCAAATATGGTAACTTCACTGACCTTGATTTTTTTTTTTTCCATGACAATAAAAAAGGTTTTAAAAATTCACAAAAGTAAGAAAGTCATGTTATGGTTCCCAACAACACACTAAAGTTGAAATTTTGTATTTTTTGAGTATTTCTATGAGTGCCCTATAAAGGGGTTAACCCTTGTATTATCCTTAGGGTCAATTTGACCCCATTCAATGTTTATCTTTTAAAAAATAGCATGCTTCATATTTCATGACTTTTCCTAATTTGGGGACAATAGATTAAGCTTAAAATTATCCTGATGATATTTTTTTCAATATGCTGAACACATATTGCACCCGTTGGTGTTCCTCTGGTTTTCCAAGCTGTTTTATCTGTGTAAAACTTGCCTGTCTGTATGTGTGAGACCTAACATCCCCAGAGTAGGGGGTTTTGTGCCCCTCAAAACAAGCAAAATGCCCACCCACACATGACATTCTGGTCACACCTCTGCTGCAGGTGCAGAGTTGATACATAACAGGAGGGGGCAAGGTTCTAATAGTTTTGGATTTTTCATTATAGTTTAGTTTTATTTAGTTTTGAATTTTTTTCTCTAATTCAGTTAGTTTTAATTCGTTTTTAGAGCAGGTTTGCTAGTTTTTATTAGTTTTTGTTATTTTCTAAATGGTTAGTTTTAGTTTAGTTTTAGTTGTTTTTATATTTTTTCTCTTCTTTGCCATCAAATTCAAATAAATCCCATACAGGACTCTGCTGCTTTCTCCCAACTTTAGTCTCCATGTTTCCAGGTAGAGTGGGAACGAGAAGACGACTCTAAATCACAAGTAACAAGAAGTGATGGACCATTAAATATCATACGGTGCCAGCAGCTAAAATTGTTTGAGGGAAATACATCGATTTCATATCAATCCAGCATTGACAAAGACAAAAACTAAGGGAATTTTATCCATAATTTTTAGATGTTTTAGTTCTGTGGTTCTTAACCTTGTTGGAGGTACTGAACCCCACCAGTTTCATATGCGCATTCACAGAACCCTTCTACTGAGCGCACCAAATTCCCTGCAGCACAGATTGGCCAGGCAATGTAGCGTGATCACCTGCAGCCAGTGATGGCCAAGCGGGGTGTGTCATCATGAACCATATGTAGGCCGTCAGGTCAACCCGGTTTTCGTTTCATCTCGCTCCGAACTTTCCGAACCACACAATTTTGACATAAAAAAAAGATGATTGCATGTTGTGTATCAAAAAAAAGGTCTCGTTATACTCCTTCAGTATTTTTGTGATCGGTGTTTTATTACGGCACTAGCTTGGCTTTAGCATAATACGATTTCTCCATCTGCGACGGTGCGTTGGTTGTCACATGATTGTAACTGACCAGTGTGGTGACCGAAAAATGTAAACAAACGCTACACATGGCTGCCTCCGTGGTTAACAGGAAGTAGCGAAAGTCATAACAACGATGTGGAAAATACTCAAATAATTCATCGTCAGACGAGTGGAAGAGATTATAAACACTTCCGGGTGTGTTGTAGTGCTATAAGCAACAACAATACACCGCGTATATTGGATATCAATCAGAGAAAGAGTCTCCGAAGCCGTTTGTTTACATACACGGACCTAGCCCAACACACACACCCGACTAATGAGTCGAGTGTGTATCTTGACCTCCGCCGAACCCCTGAGACTGACTCACCGAACCCCTAGGGTTCGATCGAACCCAGGTTAAGAACCACTGTTTTAGTTAGTTTTATAAGCACACAATACAGTTTCAGTTATCGTTTTTTTCTTTTAATTCTAGTTTTTATTTATTTCAGTTAACAAAAATGTTTTTTCAATTCTAGCTTTCGTCATTTCGTTAGTTTTTGTTAACGATAATAACCTTGGGAGGGGGTGGGGAAAACTACTATTCCCATCAGAACTTGGATAGTTCTCGTGGTGTGGGCATGTGGGAAACAACTTGACTTGTGAGCTCCTGCCAAAATGAGGAAGCCAATGTAGACTTGCGAGTTGATCACATCTTTGTCTTTCCTACTACACATGCATCCCCTCTAAAATTATCAGGTACAATACAAGTGATCCCAGGCACAACAAACCCCACCCCTCGCACATATTGTATCTTATTTTAGCATCGATCCAGCTGATGTCATCATGTCTATGCATGTGCTAATGTCAGCATATCAATTGCCTCTATATATGTGCCAAGTTTGAAGTAAACTGAAACAAAATTGATGTTTTATAGACATTTGAAATTTTGCTCATTATAAGTAAATGGGAGAAGAAAAACATTTTTTAAAAAATTCATAAAAAATGTGAACTTTGACCTACTGTTCTGAAAATGTAAACAGATCTATTCTGGGTCATTGGCAATCTATAAACCCAATTTGGCATGAATTCAACCCATAGTTTTGCTGCTACAGACACTTGAATTTCCGCGCATTGTAAGTATATAGGGAAAAAGATGTAAAAAAAAATCATAAAAAATTTTAACTTTGACCTAATTTTCCCAAAATGTAATCACATCTATTCTGGGTTACCGGCAATATATAAACCCAATTTGGTATGAATTCAACCAATAGTTTTGCCGCTAGAGTGTTAACAAACAAACCAAACCAAAAATAATACTCCTTCAAGGGGGCGGGGTAATAAATAATAATAATAATAAACAAAGTGCCTGACACAAAAACTTGGTCAACAATTTTATGTAAATCATTTTCGCCTTTTCCCCATTTTCCCATTTTACCCTTGGGGTCAGATTGACCCCAAGGATAAAATATGTTTGTAATATTTGAGGGTTAAATGTACAGGTTGTGGAAATATCCCAACAGCCTGAGTGGTGATAAAAAAGTGATCTGACAGGATTCTGGGACATGAATTACAGCATCAAAAATCCATATTTTAGCTTTTCACAATGCTGAGTGAGAACAGTGAATAAGTTATGTACCCCCCCATGTCTCAACACATTAAGAAGCCCTAGTGTGGGCAATTTAACCTCCAACTGCTTCACTGGAGCTGCTCAGTGGCCAACTGTTGAACTAGAACACTCTCTATGAATTGTGTGTTTGCCACGATGAATAAAAATCAGTACGGGTACTTTTCAATTCCCACTGAGAGATGAAGAAGACTTCCAATTCAAAGATTTTATTTATTATTAAATAAAAGGCTTCACTTAAATTTTCCACAGATGGAAGTTCAGAAGTTTTTATATGTATAATGAAAAATGGTTCGTAAAAAGGAGGGGGTGGGGGATGAAAAAAAAAAAAAAAAAAGAAGAAGAAGCCAGCAGACATTTTCTCATGGTTGGAGTAGCTGTGGACAAGAAAAAAAACCAAATCCTTGATCAGGCTGCATGTGATCACAGACAATGAGGATTGAAAAGTCGAATAAACAAGACTGAGAA
This sequence comes from Sphaeramia orbicularis, assembly GCF_902148855.1. Taxonomy (NCBI): domain Eukaryota; kingdom Metazoa; phylum Chordata; class Actinopteri; order Kurtiformes; family Apogonidae; genus Sphaeramia; species Sphaeramia orbicularis. Next base: position 30,080,677 of record NC_043975.1, on the reverse strand, counting down.
AGAAGAATGGCAAATGATGCAACATGCGAGTCAAGCGCTTCCGTTCCCTGTGTTTAAAGGAGCATCTCTACACATTGTTTCTTATCTATGTCTTCTAAGCCTAACAGATACTGCTCTGCGTTGGCTTTTCATCGTCCTGGCATTACTGATACCCAACACGACATCAGCTGTCTGCGCCTGTTATATCTCCTTTCGGAAATGGCAGCGAGAGGCAGAGGCAAACATGAATAGAGGAGATGACATGTAGGGAGACCCATCAATGTGTACTTTGCACGGGTGCGAGAAGCGCTACGAATAACCACAACCCACTGAGCTCAATTGCCAATGATTACACCTGCTGTCAGGAGGATTGTTTAGAGTATAACGAAGATGATGAAAGAAAAAAAAAAAAAAACAAAACATGTACATCCCGTTTCGAACGAGTGAGTATCATGGAATGAGCTGCAACCTCCCATGGTGATATGAAAACGTGCATGAGATAAAGCACTTATTCGCTCTCATTTATTCCTTTTTTTTTTTTTTTGTTTAATTCTCAAAATGAGCTCAAATCCCTGCCTTGATTTTCCATTTCCCAGCTCACACATTCCCATCACATCTGAAATTCTAATGACATTTGAACCTTTTAGTCTTCGTGCAAATGAATCTGATAGAAGTGTCATTTGAGGAATATCTCTTCATTTTCATAAATATCACTTCACTCTCTCACTCAGATGGTGTGAAGAAAAAAAATTTTAAAAACACTTCCTGCAATCGTTACATTGTTAGTATGTTTATCGGAGCTTAACTTAATTTTCGCAACCTTCTGAAGACTTGCTAAAACAGATTAACCCTTTCAGGATGATGACGCATTTTTAATTCCATATCACTCAAATGAACTCCTGAACTGTTTGTACTATTGAAAAAACTTTTAATTATTGATTGATTGATGTATTTATTTTGAATATGGATGTCAAAAAAAGAAGAAAAATAAGTAAACAAACAAAACATGTTATCTTTTAGCTGAGATCGGGCTCTTTCTGTTGGTCTATAACACATTAGGGTAGAGGTCTGCATTGGCTGAGTGGAAGGGGTGAAAGTGGGCGGGGGAGAGAGTAGCAGACTGCAGTCAGTGAGAGAGAGATGGAAGATTTTTATTACTTTTAGCAGCGTTTTAGCGAGGTTTTAGTGGTGAATTCTTGTAAATAATTGTATATAATGGTGATGGTGCCATTTTGGAGTGTTCTACTAGTGTGTTTTGCTGTGTTTTCGTCAAATTTTTTCACAGTTTTTATCTGTAGTTTTCCAGTTTGTATAGTTCATGGATGAATAACTAGAAATAACTAAAAAATAAAAGCCTGTAATATACACAGAATGTTCCAGACAAACTAAAATGTTTGAGCACATGTAAAGGTAAGATAAGATAAGATAAGATATGCTTTTATTTGTCCCACAAGCGGAAATTCCAGTTGAAAGTCTATTTCTATAATCTCCTAAAGTTTCATTATGCACATTTACAGTTGCTTTCATTTTAAATATGGTAAAAAAAAAAAAAAAAAAAAAAAAAAAAGAAGTTTGTTTTGTTGCTAAAACACACTGTTTTAAGCATTTATTACATATACAGGGTGGGGAAGCAAAATTTACAATGAACATTTAGTTGTTTTTTCTCAGCAGGCACTACGTCAATTGTTTTGAAACCAAACATATATTGATGTCATAATCATACCTAACACTATTATCCATACCTTTTCACAAACTTTTGCCCATATGAGTTATCAGGAAGGCAAACGTCAAAGAGTGTGTGATTTGCTGAATGCACTCGTCACACCTAAGGAGGTTTCAAAAATAGTTGGAGTGTCCATTAAGACTGTTTATAATGTAAACAAGAGAATGACTATGAGCAAAACTATTACGAGAAAGTCTGGAAGTGGAGGAAGCAACAAAAAACGTACCAAAGCTTTTATTAAAGCTCTCAAATCCAAAATCCTAAAGGATCCAACCAAATCCATGAGAAAAATGGCAACTGAACTTGAGGTAGACAACAAGAGTGTTAGAAATGCCGTAAAATATGATTTGAAGTTCAAATCTTACACAAGAACACCAAAACACTTGTTGACAACAGCAACAAATCCAACTTTAGCAATTTTTGGGAATCATGTTTATGTCCGCCTTCCAGCCCAGATCTAAACCCTCTGGATTATGCTGTTTGGGGCGTTTTAGAACATGCTACCAATAGAACATCACACAGCAATGTCGACTTTCTGAAAGATACTATTAACCCTTTCATGCACAAATTATGAGAACCTTAATCAAATTTTTTTCCTGAGTGTTTTTATTCCTCTTTAGGCATGAAAAAAACAATGCGATTTAAAATTTTCTTCTGAAAAATAAGTAAAAATAAATAAATAAATAAATAAAATAAAATAAATAAATAAATAAATAAAATAAAAATAATAATGAAAAAAAAATCTTATGAGCATATTTTTCACGAAGTTGCAAAAATGTCCACCACACGTTTAATTTTTGACGCACAGAAACATGTATTTACTGATAAAGTATGTGAAAACTATGGGGAGGGCTTGTGATTCTGGGGGTTTATGCTCAGGAGAGATCTACATAATGTTACCAACTCAAAAGATTCAAGATTTCAAAAATAGTTGGAGTGTCCATAAAGACTGTTTATAATGTAAAGAAGAGAATGACTATGAGCAAAACTATTACGAGAAAGTCTGGAAGATACTATTAAAGAAGAATGGGAGAAGTTGTCACCCGAATATTTGAGGAACACTTGCGCAAGTTTCAGGAAGCGTGTGAAGGAAGTTATTGAGAAAGAAGGAGGACACATAGAATAAAAACATTTTCTATTATGTACATTTTCTTGTGGGAAATAAATTCTCATGACTTTCAGTAAACTAACTGGTCATACACTGTCTTTCAATCCCTGCCTCAAAATATTGTAAAGTTTGCTTTCCCACCCTGTAATAATGATAATTAATGGACAGATGTTGAAAGTTCAGTTCTTCCTGAAAAACAGTACCAAAAAATTGGGGAAAAAAGACATTTTCTGATTCTTTTATTGCAAAAACGACATCACGAAATCTAGGCGGCCTGTGATAATAGCAGTCATTAAAGGGTTTAAGAGTAAAACATTATATACAAACCATTTGTGTCAAAGGCTTTTAATTGACTTGTTGTTGGAAAGACTATGTTTCTATCTCAGTATGAAAACCTCCTGCTAAGCGTGTACAAGGCAAGTGGTGCAAGAAATCGACTAATTTTTAGGGATTAATGAAATATTAATGCATTTAAATTATATAGATTTTCTCTAAAATTGCATATCTGTTATGCGTCTGGGTAATTCAGACTAAAAAAAAAAAAAAAAAAAAGCTTATTTCCATGTGTTTTATTTTTTTTTCCCCCCTCTGCATCCAAAAGCAGCCCAGAGTCTTTGAGCTGTTCATTTATGCCTTACACTAACAAGATTAGTGCACAGCAACAGAACTGAAGATATCAAGGCAAGGAAATGGCATCCAAGAATCTGTGAACTGATGAGAACTGATGGAGTAGCATGTTAACAGCGCTGTACTTTGATCCTAAGGCCTGAAACCTGATAAGTCGAAGGTATGTCCCAATTTCAGTCCACAGGAAGGTCAGTGTGTGGGTGTACACAATTTTCTATTCTCTTTATCAGTCTTTGAACAGCACATTCCTCATTTCTCTCTTTAATATCTGTTCTGTGTAATTGCGTCTTTCATCTGAAAGGATTAATACTGCATTTAATTTTAAATGTATGTTTACTATGTACAGTATATTTCCATAATTATCAAACACAAATTAATGCTAATGTGAGAAATGATGCAGGCCTTTAGCAGAATACTCCCCAGCAGTTTCCAATAAATCACAAGGCATTAAATCAGCTCGAAGCATTACACCGGTCTGTAGAAGAGAAACGCAGTGATTTCACAATACAATTTAAGTCTGGGCAGTACACCAAATCAACTATTTGCAATTCATAGACACTACGTTTTCTCAGTCAATCAGTGAGAGATACTGTCTTTTTCAAGCACAGTCAAGATTATGCTAAATGCGTAAGGAGGATAAATGTGCAAATGCTGAAATTGAACAGACTGAAATGCAATCACCGTCATCAAATCGAGCCTTATCTGCATTTCTGAATTGGTTTTCCCAAAAAAAAAAAAAAAAAAGTATTGTTGTGGTCTCTCTTTGATGCATAATTGGGAACCAAACTATAACTAACTGGCTCAATACTTGCGAAATGTAATATCAGAATACAAAGATGGAGAGAGGCTTATTTTACAATCCATTTCACAAACTATAGGAAAATTCTCTTGACTGCGTAGCTGTTTCAATTGCTGGGTACATGAGCTGCCAAAATAATAAAGTTGCTACAGGGTAAAAGAGCTGCTAGTTCTCAATCTGAGAAGAAGAAAACGTCTTAAATCTTTCGACAACATACTGATATCTGATCACCAGTGCTCCTTTGGCCTGACATTTGAAGAGAACCATTAAATTACAACAAAAAGATAGTGTTGACGTCTTGGTGTTCTATATATACTGAACAACAAAAGAAACGCAAGTTTTGGTCGTTAATCTAGGCAAGAGTTCAGCTGTCCTGTTCAGTTGTCAACTGAGATACACATTAAAATAAGTGAGTTGTAACCATTGGAGGGTGTGTTTGCAGGCAAACACGACCACGAGTGGTGTTGAGCACGTGTACAAAGTATCGGAGGTGCGGTACGTTTTGAGTGATATGGTAGTGGGAGCAACAAATGGGAGTGGCAATTCCCTTTGTTTATCCGGGGGCTATAAAAAGAAATGGTAAGATTCAAAAGTTACTGCATTACCACGATGCCTCGCCTTAACGATAATCTGAGAGAACGCGCCATTGGTATGCTTGATGCTGGTTTAACGGCTCGCAACGTTGCCAGACGTCTGCAAGTGCACGAGTCCACCATCAGTAGGCTGAGGACACGATTCCGTGAAACCGGGACCGCTCGGGACAGACCAAGATCCGGAAGACCACGTGTGACCACCCGTAATCAGGATCACCATATTCGCTTGGCCCATCTCCGTGACCATCAACTCAGTGCTCATGGACACAATTCAATGTACTGCCACTGTAAATTTCACAGCTGGATATAAATATGTCATATGAAACCAATATTCATAATAAAACTCCCATATAAACCAATACCGAAACATACTTGCATTTCTTTTGTTGTTCTATATATACTGTAATAGTCAGTCACTATGATGGGTTTCATGTCTAACAGCTAGAGGTGCGCGCCAATACTATCAGTAACAAAGCAGAACTAATCTTGAATTAGTTATGCTAGGATACTGACCAGGTCACAGCGGATTCTGATGAATAAGGTAATAACCTGTCTTTATCAATGACTTAAATCAATGAACGCTGTAATTAAAGTGGAGCGGTTTAATCAGATGAAGGAGCGCGCATGCATGCAGCCAAGCATGCACAGTCATTATTCAGCTACTTAAACTGTACAGCAACATACATATGATTTTATACTTTGTGCACTAAGATATCGCATTCGAGTCACACAGTATTGAAATGTGACATATTTTTATGCTCAAAAGTGACCAAACACATGTAGAAATGTCTCTACTACATTAAATGTCAAATCGACCCACTGTTCTTCACCCACTTCAGTCCACTCGGTTTGCAAAATACATGCTTTTTCAGCCGGATTGAACCAGATTTACTTTTCTGTTCTGCATGCTAAGTGAGTTAACAGTGTGGTGGAGTCTATGAGACAGGTAAAGAGATCTTGTAATGGTAATACCGTGCGTGCTCAGCATTTAAATGAGCTTTGGCAAGACCCTCTCCAGCCCTATATTATCTAGTGTGTGGTGCATAGTAATATTACGTTTATATAGACTCATCTGACAGCATTAAAAATTACATGGAGGCCCTGAAACAAATCCAGCCGCACACACACTCCACCAGATCCGATCTTTATTATAGATATTCATATTATCCAACTGAGATATGAATAAATAAGCAAGACATGCTGTTGTGAAAAAAATAATTTGATAAATGTGGGTAAGAGTTCCAGATTTTTTGCAGCCAATTTCTGGAATAAGTCCAATCACATCACACTTTAAATGTTTCTGTGGGAGTTTCCTTTAGTTTTTGTGTGAGGTTGGGATCTGCAATTTTCATTTAGTGTTTTTTTTTTTCCCTCACAATGTGGGCGAAGAGAGGCTATTTGCGCGTGTAATGGTGTCTAAAGGCCACATACTAAGAAAAAACACTTGAATTCGGTCTTGATTGGGCTTTCATGAACAGTTACAAAAATTCCTCTAGCAATAGAACAATTTAAAGCATTTGAAGTTCCTGCTGCAGACTGTGTCTCCAGAGTATGTACTGTATATATATGTGCTCTTCCGTTGAATTATTCAAGTGTTATACTCAGGTGTTGTTTGGAAACTGTCTTGTTTTCACTTACTGGTTTCAATATGGAAAATTCATGATACGTGAAGTTTGCCCACATACATGGTCTGCAAAAAACCTTTAAGCTCACTCCTCCATAAAGGAAACAAACACTGCACAACAGAGAAGTGAAGCCCTGGCCTTTTCTGATTGGGCTCCATGGGACTTCATTTCAGACAAAAAATTGCACTGAAGTCCGTGGCGAGAAGCATGCACGTTTTTCTTATCCTGTCTGGATTATGCTATCAGTTACACATATGCTTGTCAGTTTAAGATATTACCTCACAAACCAAGAAAGTCTTCAGTTTTACACATCAGAAGGGGAAATTGAGTAAATAGAGAGACTACACACCCAAAAGTAGCCAAGATTACATCATTGTAAGTGTCTATCTCTAGTGTTGTCCAAGACCGAACTCGAGACCATTTTCTGGTTTCTCGATCTCGTCTCGGACTTGACCATTCAAGGACTTGGTCTTGACTCGGTCTCAGACCATAGTGGGAGGAGAAGGATTCATAATTTCAGAGCAAATCCTCGAGACCAACAGAATTTATTTATTTTTACCTCCGCCAAGGAGGTTATGTTTTTGCCAGGGTTTGTCTGTTTGTTTGTCTGTCTGTCTGTCTGTCTGTCCGTTAGTGTGCAACATAACTCAAAAAGTTATGGACAGATTTGGATGAAATTTTCAGGGTTTGTTGGAAATGGGATAAGGAAGAAATGATTAAGTTTTGGTGGTGATCGGGGGGGGGGGGCGCAGACCAGAAAATTGCATCCAAATCTGTCCATAACTTTTTGAGTTATGTTGCACACTAACGGACAGACAAACAGACAGACAGACAAACAAACAAACAAACCGTGGCAAAAACATAACCTCCTTGGCGTGGGGGGGCCCACGGGGGGGGGGGGGGGGGGGGGGGGGGGGGGCAGGGGGCACTGATCAGCCTTGGCGGAGGTCTGCGCTCTCCGAGTGCTTTTCTAGTTTGTTCATGTTAACAAAGAATCCAATTGTCCATCACTACAAATACATCTAAATAACAAAAAAACATATGGAATGATAGTATACTGACAGTTAATAGAAACTTTGAGGTAGAAATGTATGCATATTTCTACTTGTAGGGGGGTTGTAATTATTCATTGTGGATTTATTGATGACTTAGTGCTCGGGTAGTTGAGATCATGATGAGTTGTCATGTTGTCACGGTTCATTGCACATGGGTTGGTCTCTTTGCAAAAGTGGACCTAATACACACTGAGCAATACTCAGTGGGTATCTGCACAATTTGAGGATTGGTTTTGAGGGCCTATATAAAGGCCCAAAAAAGGCCACCATTGTTAGTCCAGTGAACGGCATCATGCCACGTCTATCACCTGAACAACGTCTCCGGGTGCTGGGTATGGTGGAGGCCGGTTTGAGCTCCAGTGATATAGCCAGGCCTATGTATGGGCTGTTCCCAACCCACAATCAGAAACCTGGTTGAACACCACAACACCACAGGCTCTGTTGACGATAGACCGCATCCAGGGCGACTTTGTGTTTGGCAGGTGCAATTTTCTTTCGTTAAGTTTTTTGTTTTGAAATTATTCTTGAAACTTTAGATTTTTGTTTCTGTATGCCAATATCCTAAAGAAATGATTCATATGAAAAAATTCCAGTTTAGGGTTTCAAAATAAAAATTATGTCAAAAAATATGGTCTCAAAGTTTTCATTGACTGTGAGTGTAAAAAGTCCATATGAAGAGGTTAAATAGACAAGAGTGTGCCAGATTGCTCCTATAAACAATTCCCAGTCTACCTTAGTCTGTAGGCCTAACTGTTGATTACTAACTGGGGTGATATTAAATCATGGTTATGAAAACGGACTTGTTTTTATGGTTTTGGTCTTGACTCGGTCTCGACTCCTGAAAGACTCGGTCTCGACTGCATTTGAAAACCCATCATCTTTGATCAGAGTCGCTGAATATATTTCTACAGGTTCAACACGATCAGATTCAGAGATTTTTACCTCTTATCTTTAATACTTTTCTATTTAATTCTGGATAAATGAGGTGAAACATCATGAAGTAACAGGCATTTTAGTGTTAGTGATCTGTATCAGGACATCATATCAACCAGAGATGCAGTCAACTAAGTCATTTCACACATAACTAGTTGTTCATGTAATATCTTTGCAACAACCTGTGACTTTCTTGACTTGTAAAATTATCTTTTAAATGGATCATATGTGGAAATAGTGGAAATAGTGCAGGTCTCTACAACTACCATCAGCTTGGAAATAGAGTCAGGTAATGCTGAATGCGATAACAATAACCAGCTCTGAGAACCAGGGGTCGCCTCAACTCAACATTTTCTTTCACTGATGATTTTTTGTAAACAATGAAGGAACAATCTGAATGTTATTCATCATTTTGACAGATTAGAGCACAAGGGCAATCTAGCGTAACTTTCATTTACATGCAACACTGCCAATAATACTAATAAATTCTCCAACACGACTGCAGACACTGTGCTGAGGAGTGCCAGACTGGAGTCCCACCATTGTCTACTTTGGCCCACCATGGTCTCAGAACCAAATGAAGGGGACTCACTCTTAAACGAGTGATATTTAAATGGAATTATACATTTTGACACATTTCCCTGTGGTCTACATAAACTGTAAATGCTATGATTAGGTCTGAATTCTTCTTTAATTCAACCCTACAGGTCCATCTTCAACAATATTTCTGAGTAATGACACCAGAAAGGTCGTTTTGAGCGCTGGCCCTTTAAATGCACATGAGCCACTTCAAGCCCTGCCCCCTCCAGGTTGTTGGCTGTGCTTCTTTGTCCATTTCGACCAAAAACTGAACATTTTAGGTAATCGGCTCGAAGTGTGGACATATTTTCAATATGGACTACAACCACTGCTGCTGACAAACAATTATGTCGTACTCGGAGAAATGTTCGTTGGAAGTCTTGACCTTATATGTGCAAATGTCGTGATGTAACTAGTTATAGACACAACAAATTACGAAGTAATTAAAACAGGTTATAGAAATCCACTCGATTGTTGCCAAAATGAATATAAAGATAGTTTTGCAGCACCTCAAATTCAAACTTTATGAACTATTAGGGTCCAAATACACAAATAAATGTACCAAAGACTAATAAAAGTAGGTTTAGCAAAATATGAGCCCTTTAACAGAGGCATTCTGGATCATTCATGTGGTTTTGTTTTCAACACAGAGAAGATCATTTCAATTACATCCTCTCTTTGTACATTCAGTCCAGCCCTTACAGTATATAGATAGATGCATGCAGAAACATGACTGATATGTAAATATAATACAAACGCGCACAGAAGAGTTTAATTTCCTTCCTTTACTTATTTTTTATATGCAGCAATTAGAGAATCCATTGGTGGGAATTTCAGTGATAATCGCAACCATAATAAACGCACAAAAACAGACGCATGGAACATATTTTTGAGCATTTGCGAAGCTGTAGTAGAGACTTGTGCCTCATTGACCTCATCCCCCTCCAATTAACTGTAACCGTAACCCCTGTCCTGTTCTCCCATCAGGTAATATCCATACAATAACAATATAATTAAATCCAACCAATAGGGGGAATTGACCTAAGAGTCAAAACCCTCTTAGATCAAAATTGTCAAGCAACTCGTGGTCCTAGTACACTTATCCTGGAGGCCAAATTAAAAACAAGGAAGCAAAAGCAATGTGTTATGTTGTATAAATGTGAGATGGGGGTGGGATTCAATAAGTTTCTTCTTCCCACTCCTTTTTGAGCAGTACATATTGAATTTATATTATATATGTTATTGCTAGTGTACATGGCAATTGCTATTTTACTATTTTGATCACCTTTGTTAATTAATGTATTTGCTCTGCCATTAGTTCCTTGTACATAAAAGATGTTTGATTTTTTTTTTTCTTCTGCTCAAAACAAATGAATGAATGAATTGCTGAACAGGACAGGGTAAAAAACAAAACAAAACAAAAACTATTACCTGTATTAGCATTGCGGCATCACAATAGTCATGGAGAGAAAAAAAATATTAGACCACCCTTGTTTTCTTCAATTTCTTGTTTGTTTTAATGCCTGGTGCAACTAAAGGTACATTTGTTTGGACGAATATAACGATAACAACAAAAATAGCTCATAACAGTTTAATTTCAGAGCTGATCTCTAGCCATTTTCCATGGTTTTCTTGATAATAACTAAAATCACTTCAGTTCTTACGTCAATATCTATGGCATTTTACAGCCAAAAACAGTGCTTTTATGCATTCTATGTTTTCTTTTCTGTCTGTTTTAGTCACATGATACACACAGGAGTTAGTACATTGTTTTTGATGACGTTTGATGGTCTAATAATTTTTTCTGCAACTGTATGTCTTAGTCCAAATTCTCATTTCAGTGATATTTTCAGTTCTCCTTGGTGGAGTTTTGACAGGTTTTGATGGTGTTGACTCCATGACAGTGATCCCATTT